>NC_040903.2:214525448-214838401 GCF_004126475.2 Phyllostomus discolor | reverse complement strand
GGGAAGCCTCCACACACGTCTTTTGCGTGGTGGGACCAAGTGTGCCTGGCCCGGCGTTTCGGGGCACTGGCTGCCCACCGCGGGGAAGAGCCCTGCTGGGCCCCAGCCCAACCCCCTGGGGCTGAGAAGGCTCCGGGCAGTTAGGCAGGTCCCACCAGGTCGGTGGGGCCGGGGCGGGGCCAGGAGCTCCCGTCCTCGTCCACGGGACCCGGGAGCCCGCGCTGCCTGGGTGGCGCTCTCTTGCTTTCCTCCAGGGTGACGGTTTGCCACACTCCTTTTACTCTCCGAAGCGGGCCCTGGTTTGTCTCTCAGCCTCTCCAGGGTGCTGGGAGGTCAGGGGAGGGGTGGCTGGAGGGGACCTGGCAGGGGCCATGAAGGGGGAGCAGGTTAGTGCAAGCAGAGGAGGGCAGGGAGAGGCCGGGCGTGGCAGAAGGAACGGCGGGAGCCCAGGCGCGCAGCAGGCACGAGCCTGGCACAGCTGGCTGAGCGGGGCGGGGTGGGGGCGTGGGCGGGCCAGGGCAGGTGGGGTCTGGGCAGCTCCTCCCGCCGCACCTGGGTCTCCCCCTGCAGTCCCTGGGTTGGGCCCTTCCAGCTGTGGGCACTTTGGGGGTGGCTTTTTTTTTCTCAGTATAAAACAATTTTTAAAATGATTCTTCTATTTTATTTTACTTTTTAAAAGATTCATTTATTTACTTTTAGAGAGAGGGGAAGAGAGGGAGAGAAACATTGATCAGTTCCCTCCCACACGCCTCCACCTGGGGACCTGGCCCGCGCAACCCAGGCGTGGGTCCCGACTGGGAATCGAACTGGTGACCTTCTGGTTCTCAGGCCAGTGTGCTCAAACCACTGAGCAACACCAGCCAGGGCTAAATTATTATTTTAAAATTTATTTCTCAATTATAGTGGGTCTGCCATATTATCTTAGTTTCAGGTGTACAGCATGATAATTAGATGTTTATCTGCCTTACGGAGCGGTGCGCCCAGTAAGCCGAGGACCCATCTGGCACCGCACGTATTCATTACGCCATTGGCCGTATTCCCTGTGCTGTCCTTTACATCCCCGTGACTATTTTTATAGCTCGCAATTTGGACTTCTTAATCACGTCACCTTTTTGCCCACCTGCTGTAGCCTCTTTTTTTTTTTTTAAGGATTATGCAGCTCATTTTTTTTAAAGGTTTTATTTATTTTGAGAGGGAAGGGAGGGAGAAAGAGAGAGAGAGAGAGAGAGAGGGAGAGAAACATCAATGTGCAGTTGCTGGGGGCCATGGCCTGCAACCCAGGCATGTGCCCTGACTGGGAATCGAACCTGCGACACTTTGGTTCGCAGCCCGAGCTCAATCCACTGAGCTACACCAGCCAGGGCTGCTGTGGCCTCTTCTGATGGGCTTTTCCAGGGGGAACCAGAGTTTTCCGTTCGGGCTTCACCTGAAGTTGGATCTTCTAAACAGCCCGGCCCCTCCTGTTCTCCTGCTCCTCCACTTCATGAATACAGATTATCCGCTGGGCCCGAGATCGGCTACCTCGGCCGGTGCGTTCCCCACACCTGGGGTTTTGGGGTGCCTTTGGGTCACCCAGCACTCTCCTGGGCATGGTTCCACACAGAGCCAGCAGTTTCTGTACACGGGCGACCTGACCTTATGCGAGGTCCCTGCCTCCCCCGTCCTCATGTTCCCACCTGTAAACACGGGAGGCTCGCCCTGGCTGGCGTAGCTCAGTGGATTGAGCTCGGGCTGTGAACCAAAGCATCGCAGGTTCGATTCCCAGTCAGGACACATGCCTGGGTTGCGGGCCACGTGAGAGGCAACCACACATTAATGTTTCTCTCTCTTCCTCTCTCCCTTCCCCTCTCTAAAAAATAAATAAATAAATCTTTAAAAAAAAAGAGGAGGCTCCACGGGCTGTGCCGGGGGCCTCGGAGACCCTGGTTATCCTCTGACTCGGCGCTCCTACGACGGCAGAGCCACGGCAAAAACAGAGGCTGCCCGCTCCGCCCCCCCTGCCTCTTGTCGGTCACACCTGTGGTCAGGTCTCCTGCCGGGGGCCCATCCTCACACTGGGGCAGGTCCCGGGATTGAGCTCCGGGGTGGCGGGGGGCAGGGTGCCCCGGGGGCATGGCTCTGCCCCCACCTGGCCAGCCTGCCCTGGTGGAGGGCCACAGTGAGAGCCCTGATGGAATTACCTGCCTCCGCCAGGCGGTCGCCGTGCGCGGGAGTAGGTGACAGGTTTGGCGAGAGAGGACAGTGCCGGGCTCCGGTCCCCGGGGGTGGGGTTTGCCTGGGGCAGGGCCGCCTGTCCTGGACCCGAGTTTCCTGGGTTGGCTGTCCTGTCTCTCTGCCAGCCACTCTCCGTCTTCAGGGCCGTGTCGGTCTCCCTGGCAGGTAGCAGGCGCTCAGTCAGTGGGTGAGGGGTGGCGTGAGGGGTGGGTGGCCGGGAGGTGCTGGACAGGGTACGCTCCCTGTTGGTCAACCCACTGGGGTCACCTGCCTTTCTCATGTGCTCCGTCTGGCACCAAATGGCCTGCAGCTGCTAACGTGAGAACCAGGCCCCCGGCCTCGGGTGGTGGCTTTCACTGCCCTCCTCCCCTGGCTCCCTCTAATTCCTAAAGAACACACACTTGGCATTTGTCACTCGGCTGCATGTTAGATGTCATGTGGGAACCCTAAATGATGCCAGTGCCTAGTTGGACCCCCCTAGCGATGGGCTTGACTGGTCCCAGGGCCTTAGCGGGTGTAGAACCCCCCCACCCCCACCCCCCAGGCGCTCCCGGCGGCCAGAGCGGCTGTGGGGAAACTCCAGGAGAAACCCTCCGTGTCAGCCCGGGGCCGAGTCACCGCCCTGCCAGGCCCTGCCATGGCTGGCCCTGGCGGGGAGGCTGGTGTCAGCAGGCATTAGCCGTGAGGGAGAAATGGGACGTCGCTGCTGTCCTCTTGCTGACCTTTGCCATTGTCAGCCGGCGGCGCCCAGAGAGATGGCTCTGGTGCACCCAGTGGGGCTGCCCCGCAGTGGTGGGGAGGTGGGCTTGCATCTGGCCTTGAAGTTCCTGAGCACGTGCCCCAGCCCTCAACACAGCCAGCCAGCGCCCCCTCCCCACCCGAGAGCCGTCCGAGACCCAGACACGGCCTGCAGACTGGCCCGCAGACGCCGTTGCCAGCAGCCCCATTGTGGCGCGCCGGGCCGCCCAGACAGGCTGGGGGGGGGGGGGGGCTTTTAAGGCTGTGGCGTTCGAGGGACAGATGCAGGCAGGGCCAGTGGCACCGAGGTGGCAGCTCTGGAGAGGAGTCGACCCATTTCCAAAAATAGCCCGTCAGCGCTGTCAGGGGATGCATCTCTTTGTCTCCCCCAGCCTGTCTCCGGCTGTAAGGCAAGGAGGCTCCCTCTTGTCTCGGAATCAGAGGCTCCGGAGCACCTGTCCCCACCCCCCACAAGGGCCCGATTGTGCACCGGCCCTGAATGAGCCCGTGTCGCCGAGCACGGCCGCGCGGCTCCAGTCCCTAATGAGCCTGCTCCGGGAGTGGCCCTTTGTGGCGGGTTCCGGCCGCGCTGCCCGTGCGCGAGGCCCTCAGAAGGCTCGATTTCCCAGTTGCTTCCCATCTCCTGCGGCTGTGGGACAATGGGACGCCCCTGCCCTGCCCTTCCTCCTTTCTCCGGGCTCTCCGTGTTTTCTGGAATGTGCACACACCGCGGTCCTCCCGGGCAGCAATGGGGCAGTGGGCTTCTCCCTCTTGCAGCGCCTCCTGTCCTGGCTGGCCAGGGCCCCTCTCCCCTTCCCTGGCCCCTCCTGCGGGACCTCCCCGGCCACTGTCTCCTGACTGTTCCTCCTTCCCCTGCAAACAGGCTCCCGTTCCCTAGCCCACAGCAGCCAACACAGTCCTCTTCTTTCTGTCGTCCTGCCCCTCAGGTTCCTCCCCTGCACTCCCCTGTCCCAGGGAGGCCCTGGGGGCTGGTTGCCCTCTTCTCCGCACCCCACCGCACCCCGCTTCTTGGCCCTGTGCAGCCCGGGGTCCTGGGAGAGGCCCCTCTCACTGGTGTTTGCCCCCACTCTGGGCTCGGCTTCCAGAGCAGGACCCCCCTGGGGGCGGCTCCCAGCTGCCTCTCCGGCAGCCCCTGCCCGTGGCAGGCACTTTGCCCCACGCTCAGCGCCCAGTCTGCCTCCACTTCTCACTCCTGACCCTGAGGCCCAGACTTCCAGTGACCTGCTGGTCGCCATCCTGCTGACCCTGGTGCCCCCCTGGCCCTCTCCCGCCTCGTGGGGCGAGCACCCTCTCCCAGGTTTCCTGGCTCTGGCCCTGAGCGACCCATGAGCTGTCAGCGGCTGCTTCAGTTTCTGTGTAATTCGGTTCGGTGAGGTGGAAGGTTTCAGTTTCTGAGTGGTGAGAGCTTCCCACCATGTTGACAATCAAGAAAAGGAGCATTTTCGTCCTTCCAGAGATTCCTGCTGGGCTGTGGGGGGCTGTGCGGCCAGGGGTGCCCACCTGCCCGAGAAGGAAGCTCTGGCTCCAGGACAGCGGGGTGTTGGGGACTCCCCGCCCCCCAGGGCTTCTGCGGGCAGTGGGACCCTCCCTTTCCGACACCCCCCCCCCCCCGAGGTCCCGCCCTTCCTCTGAGGCTTCGGTCATCCCTTGGAGAGGGACGGGCACAGGATGTGGGGCCAGTCATCCTGTCTGCTCAGCGTGGAGCCAGGGGCTTGCCGGCTGCCCCGCAGCCACGGACGGCTCCGACTTCCCTTCTGCTGGTGGCCGGGTGTGGGTTCGCGTGCATGTACTTGAGGGAGGGGCCACGTGGCTGGGTGGGGGGTCCTGAGCCCTCCCACCGAGCCCCGCCCCCGAGCCTCCCAGCCCGCAGCTCCTTATCCCCAAAATGAGGTCCAGAGGTCTGCAGGATTAGGCACCAAAGAAATGGGCTTTAAAACAATGGAGGGGCAGGGCAGGGCAGGGGGGAATGAATGGACACAGGCCAGGAGGCCTGCCTGCTCTCGGTCCCCCCACAAGGCCTCGGGCCTGGCTGCTAGCAGCCACCGCTCCCTCTGCCCTCTGCGCTCTTGGTTCTCCGAGGCGGTGGAGGGGGGTGGGCGGCACGGCCGGCGGTCTCGCCCCTGCGCATCCCGGGTGAGAGGAGGCGCCTGGGCCCAGCTGCAGGCCATTACTCCGGCCCGTGAGGCCATTATGCGCCGCACCTGGGGTCTGGCCCGGGTGTCATTCTGCCCCGTGCAGGCTCGTGGGGGCTCGTGCGGGCTCGTGCAGGCTTGTGCGGGCTCCTGCAAGTGGGAGTGGGGGGGGCAGGCTGGCGCCCCACCCCTGGGGAAGGTGCTGGCTGGGAGGGTCAGAGGAGAAGCCCCTTCTAAACCACTCTGCTCTGGAATGCAAGGAGTCTGACGTGGTGGGAGCCCTGTGGGTGGGTGGGTTCTTGCTGTCAACGCCTTGGAGGTCCCAACGCCCCCGTACTCCTCAGGCCCCAGGCACCTCCTGCTGCCCCTGGGGGCTGTTTCCAGATGGGGGCAGGGGCTGGTTTTCTGTGAGTCGGCTTCTGCTGCCCCCCCACCACCGAGACTGCGTCCTCCCTCTGCCAGCATTGCTCCTGCGGGGGACGGGGGCAGACAGCGGCTCCCGAAGGTGTGGGGAGGTCCCCACCCCATCTTGCTCTCCCCCTGCGTCCCTAATCCCTTGCACTGAGTTAAGACCTTGTTCCCCGGGAGTGTGGCCTGGTTATGGGCAACGTGAGCCGCTCCCCCGTGTGTGCGGCTGAGTCGCTGTGGGATGAAAAGACCCCTTGTTTCTGGTGCAACCTAAACTCCCCGAGCAGGAGGGGCGGCAGGGGAGCTATGCCCAGGCAGGGGCCCTGGAACCTCTGGGCGGGGGGCTTCGGATGGGGGCGTGAAAGGAGGGAGAGGCGTGGGCCCGCTCCACCCTCTTCTCCGCAATGGTCCGTGGACCCCTTGACCTCGGGACCCTGACGCGACCATGAATTCGTGGCTTTTCCTGGGCCACGACCCCTGGCTTTTGTCCGAGGCTGAGAGCGGGGCGGGGCCCAGGAAAGACCACAAACCACAAGAGGAGGCTCAGGGAGGCGCCGCCCTGAAGCCTTTAAAAAATAAAAGGAAATGGACGTGATGGGTGTGCGCAGTGAGAAACCCCACTCGGGGTGCCGTGGTGCGGGGCGAACCTCAGGGCTCCCTTGGTCTGCTGGCTGTGCATCTGGGACACCTGGCCACCTCAGGTTGTGCCTGCCCTCCACTGGCTGGCCTGCCGGCTCTGGCTCACCCCTGCCGGCCCTCCACCCTCAGCCGGCCGCCCCTTTCGCTTCTGCCCTGAAGTTGTATTTGCGGAGGGTTTTGGGGTGGGTGGGTTTTCATGCAGATCTTTGCTGCCTGGACTTCTCTCTCCTTCATTTGCTTTCTGCCTCCATGGCTCCCCACCTTCCCTCGGCCTCAGGTGACTCATGTCTGAGCCGAGGCAGGTGGACCAGGCCCACGGCTGCTTCTGTCCGTCCTGGCTCCTCCCGTCCAGCTGGACCCGGGCCTTTCGGGCTCCAGGACGTGCGTGCTGCTCCGAGGCCTTCAGGGCCTGCGGTGGCCCAGTTTCCGACCACAGGCCCTCACCTGCAGGGTCCTCCCTCCCAGGTGCTCGCCCAGGCAGGGGAGTGATCTGACCCAGAATCAGAAGGCTGCAGCCGGGAGGGATCGTTTGCCACCCCACCCCCAGCCTGCCCCCAGCCCTCAGCCCCTTGTGCCGGCTCCCCGAGGCCGCCGCCAGCAGGAGCAGAATAAAAACAGGAGAGCCTCCTAATGTGGTTTGGAATTGCTGCCTTCTGGTGACTTTTGAGTGGGTCTGTGGGTCCCCTTCTCTCGAATAGTCGTGCCCTGGTGCCGAAGGAAGCCGGCCGGCTGGCCGGGCCCCGGACTGATGGGCAGTGCCCAGCCAGTGACATCTGACTCTAAAAGGTGCTAATTTACTGGCTTGGCTGACATAAGGCTGGTGGTTTTGTCCTCGGGGATACCAGTGTGAGGAGGGGGGTCCTCTATCAGCTGAGAGGTGCTTCTTCCCCACTCGCCCCCACCCTTCGCTGGTTTGCTGATTGGCAGCTGGAGGAAGTGGGAGGGACCTCCCATCCTTCAACGGACTGTGGTCCCAGAGGCCTGGGTGGGCTGGGGAGTGCAGAGGGGGCCTTGGGTGAGGGGTGGCCGGGGTGAGCCGGGGGGAGGGGGAGGGCAGGCGGGAGGGATGCTGGACTGGGGAGCAGGGGCTGGCGGCAGGAACTCGGCTTCATTTATTTGTGGGGCAGATGTGCGTGCGGCCGCTGGGGGTGGGGTGGGACACCGGCCGGAGGGCCCGCCCGCTGCCCGTCCTGCTCCTGCAGGTGCGCCTGCTCTGCTCTCGGGTGCACTGGGCGCCCAGGCCGCTGCCCCCTGGGCCAGGTCCACAGCTGGTCCAGTGTGACCGGGGCGGCTCTCGGGCTGGGGAGTGGTAGGGGACAGTCTGCTATGGTTGGGGCCCCCCAGAGGGCTGTATCTTCCTCCCTTCTCCTCCCTCCTCCTGCTTTGTCACCAGTGAAGCGGACCCTTGGGTCAGGGATCTCTGAGGGCCGCTGCGTAGGGGGTTGGAATGCATCCAGGTGTGACGTCTTTTTTTTTTTTTCCCTAATCAGGACGCTAACCACCTCCCTCAGAGGCCTTGAACGGGGTAGCTCTGACCATTGACCTCTGGCGATTCTTAGAGGAAGGGGGCAGGAAGTCTGGGAAGGGAGAGACGAAGGGGTCCCTCGTCTGTAGGGGACCCCTGAGCCCCCCGAGCCCTGCCCATCTCGGCCTTATAGACGTGTTGGGTGGTCGTTACTGCTCGTTCTGTCTGTTCCACAAGGCCGGGGGGCCGGGGTCCTGCCCTCCGCCTCCTGCCCTCCCCCTCCTGGGCATCACCTGGGAGGAGTGACCGTGACCACGAGGCACGGGTCTTTGAGAGTGGGCGAGGTCACACGGGGGCCAGAGCGTGGCAGTGGGGTGGAGGGAGAGGTCGGTGCCTGGCTCTGCCCACACTGCCACCTCTGTGAGCCTCAGTTTCCCTCTGGGGAAGCTGGCCACTCAGCTGTCCTCCACGCCCGCTGGGAGAAGCGAATGGGGGTTCACGAAGCGCAGCCACCCACCGTGCCTGTGCCAGTAACACCTGAGGCCGCCGATGTTAGCTTTTAGGCTGAGCAGCCTGCCCTCTGACCGGCTCCTGGGGCAAGACCACGCAGCCGGTCACTCCGTTTAGAAGGGCTACTCCACTCCGGGCCCTCTCTGGAGGGTCGCTGGCCCCGCCCCCTGTGTGGCCCCGCCCCCTTGTGGCCTTGCCAGGCCAGCCCAGGAGCAGCAGGTCCCGCTCACAGGATGTTTGTCTGCCAGCCCATTGAGAAATCCTCTGGAAATCCTCCTTTGGCCCCAGTGGGGCAGCCAGAGACCCGCAGACAATGGGCCCGTGAAACAAAAGGCACAATTGTTGGGGCTGCCTGGGCAGGGTACGTGGGCGCCCCTGGCCAGGGAGGAGGACACCCCCCTGGCGCCCCACCCCTGGGCAGATCACTGGGTATCCGCCCCCCAGGGGGGTGGCCGAGAGCCTGCTGTGAGGAGGGGAAGGATGCTGGAGCTGTGCTCCGCCCTCCTGCTCGGAAGGGGGCACCCTGGGGTTGGAGACCTGGAGTGTGGCTGCCGGGGCAGCACCCTGTGCTGGTGGGGTCCAGACCAGCCCGGCGTGGCATCGCTGGGCTCTGCCCACCCTGCCTTGCCCAGGCCTTTCCCTGCCGAGCACGGGGTTACAGTGAACAGTGCCAGGGTGAGCATGGGCTCACCTGCCTCCTCCCTCGTCCGTCCCATGCTGGTGGGGGGCTTGCACCCTCCCTCGCCCACCCTCTGCTTCAGGGTTCTCAGCACAGCCTCCCAGCTGGGCTCCCTGTCTGTCTCCAGGGCCACCACCTCCAGCCTTCACTCTGTCCTTCTGGAATGTTCTTAATACATAGCCCCCGGCTTCTCCCCCTGCACCCAACCCTGTAGGGGCCCTGAGTCTCGGCGTCAAGTTCAGCCTCCTGGGAACAGAGTTGAAAGTGCTCTGTGACCTGATTCCTCCCATCTCTTCCGGAAGCTTCCGTGACCCCTGGCCAGTAGCAGTTCCTGAGTACCATCTGGGCATGTCCGTGCCCCCCTGCTTTGCCCTGCCGTCTCCTTGCCCCCCAGTGTCCTCCCCTGCCTGCCCCCCATTTGGAAAGTCCTGCTTGTTTTCAGGCTGTGGCTGACGTGCTGCCCCCACCTTCCGCCATTTTTGCCTTCACCCTCGCTGCTTAGAGAGGGTCTCTCGGGGCGTGTTTCATTCAACCGCAGCCTTTGCTGCATCCAAACTGGTGTTGGTCTGGCACCCCCCTCCCCCCAGAGAGCCCTGCAAGCAGTCGGGGGCTCTGTGGACGCCCTCGGCGGGACAGACGAGGCCCTCGGACTCCGTGGCCTCGCCCCAGGGCCACACTGGAGCTGCCCGTCCCTGCTCCTCTGGGGGCCGGAGGTCAGGATGCCCGGATGCCTGGGTTCCTGGAAGGGTCTGCTCTCTGGCAGTGGCCCTGGGAACGGGAGGCCGAGAGGAAGGGCTGGCCCTGCCCCAGGGACTCACTGGGCTGCGTGGGGTTCAGCAGGGCGAGCGCTGCTGGGGCTCCCCTGTGCCCTGCCCCCCAGGCTGAGACACCCGAAGCCCTGCGGCTGAGCCGGGTCGGGGAGGGGCGGGGGTCTGGCCTCAGGCCTCCTCCGGCGGACAGCTTGGCCACCCTCCGTGCCCAGTGTCCTTACGGTGGATGAAGATGGTGTGGGAGGGTCAGGAGAGGCGACAGGCAGGAGCTGGTATGTGCCCCTCCCCCAGCTGCCCTGCACTCTCAGCTCCTCAGTGGGGCTGGGGGGGGCCAGGGACCCTGACACTCCCCAGGCAGCCAGCCCCTGCCCCACCCTGGCCTCCTTCGGCCATCCCAAACCTGCGTGCTTGCTGTTCGGGGTCACCCCATCCTGGGTGTCTTGTCTGGGCTCATCAGGGCTGAGTTCCAGGAAGGCCCACGGGAGGGTGAGGTGGGTCGGCCAGTGGCCTTCTGGCTGCCAGCGGCGTCTGGAGCACCTTGGGCCCTTTGTGGGTGCCCCGTGGGTCCTGCAAAGTGAGCTAGAAGGAAGCCTGGGGCTGGGACCCCCTGACCTGCTGCTGAGCCCCAGTTCCCGACTGTGGGGTCAGCCATCAGCTCCTCAAGTTAACCGAGCTTTGGGGAGAGGGCACATGGCCTCTAGCCTTGACCCTGACCAGGCTCCCCAAGGGTCTCTCTGACCTGCCCAGGCTCGGTGCCCCCTGCGTGGACAGGAGCAAGGAGGTTGATGTGGGGAAGGGGCGGTTGGGGCCGGAAGGAAGGTACAAGGAGTACGTGCGTGTGTCTGTGTGTGACTACGTGAGCGTGTGTGAGTTGTGGGGTTCCCACAGCCGCCCGCACCCCTCGCTCCCCTTGCTCACATTTCGTAGCGTTAAAGTGCCCCCCTGTCCCCCCAGCTTCTATTTTTGCTTCGGACCTTTCGCCAGGTGCTCACACCGGCTGGGCGGCGGTGTGGCGGCGAGTGTGTCACGAGTAATTGGGAGAGGGGACACGTTCCCTTCTTTTAATAGCAGTGCTGCCCCCCCCCCCCCCACCTCCTCAGAGCAGAGCTGACTTCTCCGGGCTCTTTTCCGGGAGCATTTCACACTGTAGGTGACAGGTGGGTGCGTCACCACGCTGGTGTTCACACGCCACGGCGCCCTCCCTCCGTCCACAACCCCCCGCCAACGGCAGGGAGGAGGGCGGCCGCTGTCCCCCGCCGAGAACACAGCCTGTCTCCCCGATGCTCACTAAGCAGTCACTGCAGGTGACAACTCAGGCTCGGAGCTGGAGGGGCTGCGGGTCCCCAGGAGGACACCGGGCAGACCCTGGCTGCCCTGAGCCCTGGGTGCCCCGGCCCTTGTGCACATCCCCGGGAGATGGTGCCCAGGGTGGGGGGGCACCGGGCCCAGGAGACGGAGGAGAGCCGGGTCTGAGCACCCAGTGTGGCAGGCAGCGTCCTCACCCCCACACCCCCGTGGTGTCCCCACGGCAGACTCCCGCGGCCTGCGCAGCCAGCGGCAAAGGAGCCCCGGGGACGTGCCAGGGGCCCAGGGTGACTGCTGCACCTGCCACCCCCGAGGTGGGCAGGCTGTGTCAGCAGCCCTCCACGCCTCGGGCCCCTCTGCCGTTGAGTGGCCTCGGGGACACTCAGTGGCGCTGTGCGGGTCAGGGACGTACGCCGGGCGGCAGCAGCAGGGCGTCGGCGGCAGGGACACCGTTGTTCAGCCGGCGCGTGCATTGGCGCCCTGAGTGGGAGTGACGAGCAAGACGCAGATGGGAACCGGGGAGCAGGCAGGCCAGGGGGAGTGTTTCTGGGGGGCTGGAACCCGCCCAGCCTGGGAGGTGCTGCTGCTTCCCCCGCCCATGTCTTCGCTGACCTGGATCTCACCTGCGAGGACCCCGGTGGCTGCAGAGCTGATGCGGGGGGCGGGGGGAGCAGGTCCCTGGGGCATATGCTCATGGCTTGGCCCCCTGTGCACCCAGCTGCGAGGGTCCCTGTTCAGGAGGGGTGTTCCGGCTCCTGGCTGTGGCTGCCCTCTCGGGCCAGAGCAGCCCGGCCCTGGCGGCCTCATGACCGCCTGCCAGCGAGGCCCTGGGCCTGCTCCTCTCTGGGGAAACTGAGGCCCAGCGTGGGGGAGGAGGGGCTGACCTAGGAGGCTGTGGCCACAGCTGGCGCCTGCCCATCGGTGGCAGCTGAGGGTTCTGTGGTTCTCCACGTGAGACCCCATGGCCTTCAGTGGTCCTCAGAGCAGCCCCTCTGAGGGGGTGGAACCTGGGGGCCCAGGAACAGGCACCCCTTTCTCAGTCCGCTGGGGCTGCTGTGACAGAAGGCACCTGACCGGGTGGGTCGGGAACCATGGAAGGGCACTGCTCACAGTTCTGGGGGCTGGACGTCCAACGTCCAGGCGCCGGCAGGGTCGCCTTCTGGCGAGTCACTTTGGGAATTACTTCCCAAAGGTCCCAGCTCCTAACACCACCACCGTTGGAGGGTAGGATTTCAGCGTATGAATTTGGGGGGAATGCAAACACTCAGACCATAGCGACCCCCAAAACCAGGCAGAACCAGCTCCCTGGGGGCTCCACGCCCCGCAGGGGGCACCCGGGGCCTCGCCACTGCCGTTCACTCGGGGTGGACGGCCAGCCGCGGGCCCTGTGCTTGTCCCCTTCGGCACCAGGCTCCGTCCTTGGCCTTTCCACGATGCCCCCGGCTGCGGGGTCCCTGTCGTCCCATCTTATCCACAGAAGGCGGGGCTCAGAGGCCCAGGCACCTGGGCAGGGCAGTCCGAGGCCCCAGAGAGGGGGGTTGGAACCCAGGCCTCCTGCCCTCCCCCCTGCGCTGCTGCAGCACTGGGCTGTGCGCTCTGTCGTCAGCTGTTGATGGAGCACCTGCTTCACCACGGTTGCTTGTCCACTTCCACGCCCCTGGGACCCTTCCAGAAGCCAGACAGACCTCGGTCTTGCCAGGGAGACAAACTAGCAAACAGACCAGGGGACAGGATGGTTTCAGTATGGGGGAGTGCTGGGAAGACCTTACACAGATGGCCGCAGGACCACCTGGGCGGGGGGCTTGGTGGGTCAGGGGCTGTCCCTGGGGGCTTTGCAGCTGGGGAGGATGTGGAGGCCGGTGGGGATGTGTCCAGTGCGGAGGCCACTGCCGCTGGTCTGCTGGCCCGGTGGGCAGAGTGGGTGGCGCGGTTTTGAGCTGCGGTTTGATCTAAAGCCAGGCACAGGTGACACCATATACTCTGGTTTCCTGGTGGGCAACGGGCTCAGGGCGTGGGGGGGGGGTCAGGTGCCTAGATCGGAGGCCCTGCAGTGTCCAGTGACCCAGGCCACACGCACAGCTTTTACAGCCTTCTTGGGAAGAACCGGGGAGGAGACAGCTGTGCACTCCAGGTTACCTCTGCAAAACCAGCTCAGCTTTGAAGGAGGCGTGGCTCCGTCCTCATGACCTCATCACCTCCCAGCGGCCCCGCCCCCTGACACCACCACCCTGGGAGGTTAGGATTTCAGCCTACGAATTTTAGGGGAACACAAACACTCAGACCATAGCGGCCCCCCCAGCCCCCAAACGCGGGGAGGGAGGGAGCCCCAGAGGACGGCTGGGTGGCCACCCACAGACGTCTGGGGCCCCGGCGGGCTGACAGGGGTGGGGGCGGAGGGTCAGGGGAGTTTGCACTTCGGTTCCTCCCGCACCCTGTGCTCGAGAACCGGTGGGCGTGGGAGAACCTGGGGGGAGTGGGAGTGGGGGGAGTCTGGCTCTAGCAGCTGACTTCCAGAGTCTTCCGGTAGGACAGCATGTGGCGGGGGCAGGGGGAGCGCTGCACCTCCTGCTTCTGGCCCGTGAGGGCCAAGGATGCCCACACCAAGCAGCATCTCGCTGCACCGCTCACCCGCCCCTCGGCCCCTCTGCCTCTGGGCGGGGACGCAGGGACAGGAAGCTGGGCCCGAGTGATGTCCACGTCACTCATGAGTCAGACAGCAGCAGGAAGGGGCGAGGGGGTGTGTTGTTCTAAGCAGCCTGGTGGAGCGGGCGCCTGAAGGCGGCGGCCACAGGAACCCGGAGCATTCACATCCGCAGGCCCGGCCTGGCCGAGAATCACCCTGTACCTGTGATTCAGCTTCCCGTCCACCTCGCTCTCCCGGGGCTTCCCGGCGTCATAAATCTGGCTGCACACGGTGACTCGGGGAAGAAACCAGTCCGAGGTGCCACCGAGCGCACGAGCAGCTGTGGGCCGGGGCCGGTCTTCCAGGTGGTGGGGGCCCCAGCCTGCTCCCTCCCCAGCCTGCTCCCTCCCGAGCGACCCGCCCAGGGACCCCGGCCTCCTCTGTCGGGGGCTGTGTCTCCACTGTCCACTGCTTGTCTGTCAGGCGGGGTCCCTGGTGCCAGTCCAGCACCACACGTGTGCGCAAGGCCCTCGGTCACCGTAGCCGTGGGAGCTGGGTGTCTTTATACTCGGGTGCATTGTTGTCGTTGCCGCAGTAGCCTCAGCAGGCAGACCTCAGGGAGACACCTGGGGTGGGGTGGGGTGGGGTGGGGCTTGGATTCCACGGGGTAGCTCTGGAAAGGCCTCCCCATGGCTGTGTCCATGGCTGACCCTGCCTGTGTGGCGGGAAAGCCTGTGGTCCCCTAGTCCGGACCCCCTTTGTGTCCGTCGCTCCTTCCTGAGCCTCCTGGTGGGGTCGGCTGCTGGAGGGAGTGTGTCCCTGGCAGGTGGGGGCAGCCCGGGCAACGGTGGAGAAGGCAGGGCTGGGTGGACAGCGGGCGGGCAGGCCCTGCTGTATGAAGTCAGACAGCAGCAGGAAGGGGCGAGGGGGTGTGGTGTTCTAAGCAGGTGGCCCCTTCCCATCTCCTGGGGCCGCACGGCGGGTGCATGCACCCAGTCTGCTGGGCCTCTGCCACCCCAGCCTTGGCTGCCACCAGCCTTCTCTTTGCATCGAGGGCCTGGGTCTTTCTGCTCCTCCCCCAAAGCTGCCTGTCCGTGACGTCTGCGTTTTCTGTGGTCAGCGGCCCGGCAGGTTAACATACAGATACGCACTGTCCAGCGTCCAGCTCTGGGGGGAGCCTCGTTCCCGGGGCCTGCAGGGGAGATCGCAGGGCCCCTGAATGCATTTCCCTTTCTCCTGCCTGGCCTGGTGGTCGTAGCCCCCCGCTCTCCACTCCCCTCCCCTTCCTTGCCCTGCTGGCCTCTGGGGAGGTTTTTTGCTGGCCTGTTACCACCTTAGAAGGTTCGGCCGGCCGGGTATAACTGTCCCAAACCCAGCCCCCCCGCACCCGCAACAAGAGGGATCATAGAAGACCCAGCCCCTGGTCCCTCTGCCCTGGGCTCTGCCTGGGTGACTTCTGGCCCCTGCGGTGGCCCCTCATCTGTAAAGTGGAACTGATTAGCGACCCACAGCATAGAGTCTGTGTGTAATAAGGGGTGAGGCACACAAGCCAACTGTCCCGAGCTTGGTGGGAGGAAGCTGTGTCCAGGGCCCCCGCCTGGGCTCCCAGCGGGCCCGCTGTTGGCTGCTGTGTGGCCTTGGGTTGGCTGGTTAACCTCTCCGCCCCTCTTTCCTTGTGGGTCAAGTTAGGGAATGCGGGAACCTTCCTTACTACAGGGTTGCGGGAGGCTGGATGGGACAAGGTGTTTAAGGTGCCCAGGTGTGTAAAGAGTGAGGCCACACGTGGCTGTCACCCTCTGGGGGAACATTTTGGTCTCTGAAAGGCACAGTCCCAGCCCCACGTCAATACCCCCCTCTTGGGAGCCGTCCCTGCCCCTGCGCTCTGCCCACCCTGTGCGCGGCGGGCATGGCGGGCCCTCAGCGTCAGGCGCTGCTGACCAGCTCCAGCATTGGCATGTGGCCTTGGTGAGCACGTGTCCGGCCTCGGAGCCCTGCCCCCGGGGCAGCCACCGCCTTTGCAGGGTCGTCGCCTCTCCGTGGGCACCTGGGAGGCGTGGAGCTGACCAGCTGCTGCGGGCTCCAATGAGGCCGCCCGGGGTGGCCACGTGAGGCCGGAGGCGCCCGGGGTTAGGAGTCGGCTCTGGAGTGTCCTGGCTCTGTGGCCTTGGGCGGCCGGGCCCCTGTCTCTTGTCTTCCCCTCGAGCCTCCCCAGAGAGGGGGGTGTTGATTTCGCGGCCGCAGGCTGTCCTAGCCCCAGAGGCCAGCCTGGGACTGCTGGGGTCCCCGGGCCAGAGTGGCGTGCAGCCGTGGGGTGGGGCTGTCCTTACACACAGTCTTGGGGCGCGTGGGACACCTGCCACCTGGTGCAGCTGAGCAAACACCCCGCCGGCCCGGCGACACCAATGCTTTTAGACACCAGAGCCGGGGGCTCCTGGGCCTGGTTTCAGGCTCCTTGCAATCAGGCCACCCTGGGAATCAGATGGACTCGAATCTTCCCTCGTGGATAAAGCCGGCGGGTCCCGTGGGGCTTTTGTTACAGAAGTGCGTTGCAGGACTGGGCTTGGGGGGGGGCTGGATGTGTTCGGGCGGAGAGCTGGGACCTGACCTTCCCTTTGCCTGGCCTCCCCGGAGCAGCCTCTCTCTGCAGCACCCCCTCCCGGGACCCCTGAGACCCTCGTCGGCCCACCCCCCATTTCTGAGGCCCGTGTTCCCGCTGCTGCGCCCAGCGGCAGCCTCCCCAGGAGTGCAGTGGGAGCCCCCACCCTCCCCTCCGGCCCCAGGTCGGTCTGTGACGTGGAAGTCCTCTCCTCTGTTGACAGCCTGGCCGAAGCCACGTTTCCTCTGCCCTTTCCCGGGAGCCTGTGCCTGGCGACCGGCCAGACCACTAATAACGCTGCAGCTGGCAGTGTGTGGGGTGTGTGACCGGCCTGGCCTGTTCCCCTGCCCCAGGAGAGCCCGGCTCAGCGCCCTCGCCCGCTGGTCCGCGTCCCCCTCGGCGTGGGCACTCAGTCCCGAGGCCGTGTCTCTTCCGGGCAGCGTCCTCATGGCCTCGTCTGGCCACCTGCCCGCACCCGCCAGGAAGACGCAGTCTTCTGAGTGTTTGCGTGTGCCCGGGGGTCCCGGTGGGGGCCTGGGCAGCTCCGGAAGTCAGTGTGGCTGTGGGAGGGCAGAGGGGTTCGGGGTGCCCAGGCCCCCTGGTGCCCAGGGTGTGGTGGACGGCACAGTGCCGGACCTCCTTGGCGGGCTGCGGGGCTGCCTGGCCGGAGGGATTGGTGTCCTGCTGGGCTCCCGTGTCCATGGGGGGTGAGGAGGGAGGTCTCCCAAGGCCCGCCTCCCACCTTGGGCCTGGCACGCACGCCCCTCTGTCTCCGCGGTTACATAAATCGCGGGCCACCCCGGCCCCAGCAGCGCCAGTGCCCGTGGAGTGTTCACAGTCTCACATTCAGGCCCCGGTTATTCTAGAGCTTGTGGTGGTCCCGGGGGGGCACCACCAGGCTGCGGATTATCTCTTGGGGGGGGGTTCCTAGGACAGCTGACTTCTGTGGGGAAAGGGAAGGCCCTGCTCCCTGTTCCTCCCTCAGCACGGTGCGCTGTGAGCCAGAGAGGGCTGTGCCCCACGTCCCTGCACCCGGCGGTGGGGTCGGGGGCGGGGCACCTTCCCACCTGCCCTCCCCACCCCGCCTTCCTGACCTGGGAGAGTGAGTCCTGGGCTGTGGGGGCGGAGGAGGGGGCCACTGTGGGGAAGGGGACCGTGCATCGAATGCACCGGGCAGGCATCGAGGACACTGCAGTGCTGGCCCGCTGGTTTGGGAAGGACTGGGTGTTGCTTACGCCTCTTCCCAGGGCGGCCGGAGGCCCCCGGCGCCTGGCACGGCCCTTCCCGGCTGACATCTCCAGACCATCCACCGCCTGCCCCCAGGCGGGCCTGGGGAACGCAGAGGGGGCCCAGGGCAGCCCTGCAGCCCGGCTCGGCGCCTTCAGAGCCTCCCGCCCTCAGTTTCCTCCTCCCCGCTGTGCCCTCCGCCCCCGCATGCCTGGGACCCCCAGCTCAGCAGCCGGCCTCTGGGGCAGGGGTTTTCCTGTGACCACCCCTGGTTTTCCAGAGCCTTCCGGAGCCTTCCGTGGGGACAGGGGGCTGTGCTGAAGCCGTGCTCTGCTGTGCAGGCTTGTCAGATTCACGCCCCTCCCCCACCTTCCCCACCTCCCCCACTTCTCCCACCCCCACTTTGCTGTCACGTGGCCACCTTTGGCGGGGAGGCCTCTGTACCAGGCCATCCGGTGCTCTTGGTGGGGCCTGGGGCTCCGGGCCTGGCGCCCCCATTTGCCGAGCAAACCTGGTCAGCCACAGACTCTCTGAACCTCAGCGTCTGCAATTAGAAAGTGGGAGCGCTTCACGTGAGCTGGGGGACATGCAAATGAGGACCACAATGAGCTGCCTCCTCACACCTGTCAAAATGGCTGTCCTCAATAAGTCAGCAAACAAGAGCTGGCGGGGGTGGGGAGAAAGGGGAACCTTGGTGCACCGTTGGTGGGCGGGCATGCAGACGGGTGCAGCCTCGGGGGAAGGCCGTGTGGAAGGCCCTCCAGAAATTAAAAATAGAACTGTCATGTGACCCAGCAGTTCCACCTCCGGGTGTTTATCCGGAGAAATTCCAAGCACTGATCGGAAAGGATAGACGCAGCCTGTGTCCAACGCGGCGTCATTTCCAGCAGCTGCAAGCAGCCGAGTGCCCATCGGCAGACAAGCGGATAAGCGGGCACGTGCCAGGAAATATTACTCGGCCATAAAAAGGAGGGAACTCTTACCTTTTGCCCCAGCGTGGGTGGACCCAGAGGGTGTTGTGCCGAGTGAAATAAATCAGAGAAACGCCATGTGATTCCACTCGCGTGCAGGTGGACCCTGAAGAACAAACAAGGGTAGAAACAGACTCCCGGGCACGGAGAGAACAGCTGGCGGCCGTCAGGTGGAGGGGGTGGGGGCGGGGCGGGAGAGGTGACGGTGGGGCTCAGGTGCACAGATCGCCGGTCAGACACACACAGGGGTGCACAGCACCGCGCAGAGGGCAGAGTCGGTTCTGGAGGGAGCTCGTGCGTGGCGCCGGGTGGGTGCCGGGCTCGTGGCATGGTGGGGGGGGGGGTCGCCCTGTAAGGTGTGTGCGGCACAGAGCCGCACAGCTGAAACGAATCTAATGGACTGCCGTTTAACTGTAACTGGAAAATTAAAAACATTGAAAGGTGGAGAAGCGGTGAGCTGTAAACTTAGGGGAAACCGTGTCAGCTGGCCAACGGGGTCGCTGAGGTTCCGACGAAGGGTGGGCTGCTAAATGGGCTTTGCGGCCGTAAACCTTCCGGAGCCGCAGGGCCGTTCCTTGTATCTGGGTGCGAACCCTGCCCCTCCCCCGCACGCGAGCTCTGAGGACATGGGTGCTTCCCCCCCCCCCCCCCCCCGTGAGGCCTAGGGAAGGGGGGCGGCGCCCCCTCCCCCCGCCCGCCCCGGTGCACCCCGGCCCCTTGGCTTCTGAGCTGAGGGCTGCGGGATGCAGGGAGGGCCCCCGTGCAGGGAGGCTGGGTGTCATGGGCCAGCTCTCCCTCGGTGACACTGGACCTGCACATTCTAAGTCTTGGTGGTGACCTAGTTGGTCCTGCAGTGCCACCACTGAGCAGTGTGACTGGGGGAGCCAGCTTCTCGCCTTGTCCCCACAGTTCTGCCGCCACCTGGGAGGCAGCTTGTCAGCCCCGGAGGCTGCGGCGGGACTGGGGCGGGCAGGCCGTGGGAGGGGGTGGGAGCGATGGGAGTTCCTGCAGCAGGTGGGGGCCGGGGACCCGGGGCAGAGTCCCCAAGCGGCCGCAGTTGAGTGTGACCCGGCTCTCCTTGGCAAACCAGCTGGGGGGACAGTGCGGTCAGTGGCCCGTGACTAACACCGAGTGCCGCCGCTTGGCCGCGTGCTCAGGGGCCCGAGGCCGCCCCCGGGGTAGCGTCCGTTTCCCCCACGTCTCCGGGGCTGGCCCCCGGGGGCTGCTGCGGCCCCTGCCGCCTGGATTCCCGGCAGTTCCCGAGCATGCCTCGGACAAGGGCACGTTCCTCACCGCCCCCACCGCCCCCGTTTTCTCCTGCCTCTGCCCCCCCATCCCCGTCCATCCTCCCCCTAAGCCGGCTCAGTCTGTCCAGAAGGCCTCAGGTTGGCTGCCTGCCCATCTTTCTGTAAGGACAATTTAATTTGGAGGGTCACTGAGGGGACCTAACAGTCTGGACATTGTTCCCTGTGCCGTGGGATGGGCCTGGAGGAACCAGCAGCCGGCTGCGGCCTCACATTCCTGGTGGTCTTACCCAGACACTCTCCACCACTGGCCCGAGCCAGGCACCGTGCAGGGGTCGCCGCACACAGCAGAGGGGCCCCTGCCCTCAGAGAGCGCAGGGCCAGGTGATGGAGGCCACCTGGGAAGGGATGACATGCTGAGATGAGAATTAAAAAGGGCTCGAGGCGCTGATGCAAAGGGGCAGGTTGCTGGAGAGCATGTAGCCTCTGTGGGGCAATCCTAGAAGGCTCCTTGGAGGAGGGGGCCTCCGAAAGTGCTGACTTTCCTGCCGAACCCCATCCAGGGATGCACCTGTCTAGCTACAGAGGGGGCCCAGGCAGGGGGGGGGTGAGTCCTGGTGGTGGTGATGGTGGGGGTCATGAGGCAGAGGATGTGCTTCCCGGGTAAGAAGAGGAAGCATCCAGAGCTACAAGGCCTCTAACTGGCAAACTGCTTCATTCCAAAGAAAAAGAACAAAACAGAAAACTTCTTGCGCTCCCCGATGAAGGAGGGAGCGTGAGTGTGTCCAGCCCCCCGGGAGGGCAAGCCGGTGACTTTTAGAGAATTCCAGAGGCACGGCCCCCCTCTGCTCAGCAGTCCCCCTGCTGCGGACGAGTTCCCCCCCAGGTGCGGGTGGGGACACTCAGGCTCCTCACCGCGGCAGCGCCTGTGACGGCCATGTCTGCCGCAGCCCAGGGTCCTCTGCCCAGGGCGGGTGCCTGCCACCCCCAGTCTCTCCGGGGGCCGTCCTCAGAGGGAGGGTGCGGCTCCGGCAGCTGGTCTGGCTGTGCCCAGAGGAGGCACGGCCCACCTGCTCCTGCGTGGGTCCCCGCAGGACCCCATGCCCACAGGGATCGGGCTGGGGATGCTGGCACGAGGGGGCTGGGGGGCCCACAGGAGGGGGTGATGGACATCCGCCGGCTGGCAGCACCGCACCGTGCCTTTGGGTGCATGGGAGTGGGGGGCATCTCCCTGCCGGGCCTCTCCCCCCTCATTTCATCCCAGTGCCTCTCAGATGCAGAGGGACCCCTGGATTCGCTGGTGGTCCTGCCCCCTCCACTGGGGGGGGGGCGTGTCTGCCCCAGGTACAACAACGGCCATGCCCTGGGGGCTGGGGACCAGGGGCCGGCCAGGGCAGGGGTGAACAGGCGGCGTGGGCCAGGTCCCTGGTGTCCTGCCCACAGCCCTGCTGGGGCCCGACAGAATGAGTGATTGGCTTGAAGAGGCCGCCGGCCACGCCGCGCCATCTGGCGGGGCCATTGTGGACCACATAAAGGACGGAGCCTGGCAGGGTAGGGGCCTCCGGGGAGGGGAGCGGACGGCCGAGCGGTGGAGGACGCTGGCCCCCGGCGCGCACCACGCTGGCGCGTTCGCTCCGCTGCGGCCTGGGCTTCAGCGCCGAGATCTGGTTTATCGCTTCTGGACAGGAGCAGGGGGTGACTCCCTCCCCCCGAGTCTCTGGCTAGAACGCTCTAAACAGCTCTGGCTCTGGGCTGATTTATGGCTCTGCTCAGATGCACAGGCGGGTGTACGTGGTGGGTAATTAAGCGGCGTTATGGATGGCCGAGAGTGAGTGGCCGCTGTTTTAATAATTAAAACAAATGACCCCTTGGCTGTTCCCCGGCTCGATGCTGGTTTCCCTCAGTGTCAGGACCCCGGAGAGAGGCAGGGCATAGGTGTGTGCGTGTGTGGGTGTGCGTGTGGCTGTGCATATGGTGTGGGTGTGCGTGTGGGCGTGGGGGCGAGGTGGCTCCTTCCTGGTCTCTGGTTCCCAGGGCCGTTCCCGGGCACACACGTCCCCCCGGGGCCGGCAGAGCCCCCTCCTGGATAAACCGTTTTCCACCCTTGAGTCTGGCTGACCCAGGTGGGTCTCAGACGGTGTCTCCCGGGGCAGGCAGCGCTGGTTCTCACCCCGGCTGCGGTGCTGCAGCCGTGCCGGGGCCGCCCCTCCTCGGGGGCTGGCTCAGCCTGCCCGATCTCATGGCCTGCCCACCTCCCACGCTGTGTGCTGGCGCCCAGGGGGGACGGCACTCCCCTTCCAGGGCTCAGAGGCGCTGGGTGGGCGCTGGGGTGGGCACTGGGAGGGGCTCGTGGGGGTGGAGGTGGAGCTGGCCTGCCCCTGCCCTCTGGTGGGAGTGACAGTAGGGACGCCAGAGCGGGGACAAAGTCAAGGGCAGCAGAGACGAGTTGGGAGCAGAGCCTGAGGCCTGGCCCCTGGCCGGCCGGAGCATCTCTGGCTCTGTGCATCTATCTGCCTGCGCACGGCTGCCCAGGCCCGGGGGCAGCGGGCCGGCCTGCTGGGGAGTGCCATTGCCTCCTGCCCAAACCGCACCGTTGTCTTCCGGAACGGGGGCCTTCCCCAGGAGCCGTGGGGACCGTGGAGCAGTGCGCCCTCACCCCGTGGGGCTGGCTCTGGGCGGGAGGGAGATGGAGGAGGCAGGAGGCCGGGCCGGGGGCTCTGTGCCCAGGTGGCCCTGGCGGAGGGGGAGGAGGGAGTGGAAGCGTCGCCGGGGTCCGGCACCGCACTGGGCTGCCACACACTGCCCTACGAAGTGAGTTTCACGGAATCCCACCAACCCTGCGGCGAAATGACTCTTCCACGGTTGGGAAAGCGCCAACTCGGGGATGGTCAGGTGCCAAAGTCCCAAGGCCGGAACAGGTACACGTCCCCTCCGTCCTACCCTCCGTCCTCACCCCACCCGTGCACTCTTCCCTCCTCCCCACCGACGTTTCTGCGGCCTCAGTGTGTGCCGGAGCTTGCGGGTCTTCGGGCTGGGCGGACTCCCCACCACCACCTCCGGTCCCTGCCCGGCCGAGCTTCCCATCATGGAGCCCGCAGCCTGGGAGTGCCCGTCCCCAGCGGTGCCCGTGTGACCGACCACCCACGCAGCTCCCTCATCCGGGCCTCGGTAGTCCTTCTGGAAACATGGGCGTGTCCAAGGCAGCTTCTGGACTCTGGGGGACCCGGTGTGGACGTGCTGGGATGTGGGGGCAGGGCGGGGCAGTGGGAGTCTGTGGGACGCAGGACTCGGCAGGGCCTGAAGGTGGGGCCTTGCTGTCCTGGCGCAGCCCAGTCCTCAGAGGGTGTGTGTAGCCGCCAGCTGTGGGCGCCACCCCAGTCTGTGGGCAGCACCCCCCATCTGTGGGGACCCCTCCGGTCCCCTGCCCTTTGCCACAGGAGCTCCAGGGCCAGCCCTTGTCGGAACCTGCGTCCAGGGCCTCGCACAGAGGCAGTGCCCACGGAGCTTCTGTCCTGGGTGGGACAGCCGTGGGCCCCTGGGCTCCGGGGCGGGAAGCTGTTAGGAGGCCTGGGGGCCCCGGGCCTCTTCCCCGCCGACCGCCTTTTCAAGCCCAGTGAATGGAGCGCTGTCAGCCCGCCCTGGTTGCCGGAGTAACTCGCCCAAGCTCGTGCCGGCCCAAGCTCCGAGCCAGCCGCGCCGGGGCGCAGCTCTGCCCGTCGTCGCAGCAGAGGCAGCGTGGGAAGGTCATCCTCGGCCACGGCTGCTTCTCCGGGGGGGATACCTCGGTGGGCACGGCCTCCTGATGCCGCTCGGAGCCGCAGGCCCGAGCCCCGCCTCCTGTCGGGGAGTGGCGGCGCCTGCACACCCAGGAGGGCGGCCCGTGCCACCTGCCCCCCGCCCTCCCCATCTGTGTGACCCCTGAATTCGGATGCTGGGTGGGGGTGGCCCTCACAGACCAGTGCCCAGAGCCGGGGGCGCCAAATAAGCCTTCCTTCCACCCTTTGCTCCTCTCCTCTCCTCTCATGCTTGGGGGCCGGGCCCAGGCTCCGGGGTCCCCCTGCCCCGACTTCAGGTCTGGGGTGGGCTCCTCTCCCATCTGCCTCCCCAGAGGCTCGTCTGGCCTGGGGCCCAAGGGGACCACAGCCGTCTCCGGCCAGCAGCCCGTCGGGAGGCCCGGGCGCCCGTCTCTGGGAGGTCAGCGCTGTCATGTCTGCGTGCAGCAGGACCTCGGTGCCCTGTGGGGAGCTTGGCACTCCGCAGCGCTTGGGCTCTGTGGAAAGAGCAGCACCCCCTCCCTTTGGCAATCCTTTCCCTGGGAGATAGGTAAAGGGGGGCAGGGGAGTCTGTCCTGGTGTCCGTCCCGGGCGCGGTCAGCTATTTGAGGACCAGGCTGTGTGGGCCTCAGGGCGGAAGGGCCTTGCCTGGAGCTGAGAACCAGGGCAGAGGCCCTCTGGCCCAGCTCACTGTGTGGGCCGGGGCCACACAGCCCAGGGGCAGGGGCGGGAGCGGGCCGGCCCACGATGGTGCGTACATGTGAGTGAGTTGCCTTGGCTGGACGGAGGGCTCTGGCCTGTGGCTGCAGCAGGACATGGCCAGCGGAGGTGGCTCCGGGGAGCATGGCTGTCTCCCCACAAAGCTCTTTGGCCCGGGGCTGGGGGAGCAGTTGGCCCTTCCACTGCAGCTGGAATGCCCCTGGGGCCGGTGGTCGGTGGGCAAGGCCCTGGCCTGGGCAGGGGCCGGGCTTCTCACCCTGGCTCTGCGACTCCCTGGGAGGGTTTGGGGGTTCGAGCCCTCTCTGGGCCTTGGCTGCCTCCTGCAGACAGGGTCTCAGGCTCCGTGGGCTCCAGCATCAGGGCAGAGCTGGGCTGTGGCTGTCGGTGAACCAGACTGTGCCCGGTGGGGGTGTGTGACCAGCACAGCGGCCGCTTCCCTGCCAGTGCGACCTTTCTCCAGGCTGGGGGTGGGGTGAGGGGGGGTGGGGTGGGAGGGGCCTACTGTGAGTGGCTGGGCTCCTCCCTGGGCCCCCCCCGAGAGCAGGCCTCTCCTTAGAACCCTCATTCAATGGCCTCCGACCGTCCCCGTGGAAGAAGGGCCTGGCCAGGGCCCGCTGGATGTCTCTGAGCTTCGCTCCACAGTGAGCCTGGCACCCACTGCCGTGGGAAGGTGCTCTGGGAGCCAGAATTAGGGGTGCCGAGTGCCTGCCGGCATCTGGCGGGGGGGGGCAGCTCTAGGGTTGCTGTGCGAGGTGTTTGTCGTGGCCCTGCCCACCCCGTGGTTGTGTCCAGGCGGTTGATTCTGGCTGCAGGAACGTCCCCGCGTGTGTGGCCACCTCCATTTCACAGGTGGGAAAACCCACCCTCAGAGCCTTCACGGGGCGTCCCAGGGTCTCCCAGCTCAGGCCCGCCTGCCCCTTCTGAGCTCAGACACGTGGGCAAGCGTGAGGGCTGTTGTGGTTCAGCCGGGTCTGAAGCTGTCTCCCCGCTGTCTGCAGAGTGGCCTGCCGTCGGCCGCCTCTGGAGGCCTCGTGGCGCAGGGCGACCCTAAAACGCCACAGAGGCTGCCCGCGCCGTCCTGGTGCTCACTTCCACGGCTGCCTCCTGTGGGCTCAGGGGCCGATTTTTTGTTCTTCCCTGAGATGGAACAGGAAAGGCCTTTTCTCCTGTGATGGTTCACCTTCCTGACGTGTCGCGCTTGCAGGGATGTGCACAAGACACGGTTACACGTACACGCCTGCGGCGAGAGTGGAGGAGGAGGTGCCTGCCCACCTGCCTGCTTCAGCTCGCCTTCTCCTTGGGCCTCGGGGCGGGGGGGGGGGCCGGCTGGGTTCATCCTGTGGGGCTGCTGGAGGCGTCTCCGCGGCACCCCGTGGCCCCGGCAGCCCTGCTCCGGGCCAGGGTCCCTGCCTGGCCCTGAGCGCCACCCAGCCAAGAGCCCCCTGCTCGGGGCTGATTTCATGTCCTTTGGGCTGATGGTTAAAAAAGGACCCAGATGACCCTCGTATTGCACCTGGGGAAGCTCAGCGCAGGCGGGGAGAGCCACTAGCGCACCTGTCCAGGGTCACTGAGCGAGCCAGGTGGTGGCTGAGTGTCCAGCGCCGCCCAGGCAGCTGGTGTGGCTGGGCTGCAGCGGGTAGGCGCCCTGGGGCCCTGTGCTCCACTGGGCATGAGCGTGCGTGGGCCGTGGGCTCCCCTCCCGGCTGCACCACGTCCTGTCTCGTGATCTTCGGTGAGCCCCCTGGTCTGTCCGGGCCTCAGTTTCTCCACGTGAAAATGGAAATAACGGCCCCCCTCTCAGGGTTATGTGAGCATCAGGTAACAGGCCTGAGGCTTCCCACCAGTTTCTGGAAACGGTGGGGAAGGTGTTTTTCATCTTTTTAGTTTATGTTTTTTGGAGTGAGTTTGAAGTGGCAGAAACATGGCCAGAACAGCGCAAGGACTCCGGTAGCTTTGCCCTCGCTTTGCCAGGAGTTTTTGCCTGGTGGCTTTCGACTACATGGTTCTTCCTGATGCATTTGAGAGAGGTTGGCGCTAACACACCCCTTCACCTTCAATACTTTGTTCTTTTTCTTTTTCTTTTTTTAGAGATTTTATTTATTTATTTCTAGAGAGAGGAGAAGGGAGGGACAAAGAGAGGGAGAGAAACTTCAATGTGTGGTTGCCTCTCATGCACCCCCTACTGGGGACCTGGCCTGAGACCCAGGCACGTGCCCTGAGTGGGAATCGAACTGGTGACCCTTTGATTTGCAGACTGGCACTCAGTCCACTGAGCCACACCGGCCGGGGCCAATACCTTGTTCTTGAGAACCAGGGCTGTCTCGTGGTGACAGTGCAGGAGTCAACATCAGGAAACTGGGCTCCAGCTCCAGGCTCGTCCTGTCGCGGCACTTTGGAGACTGATCTTCGGGTCCAGGGTTTCGCCTGGGTCCACACGCTGCGTCCCCTCTGGAGCCTTCTCCCTTGGAGCCATCGGCCCCTCCTCCTTCGTTGCTGCATAGACGCTTTGTAAGAATGCAGACCACCTGGCTGGCATAGCTCAGTGGATTGAGCGCGGGCTGCAAACCAAAGTGTCGCAGGTTTGATTCCCAGTCAGGGCACATACCTGGGTTGCAGGCCATGACCCCCAGCAACTGCACATTGATGTTTCTCTCTGTCTCTCTTTCTCCCTCCCTTCCCTCTCTAAAAATAAATAAATAAAATCTTAAAAAAAAAAGTCAGACACAAAAGGTCACATAAAAAAAAAAGGATGCAGACCAGCCACGCGTGGGCCCTGTCTGGCGGCCCCATGGTGGCGGGAAAGGCCCAGAGGGCAGGCGGTGCCGGTGACGTGCCCTGGCACCAGGCGCCTGGTGTCCGCTGGTCTTGGGGCAGACTTGGGTCGGCTGGTTTAGCAGTGTGCCACAGGCGTCCCCACTGTGAGGTGGCACCGCCCTGTCATTATTCAGTAACGGGGGGGGGGGCGGGGGGCACTTCGAGACTGTGCAGGTGGGCTGCCCCCAGGATGCCTGGCTGGGTCAGCTCCCGCGGCCGATGGGGACTTTGTTGTCCCCTGGCCCTGGACGCCTGGCCCTCGGCACTGTGCACAGAGGGCCTCCCCCCCCTCCCCCCCCGCCCTCACTGGCCTGTGTGCGCACGGCATGAGGCATCTTGTTTTATCTGTGGGGGTGTGACCCCGGGCCGTCCTTATCATCGGCGTTGTCACTTTGCCCAGGTAAGCAGCTGCCGTGCACCTGGAGGAGAAGGCGTGGAGGGTTTGGCGTGAACCCTCCTGGGGCCACGCAGGCCCCGGAGCAGGGCTCCTGCCCTCCTCCCAGCCGGGCCTCCGACCGACCTTGGGCGGGGTTGGTGAGCACCTCGGGGTCCCCGCTTCACCCCGATGTTCGAAGGAAACGTTGGGACAGGCCACCCTTTAAGGCCCTGTTTCCCAACCCCCGCGGTCCCCGTGGGGTCCCCGCCCAGGCCTTGTGCTGTCCTCCGCTGGGGCCAGGGGTTGGCCGTGGGGCAGTTCCGGGTGGCCCTCAGGTCCCCGGGACGCTCCTCCAGCAGCTGCCCCTCGGGGGGACCCAGGCCTGTTCGTTCTCGCTGGGAACCGAACGGTGACCTCATCCTGGCACCGGCCCTGCTGGCCTTTGGGTCTGTTCTCGTTCATATTTTTCTTAAAGAAACAGCCGCGTTGGGCAGGTGTGGTGGGGTGCCGCAGTGACGGACGTGTGCCCACTGTGCCCACCGCCTGCCGGTGTCCACCATACCCACTGGGGCCCACCGTGGAGGCTCTCCACGGTACCTTGCTGGACCGAGGACTGTTCTGGGCCCCAGAGAGGACAGGGGACCTGCCCAGCATCACATGGCAGGTGGCAGCGGGGTGACTTTGAGACCAGGCCCCTGGTACGCCAATGCCACACCCGCCCACAGGTGCCCGTGTGCCCTTTACAAGGGCCAGCCCACTGGCCGCCTCTCGGAGCCTGAGGCGGGGTTTGGTCCTGGGGACAGGGCTCCCGGTCCCTGCTCTGTCCCGGCGCAGGGCTCCAAGGTGGGAGGGCGGTGAGCGGGGTCCTGAGGGTCGCCCCCCTTCTCCAGGGGCCAGCCCTGCAGGGACTCGGAGGGGGCTCGCAGGCCCAGCAGAGAAGTGCTCGTGGCTCTGGGCCCAGCCCACTCAGGTGTGGGGCTCCCCGCTTGGGGGTGGGGGCTGGGTGTCCCCCAGCAGTGGAGGCTTGGCCAGAGGCACCTACCTCGGGGAGCTCTGTGTGTGTGGGGACAACCTCTGGCACCTTCAGAGGACAGTGGGGGTGGGGCACCGAGTAGAGGGGAGGGAGGAGCGAGGCTGAGGGCCGCCCCCGGGGAGTGTGGGCGGGGGAGGAGCAGGGACAGCCCATGGAGCAGGACCCCTCGGGTGGCAGTGGCAGCTGAGGGCCCCGAGAGGCACCCTGCTCAAGTGCTTGGGCTTGTGAAGGTTCTGGAAGGACCTGTGAGAGAAGGGCTCCATGCTCTCCCCCACCCAAATTCCCGAGCTGCCGGGGCCTGGCCTGGGTGCTCCCAAATGCTCCCTCGGCTCAGGGAGGCTCAGAGATGTTCAGTCACCAGTGCGAGGTCACACAGCGGGAGCCATGGAAGGGGCCCGGTGGCCCCCGGGCTCCCTTGCGGACCCCCTACTCTGGCTGTGGGTCCTTCTGCTGTGAAAATCATACCCCCGGCCCATCCTCAGTGGCTGGGGGTGACCAAAGTGCCTGGCCGGCAGGAAAGCAGGCTCCTGGCCTGTCAGTCCTGTCTGGGGCCCCCACTGTGTCACGATGGGAAGTGAAGGGTCCCCAAGCCCTGCCTGAGGGAGTTAGGTGAACTTTGAGCCCCAGAAAGGGGCTCAAGGACCCGTGGGCCCAAAGGACAGTCTCAGCTGGATTGACTGGGCGAAAGGTAACCCTGGCCTGCGGGGCATTCAGCGGAGCCGGCAAGGGACCGCAGGACAAGGATGCAGCCGGGCAAGCCGGCAGCCCCCCGCATCCCAGACACCGGCCCCCAGCACAGCCGATGCCTGCCACCCTGTCGTGCTCTTCTGCAGGGGCCTGGTGCGTCCTCACTGGACCGAGGGGACGCTGAGGCGCTGGTGGGGACACTCCCGTCCGGCACACGTGGCCAGACCTGCAGACTCCACACCCAGGTGCGCTCTGCAGGGTGGGGCAGACTCTGCCCGCCTCCCCTCTGCTAGCCTTGGGGACCTGACTCACTGGAGCCAGCCTCTCCGTCCCCACGATGACCTTGGCTGGACACGCAGGTGTCAGCTTTCTCAGGGGTTGGGTCAGAGGGCAAGATGACGGCACACCTAGGCGGTAGCCCAGGTTCTGCCTACCCACGCTTCCCTGTCTCAGCTGCAAGGGGCCCCAGCCTGGTGCGCTGGGGGCGGGCTCTGGGGATGCAGACTCCTCTGGCCTGGGGGGAGCTTTGCCCTTCCCTGAGCCTCTCACCTGGCCCCCCAGCTCCGGGTGTGGCTCCTACCCTTGCAGGATTCAGATCAGGTGACCAAGGACGCCCTCTGTGTGGGCCTGGGCCTGGGTGTGGCCTGGGTGTGTGCAGGCTGGGCTCATTTCTCCTCGGTTCCTTCCCCCTCCCTCCCTTCCTTCCCTCCTTCCTTCCTTCCCTCCCTCCCTCCCTTTCTTCCTTCCTTTCTTCTTCTTCCCTCCCTCCCTCCCTCCCTTCCTTCCCCTGCCTTTCCACCTGGGTTTGGCTTGGGCTGTCTGTCTCTTGAGCCTTGTTTTCTGGGGGCTTTCAGTTGGGGGCCATTGTGCTGGGAGGAGGGAGGCTGAGCCTGGACCTGACCTCAGTATATGGTCACCGGCTCCCTCCCTCTGTCCCCACAGGCTACCTGCTCTGTGCCACTGGACACAGGTTGGGTATCCAGTCCGTCGCTAGGGCCCTCCCAGCCCCATGCTGCAAGGGCTGGAATCAGCAGGGCCACGCTCTGTCCGGAGACCCTAGGGCAGAGGCCACCGGCTCCCCGGCAACCGGCCCCGCCCCACCTCCAGAGCCAGCCACGGCCTGTTGCTATGGCCCTTCTCCCCAGATGTGTCTCCCACCGACCCCAGCTGGGGAGGGTGTCCAGGAGGGACCCACCTGGGTGGTCAGGCCACCCTCCCACCTTAATCGCAGGGCCGGCCCTTGACGTGTGAGGTCGTGTTGTCACAGGTCCTGGGGGTTAAGGTGCGGGCATCTGCGGGGGGTGGCAGTCTGCTGAGGCCCCTTTGTAAGCACGGGCTGAGGACAGGTCCCTTGTGGTGTCGCAGGGGAAACCAAGGCCAGGGCTTGTTTTGGGGGGTGCTGCTGGGGCTAGGACCCTTGACCCCGGTGTTCCCCAGCCCCACGGCCTCTTCCTCACAACCCTCACGCCGGGCACGGGGCTCCTGCTGTGCACTTGGGTGACGCTGGTTTTCTCCTCTAGCCACGTGCCCCAGGCATGAGGGAGTCGGCCCTCCCCAGGGCCGGCAAAAGGCGCCTCCCTGGCACCTCGGGGGCGGGGGTGGGGGCGGCACCCCAGAGCCGCCTTCGCTGAGGATCCTTTGGTCAACAGTCACCCCACCACGGGTTTTATGTGCACAAGGAAGTGCAGTTGGCTGTCCCCACGCCGAGTCTGAGTGTGTCATTCGCACCTGGGCGGGTCCTCACCGCCTGGCTAATTGCAGGGACGCCGCCTTGCAGGGGCTCCGAGCCACCTCCCTGCTCCGCTCTGCTCCACCTGCCACCTGCTCCCTGCCTCTGCACCTGGCTGGAGTGTCCCCCAGTGCCCTGCCCCTCCCGGGCCTCCCCACTGTTCCCGCCTCCCCCGCCAGACGGGGGTGGGGTGGGGGGTCCATGCCGGCCCCACCGGCTCCTCACCAAGGGCGAGGGCCTGCTCAACACCCCGTGCAGACTTGGTTGGCATCTGAGGATGAAAGCCCACCCCCCTTTCTCCCGAAACCAGCCATGTCCTCCTGTTTTTGCTGCTTGGGGCTTGGTGCATCCAGTCTGGGGCTCGGTGAATGTTAACTCCCCACCCGCAAGACTTCAGTCCCACCCAAGCCCTGAGGTTCAGCTGTGTTTGCAGGAGGTCAGCCCACTGGGCAGAGTTGGGGGCCAGCTGGGTGTGGGTCCCACGGGGAGGGAGCCCAGGAGGCGGATGCTCTGAGCAGCCACTCACCACTCAGCAGCCCAGCAACCTGGGGTTTGCAGCCCTGCATCTGAAGTTGGCTGGGCGCCCACCCCCCTCCCCTCACGAACAGTCCTGTCGGTCTCGGTCTCGGGAGAAGAAACCAGATGTTGAAAGGTCCCCAGAGAGCCAGGTGCTGCGGTGCCGAGAGCCACAGGCTGGGGATGACTTGGCCACCGGGTGCCTGGGTGTCGAGGCCTGTATAAATAAATGCCATTCGGAGTGAGAGTGGGGCTGGGGGGGAGGGGACCCGAGCAGCGCCGTCCCCTGCGCTGTCACACTGCTGCATTTCTGGGCGCGGACACCGGAGGCCCAGGCCAGCAGCTCCCCCTCCCCCCCCCCAGTCTGAAGCCCTGACACAGTTTCCGCGGGGCTCGGGGGGCTTCCCCGGGGGCAGATAGAGACGCGGTTGGAGCGGTCGGTGCGGGTGCACTGGAGGCGGTGCGGCAGAGGGGCCCCACCCCAGGCTCCTTCTAAATGAGCCGAGTGGGACCCGGCTTTCTGGCCGGCTGCTCCCCGGAGGTTCCAGTGTGAGCCGGAGTGGGGGGGGCTTGTGGCTTTTCCTGGAATTAATTGCCAGGTGAGCCCACGTCCCTGGAGGGGCAGGCCGCTGATCCCTGGAGGAACAGCCGGGGGGTGGGGGGACAGTTGGGCGCCTCCCTAGGGGAGGCTGAGCGGCCAGCGTGGAGAGACCCGGAGCCCACCAGTGTCGCCGTTTGTTGTGCTCCGAGCCCACTCGCTTTCTTTCCTCCGTGGGCTCAGGCTGGAGAGGGTGCGGCTCCAGTCACGCTGTGCCATGTCGTTATTCAGGGGCGTCTGAGGGCTCCCTGATCCTCGGGTGTCGGGGCCTGGGGGTGGGGTCACGGGCGGCCCCTGGGACATCGGGCGGGGCGGGGGGGGCGGGCAGTGCTTTCACTCTGTGACCCTGACCTTGCCGCTTCACCTCTGTGAGACTCAGGCTCCTGGTCAATAACCAGGGACTGACAGTAACAGATTTACTTCTGATTCGCTCCATGTGAAGGGAGGGTCGGGGTCTCGCTTGGTGCCTGCGGGGGGCCCGGGGACCTGTGTGTGTGGGTGGGACGAAGGCTCCCTTCTCAGTGCTCTGTGGGCATGTGAGCGTTCCCCGTGACCAGGGCTCTGAAGTTTGCAGCCGGCTGCCTGGGCCTGTCCCGCCCTGCAGACCCCCGAGGGCGGCCCTGGTGGGCAGGCCGGGCCAAGAGCAGGGAGTGGCAGGGGCCCGCCTGGGTGCCCGTATCCCAGCCCCCCCCCCCCCCCCCCCCCCCCCCCGCCGCCTGCCTGGCCCAGGATGGCCACGCTGAGAGGCATCCTCACGGGAACGTGATGCTCCCCTGATGTGCCTCCCTGGCCCCCTTGCCTTCATCCATAAATAACACGCATCTCACGTTCAGCCCGTGCCTCCTGGAGCTGCCACGTGGGCCAGGAGGCAGGTGCGCGTGGCTCAGGTGCTCCTGAGCCTATCCGTCACGGTCCTGCCTCTGTGCCTTTGCTCACGCCGTGCCCTCGGGCTTGCCTTTCTTTCATCCCCGCTTCACTGGTCTGCCTGTCAGGGTCCTGCTTGCTCTTCGGGGCTCAGCTCAAATGCCGCCTCCTTCAGGAAGCAGCCCCTGATTTCTCCCGGTCGGCGCATCCTTGTTCTTGGTCCCCCTCCCGTTAGGCTGCACCTCTTTGCTCCACGCTTTCCCTTCAGCAACCCGGTTACTCCCACGGCTCTTTCGGTAGGTCGAGGCGCCCTCAGAGAAGGGGACCATGGCCTTGGACAAGCATGCGTAGTGCTGGTGCTGCCGGCACCTGGCTCCGTGGCCTTGGGCAGACCTGTGCACTCTCTGAGCATCCTTGCTCGCAAGGCGGGGTCCCCGGGAGGATGAGAGGGTAGTCCCGTGGCATGCCCGCGCTGAGGTCGGTGAGCAGCTCCCAGCTCCATCCGGGACCCTCAGTGTTCCCGGGGCTTCCGTCCAGCAGAGGACGCCCAAGCCGGAGCCTTTCAGCCTTTGCTTGCTTCCCCCTGGCGATGGGGCGCTCACACCCCACTCACTGGGAGCCTTTGCTGCCCAGAAGTTGATTAAGTCTCCTCTCTAGTCTCGGGCTCTGCTCTGTAAGAATTCAACCCATGGTGACCTTTTGGGACTGCCCAGGTCCTGGGGGTTGGTAGGCCCTGGTTTCAAACATCCTCCAAGTCCGTTAAGAAGACAGGACCAGTGGTGGGGAGGACAATGGAGACAACTGTACTTGAACACCAGCTAAAACAAAAGAAGAAGAAGAAGAGTCTTGGCCATGTGCGGGCTCTGGGGGTCGGTGTCCGGGCCTTGCTGGGGACACGTGGACACACGCCTGTGTCACGGGAACATTCAGGTCCAAGGCCTCCGAACTGGGCCGTGGGCAGTGGCCACTCGGGCTGAGCACCGGCCAGGGACCCGGCGCTTCCCAGCAGGACAGGGCTCTGCAGGGAGCGGTCCAGGCTGCACTGGGCCAGAGGGGGCGGGGCTGCCTGGGAGGAGGAGGAGGAGGAGGAGGAGGCTGCACCACTGCCCGGTCCACAGCATCACCTCCCCTCCTCAAGCCTCCACGTCCTCACCTGGAAGCTGGGGGCCGATCGCCCGCCGCAGTGAGAAACGATGGGGACGGAAGTGTGCAAGGCACACTGATGGTGCTGAGTGTGCGTGGTTATCGGTGGGTCCGTGGACTCTCCATTTGTCCCGCCGGCAAACAACAGACGTTTATTTCTCGAGTTCGAGAGGCCGGGTGCCTGAGATCGGCACGCCGGCGGACTCGGTGTCTGTCTGGCAAAGGTCTGGTTCCTGGCCCAGACCTGGTGCTCCCCTCTGGGTCCTCCCTCCGAGGGAGGGACAGGAGCTCCCTGGGGGCTCTGATACGCACCAACCTCACGCATGGGGGCTCGGCCTTCGGGACCTAATCTCCTCCTCCCAAAGGCCTCACCTCCTGACGCCATCACAGTGGCCATTAGGTTTCAACACACGGATTTGGGGGGACACATGGAATTCTGACCACAGCAGTGCCCCCCCCGGGCTGGTCAGAGCTCCCTGTGGTTGGTTCTCCGGGTGGCCCAGCTTGTGGGACTCAGGGCATCGCTGCACCGCGCCTCGTCTCTGTGCCGGTGGCGGGATGGCGCCGCCTCCCCGTGGTGGGGGACGGTCTGAGCTCGCCCCCGGCAAGAGCGGCTTGCTGTGGCTCGTGGCGGGAGTGACAGCCCCACCACTGGGGAGCAGGACAGAGTGGGGGCGCTCTGCCAAGCTGGAGTTTGCTTTCCTGACCCGCAGGGGCCGCTGGCCTGCGCCTCGTGGGTGAGTCCTCGGTGCGGGGAGGGGGCGGAGAAGCCGAGAAGGCAGATGCTCTCCGAGCAGTTTCCTCCTCTGGGGCAGAGCGGGCAGGGCCTTGGGAGGACGTGGTGCTTCTGTTTGATGAGGCCCCTCAGCCCCGATGGGGCTGGAGCCGTCGGCCAGGCCGCTGCCGCCCGCCCCTCTCCAGGAGGGGGGAAGAGAAGGGAGGTGGTCAGCCAGGCGTCCTCACGGGCCGGCAGCAGCCTCTCCCGCAGGGCCCCCGCAGAGGACGCCCGAGGCGAGCCGTGGCCGGCTCTCTTGCTAATGACCTGCCACAGAGCCCTCCCGTCCCCATGACCCGGGACCTCGAGGGGCCTCTGCCCCATGGGAAGGGGCTGGAAGGGAGGCAGGGCTCCAGGGGCAGCAGCTGGTCAGGCCCCATGTGTCACTCACTGTGTGTCCCCGTGACAGCGCCCCAGACGCTGCTGGCACCCTGCCCACACAGCAGAGGCGCTGACCGCTTCTGTGGCCGTCACTCACTCCACCTGCTGGCGCCCGAGGCTCTGCCCCGGGCTCTCCCTGCCCACTCTCCAGGCGGGACGGGCCGCGGGGTCATCCCCCTCTCCTGCCAGGAGCTGCCTCCACCAGTGAGCCCTCCAGTAACTCTGAGATCCTGGAGCTTCCCTGTCATCCTTGCCCCCCCCACTCCCTCCTGCTTCCCCACGCTCCTGGGGCTCCCTCCTGCTCACCCTTGAGTCCTGTCTCACCCAGACTAGGACGTGAGCTCCTGACAGGGTTATCTGAGACACAGTGCACAGAGCCAGGGAGGGTGGTCTGGGGACCTCTGGCACCAGCTCAGGCCGCCATGAGCTTCCTCTCTTAGCCGCTGCTGGTGGGAGGACCTGACCCACCTGGCAGGGTGAATTCCTGCTAGGTGCTCAGTCTTTCTCTGAGGGCCTACTGTGTGCTGGGAGCTGAGCTAGGGGAGGAAGAGGCTACTACAGGGTGGTCGGATGTTGCCTTGGGCTTCCAGATTCTTACCGTCTGGAGTAAAGAGGAGATGGGTGGGGGGGCACTGCCTCGCCAGGGAGGGGACCGGCCAGGGAGGGGGCCGGCCAGGAGGGGAGACGGGACCTGACCCCAGCCTCACGCCCCAGGAGGCAGGGTGTCCTGATGGTCAGCGCCAGGACTCAGCTCTCGAGGGGAGGGGCTCACAGACCCTGCGGACAGGGGGCTCCTGCTGCCCACCAGGGGCTGCACAGAGGGTCTTTGAGGAGTGAGGAGCGAGGGCTGATGCTCCTCCCGCTCCTGAACATGGGAGAATGCTGCAGGCGGCTCCCGCCCCGATGGAAGCTGCATCTCAAACCCCCCGGAACTGGCCCGAGGGCCCAGGTCGGGCCAGGGGAAGGTGTGAGGGGACACTGTGGCCCGCCCAGCCCCAGGAGCCCCCTCTGTAGTCACCTCCCCCACTTTTCCTGCAAGGAGTGAGGCCGGGAAGTGACGCTTTCCTCCCCCGGGGCTCCTCTCCTCATTAGTGCCAACCCTGGGATTAATTTAATTACACGCTCACTCGTCTCGGAGAGGCTGGGCCTCAGAGGCACCCGGTGGGATCAGGAGTTGCCCGGGGCTGCTGGGAAGGCGTGTCTTCCCCCAGTGCCAGGCCCTTCCCGGGGTCCCTGCGCTCGGGGTCCTCCCCCGCCCCCGCCCCTGCAGGTTCCACCTCACTCCCATTCTTCCTTGTTGTGGGGCACCTGCTCTGGGCAACCAGGTGCCCTGCTCCCTGGCTCCTGGCCACGTGCGGCTGCATGTGGAGACAGGGCCCAGTGTGGTGGGGGAGGCCAATCCTGTGGAGCGCCGTGGGCAGGGGCAGGCTTGGGGCTGGGCCTCGGGAAGGGCCCCCAGCGCCGATCTGGGGGCAGTGGGCGGAGGGGGGGTGGCGGGTGGGCCCGCCGTCCAGGTCTCCCTCCCATCTCCCCTCCTGCCTCCCTTGGATTCAAAACGTAAGTGACCTCAGCGGCTGGCTGTGGCGTGTGATGGTGCCGTCATTTCATCGATTCTCCTTTTCATTAAAAAAAGAAAAGGTTTCTCCCTCTTCTGGAAGTAGATTACTTGCAACGGAACAGGAAATAGCGTGAATGAAGGAAAGATTGCCCGTTCCTCCGAGGAGGCAGCCGCGCCGGCGGCGCGTCCAGGCGCGCCCTCCTGGCTCCGTCCGCCGCTGCGTGGACCCGTCACGTGCAGGGGCGCTCCCACGAGCAGTTACTTCCGTGTGCGGCTGGTTCCGTGGGCGGCGGTGGGGCGTCTCCCACGCCGTGCGGGAGGGAAGCTCTTGCTGGATGCCCCGAGCGATGGCGGGGCGTGGCTCGCTCGGCCGGCTCGCCGCTGTCTGCAGTCCTGGCCACCGGGACGCCGCCTGCATCCTTCCCCATTAGCGTTAATGCTTGGGGATGAACGCCACCGGAATCACCGGGTGATTCAGAAGAGTTTAAGACTCTCGTCTCGTTCTTTCGAAATTCAGACGAACCCCTCACACCCCGAGGTGGTCTGAGGTGTGCTTTGTTCTCTGCGGCCACTCGGGGTTGGGGGCAGAGGCACAAGGACGGTGGCCGTGGCCTCGGGCCAGTGCCCATGTGGGGCGGTCAGGGAGGCCTGCAGCTGTGGCCTGGGAACCCTGCGGTCTGGTGCTGGCAGTGTGCAGCGGGGTGGGGGGGTTGTGGGTGTTGTTGGGTCATTTGGCCTGTGTCCCTCTCCTGTCCCCACACTTTTCTCCTCCCTGCCGTCCTGGGAGCGGGGTGAGGGGCCGGCCAGCTCACGCGGGAGCAGTGGCGTGATCCTCCCGCCCGCCCTCCCATCTGCCCACTGCCCGGCGAGGACGCTGCGGCTCGCGGGCAGGTCTGCTGACTCCATGCCAGGCCACGACTCCAGCTGCGTCCGAGCAGAAGGGAACTGCTGGCCGCTCCCGACTGCCACCCCTCCCCCTGCCCCCGACATGGCAGAAAGAGGCAACACCATCCCTGTAGCCCAAAAACTGTGGGTGGGCAGCACGCCCGTCATCTGAAAGGCCCCGTGGCCGAGCACGGCTGGGTGTGACCTAGGGACCTGATAGGGCCGGTGGCCCCTCTCCAGAGTTTGGGGCTGTGCCTGGAGGCGGGGGCTTCAGGGAGCAGGGAGCTGGCTTGTGGCTGCCCCTGCAGCCTGGGCAGTGGCGGAGCGTCCAGGGGGGAGGCTTGACCAGGAACCGGGTCTCCTTTCTGGGAGCGGCGCCTCTAGCTTCCCTCGGCGCTGCTTGGAGCAGCCAGGGGTGGCCTCTGCAGCACTGACCGACCTCGGGGGGCGGGCCTGGGCCCCGGCCCCTCCACTCCCCCGCCAGCCAGTGCGGACCCTGTGCTCCTCGTGGCCTCCTCCTCCAGGAAGTGGGGACGCCTGCTTGACCCTTGCCTGATGCAGGGGCTGCTGTGTGTCACTGGGGGTGGGAGGTGAGGGGTTGGCCCCCCCAACCCCTCCCCGCTTCCACCAACCCCTCCCCCCTTCCACCAACCCCTCCTAGAGGGAGGCCGCACTGGGCCCCCTTGTCTTAACCCGTGCCCACGAGAGAGCTGGGAGTGCCTCTGCAGTTCATCTTGTCCGTTGTTTCCCGGCTGGTGTTCCGGGGAACCCTCCTGCGACCAGCACGCAGAGGGTGCACGTGGGTTTGGGGAGCCTGGGCCGTACCCCAGTTCCTTCCCTGTGCCCAGCACGCCCTGAACACCGGGGCCTTTCCCATCAGGCCTGTTTGCGTGGGTGGTTTGAGGGAAGGGACGTGGGGACTGCTCGTCAGTTTTGGGTGACCGGTGAGTGCACTGAGGCTGGGGACAGGCATGGGGCATGGACTGTGGTGACCCTGGGCCACAGAGAAGGCCGAGAGCAAGGCCTTGTCACAGCCGCGGCCAACCAGGCTGGCCACCAGGCCTGCCGCCCGGGAGGGAGGGGTCGGCCGGAGCTGGGCCTGCGCACAGCATCCTGGTGGGGCGGCCATTGGGGTCACGGCCCAGGGTCCGGTCCCACCTCTGCGCTGCCCTGCCCTGTGCTGTGCTGTGCGGGGGCCTCTTTACCTCTCTGAACCCGCCTCCCTCAGTGGTCAGGGGAAGCTATCCGGGGGGTGGGGGGAAGTGAGTGTGGGGAGCACCCAGCCCCCACAGGCCTCCCTGGCGGAGCTGCCTGGGGTCACCCAGTGTCACCCCTGGAGCTGTGTGGGCCGGCCTGGCGGGGAGCCACCCTTTCTGTCTCCAGGAGGCTCCAGATTCCTGAGAGGTGACTGGGTGGGAGGAGCCGCTTCTGATCCCCAGGAGGGCGTGGGTGGGGATGGCTCCTTCCATTCCCGCCTGGGGCTGGGCCCGGAGCTTTTACATCGCCTGTCCTGGGCTGGCTGGGAGGGGCCCCGAGGGTCCCTCCTGGTGCTGAGGGGGCACGGTGGGGTGGGTCCAGGGCAAACGGGCCCCTCTGCAGGTAGGGCCTCTCGTACCTGGGGGTGGCCTTGCCGGTGGGCGGGGACTCTTGGGGCTCGGCCAAGCCCTGGTTCAGGAAGGTCACGGGGTTGTGGGAGAGGGCTGTTGGTGCCCCAGGCCTGCAGGGTGCCAGTGGGGGACACTCCTGTCATCCGTGAGGGTGCCGAGGAGCCAGACATGCACTCGTGTGTTCCCATGGGTGTGTGAGGGTCCAGCTCGTCCCGAGGCGGCACCCAGCCCCCCGGCCCCCCAGCCCCCTCCAGGAATGTTAAAAGCCCGCTGGGTCTGTTTCCTGTGTCCCCGAGGCGGCAGTGTGGGGGGTCACGGAGCTGGCTTTGTTTCTAAGATAAAGCATCAGCGTGTCCTCTGGGAAGACCCTGTGTCCCGCTGGGGAGCAGTGACTGGCCTGGGGGCGCCCAGGGTCCAGGCCGGCACGGAGAGTGAGCTCTGTCGGGGGCTCGTGAGAACAGGTGGTGCGCAGACCGTCCCCTAGCAGGGGGCTGCTGACCGCCCCTCCCCTCCCCTCCCCTCCCCTCCGAGCCCGCCTCTGCCCTGCGCGGGCCGTCGGTGCCCTTGCCGGCCTGCCCTCTCCTGTGGACTCACCTTTTCCGTGCGGGGTGAGGGGAGGGTGGCTCTCCTCCTGGTGACCGAGGCTGATGGCTCACGTGCCCTCGTGTTGTTGCAGATCCCTCGTCCACCTACGCCAGACAGCTGGAGACCAAGGTGAAGCTGCTGGAGGGTGACAAGCTCCTGGCACAGGTAGGCCGGCTGCTGCAACCCCGGAGCAGCGTGAGCCGGGCCCTGCGCCCCCCGCTTACCTGGGTCCCTTCCTCCGTCATGCCTGCAGCCTCCACGCCCCCAGCCTGCCTCTCCTGCTCCAGGCCACCTCCCGGGGCGCCGGCACCCACCCTTGCTCCACAGTCTCCGGGGTCCCTCCGTCATGTCCTTTCCCTGTCTGTCCCCCGGTGGTCTTCAGGCTCCCCGGGCGCCACACTGGGCCTGTCCCGGAGATCACGTGGACTCCCAGTCGCTGAGGAAGTGGGCGGCTTTGCCCCTTGGCAGGCGGGTGAACGGAGGCCCCAGTGCTGGGCCGGCATGCCTGGCTCAGACCCACGTGGAAGCCTCCCTGGCTCCCCGCCCCAGTCCTTTCGGGGCTGGGGTCCATCCTTCTCCCTCCTGGGCCCGGCGGGTGCCCATGGACAGACAGACCAAGTCGAGTGTCATCCCCAGTGTGGCCCAGCACAGGCACAGTGGGTCAGAGACTCGGCAGTGAGGGCAGAGCAGGGCAGAGTGGCCCACGGTGGGCCCACCTGTCGGCACGAGGGGCCTGTCCTGTCGGGGCAGGGGTCGTGACGGCAGGCTGTGGTCAGCCCTGCCTGGGGTCCTGGGGGCCAGCTGGCTTGGCCCACCCCCTAGCCTCTCTGTCCCTTGTACTCATCCCTGACTCAGTTGAACCCCCTCCCCCAGCAGCATCCACAGTGGCAGCCGGCTGGGATGCCCAGAGCATCTCTCTGGGAACCAGGCCCAGCTGGGGGTGGGGTGGGGGCTCAGCTGCCTGGTCCTGTTGCTAGGTGACCAGCAGGCGTGGTGCCACTGCGCCGCTCAGGAAGCCCTCGGCACCCCCTCTGACCTCACCTCACGCCGGCATTGTGGGTGCTTCCCAAGGCCCAGCGGGGCTCGGCGGAGCACACATCTGGGTTAGGGCCCCCTCACCCCACCATCCCCAAGGTATTGCACTGCAAGGCTGGTTTTGTAACTGTATGTGGTAGTCCAAGGTTCTGCATGGCACCAGCTCCAGGGGCTGGCGAGGCCAGGGAGGGGCTGGGGTCTTACCTGGCTGTGGGCCGGGGCTCCTCGGACCTGACCTTCCACGTGGACTTGACCTGGGCTGGCCATGCCTGCTAAGGAGGGGGGTGGGGTGGGGGCTGCGGGTGCTGTGGCAGAAGTGACGGAGGGCACTCCAGGGAGACGGGCTCAGGGCCTCTACCTGGGAGCAGGTGCCCGGCCAGCGCAGAGGGAGGGAGCTGTCCCCGCAGCTGTGCGGCGGGATGGAGACCAAGGCTACATCTGGTGGCCGTGCGAGTCCTCCCCAGCCTACCCGTCCTCTGTCCCGTCGGCCCCTGGAGGAGCTGGGGGAGAGCGTGAGCTCCGAACTGGGGACGTTGTTCCGCAGCCCAGCTGAAGCGCTGCTTGGTCCTGTGTCTACAAGGAGGGGGGTGTCCCTGACCCCCGGCCCCTGCTGTCTTAGGCCACATTGTCCACTGGCAGACACGCCCCAGTCCCAGGTGTTGGACCTGGCCGCGAACCTGTCGGAGAACATGCACGCACTCAGGCCACAAAGCGATAGCCCTTCGTCTTCCTCCCTGCGGGCACCCCCTGGTTTCACCAGGGAGCCCCACGTCTGTGTCTCCCGGCTCCACACCCAGGTGTGCAGAGGAGGAGGTGGACAGGGGCCCTGTGTCTGGGGCATCGGAGAGATGGCAGCCACTCCCTCTCCCAAGCCAGCTCTGCCCTCTCCTGGGGGGGACCAGCCTGGGGGCCGTGGCCTGGAGGCAGCGCCGTGGGGTTCGGCCCCCATCTGTTCCCACACCAGGCCAGACGTTGTCAGAAGAGGGGTTGCGGACCCTTGGCCCCTCGGCCCCTCGGCCCACACCCACGCCTGCTGGCTGTGGGCGGTTACACTGGGGTTTGGGGGCACGCACGTGCTTTTGCCTGCTCGCTGCCAGAACGGGAGGGGTGCCGGGGACTCAGAGACCACCCCGTGTGGAAGGTCATGTGTCTTATTTTTGTGGGACTTTTCTTCCTGAACGAAACCTTGCGAAGCTGAGCTGCTCTGGTGGCGGCTGTGTGGGCTTGTGTATGTCAGGGGGGGCGGCTGGTCAGGCCCCACCCCTCGTCTCTTCCTCAGCAGGGGCTCTGCGGGTGGGCCGGCGTCTTGCCCAGGGGTCCGTAGTGAATAGTATCGGGAAGGGGGCAGCAGCATGGTGCTGGGGGCTCAGCCCCGCAGGCGCACTGGGGGTCCTTCTGCCCGAGCCTGGCCCTTGGTCTTCAATCAGCACAGGCACTTGGAGCCAGTGGCCTTGGCAGAGTGTCTCCAGGGTCGTGGATGAGGCTCCTGCTGCCCTTGCTACCTGCTGTCACCAGAGTTGGCCCTGAGGGTGGGTGGGTGGTGCTGGCCGTGGAGGAGGGCACTGGTGCTCTGAGCCACGCAGGAGGAACGGGAGGCAGGGAGACAGGGAGAGGAGGCCCCTGGCCTGCTCGGGGCTTCCTGGTGGCAGTTCACACCTCGCTTGCCTTTGGACTCCTGAGGGGCTCCAGGGGTACCAGCCTCCTAAGGGCCCTCAAGTCATTCCTGTCCCCAAGGCTGTCTGCTCACCTGGACACTGGACACTCACTCAGCGTGTGAGCGATCCCCTGCTGAGCATGTGGCCCTGGGGAGGTGGGGCTGCCCAGGCGGAGGTCTGCCCTCAGGGCGCCCGCTGTCCAGCCTGGAGGTTGTCCCCGCCCGACCCCCTCCCTGTCCCGCCCAGCAGGACTCCCATGCACAGGGCGCTGCTGGAGGACAGCAGAGGGAGGGGTGGGGGGAGCCCCTGGTCAGCACTCGGCCCCCGGTGAGAATGCTGGCCTTATTCTTCCGGGGTCCAGGGAGGATGGGGGTGACTGGGCCTTCGTCCCCCGGCCTCCTGCAGGTCACGGTTCCCGGCTCTGGTGTGGCTCCTGCCGGTGTCCCTCCCGGCCACCCCAAGTGGTGTGGCGCTTATCCTGAGCCCTCCGCTCCATGGCTGCCCGCCCTGCTGGTGGGCGTTGGGCCCCTCCGGTGGGGGGCCTGGCACTACCCCTGCTGGACGGCCAGCCTCCTCTAGGACTAGACTGCAGGGTCTGATGGTCACTTCTGTGTCTCCAGTGCCCGGCACAGCTGGACCAAATGGTTGTATCTTGGGGAGACCCTGGCTACCCCCCTCCCCACCCAGAGTCCTAGGCCAAGAGGGAGTGTGGTTCTTGCCCAGAATAGGGAACACCTGCTTCACCAAGGGAGAACTGCTTTAAAAGGTAGTGAGCATATCATCTTTGGAAGTAATCAAGTGACGGATAGATGACCATGTTTGGAAACCTTGAAGACACTGCTGCTGTGGGCGGGCTGCTGGCCTCGGCCACGTGAGCTCTGGCGCGTGAGGCTTGATGGCTCTGGCACCGCAGTGCCGGCGCTGCAGTCGCTGCACAGCAGCCTCCGGCTCTGCACGGCCAGGAACCCGCCCGCTGGCGAAGAGCCGGGGAGAGCAGTGTTGTTCTCTGCATTCTCTTAAGGGGACGTGGCTGCGGGGTTTGGGCGGGAGGGCAGGGAGCCGCCGTGGATCCCCACTTCCCGCTGCCCCGCCCCGCCCCCCCCATGGCCTCTATTTAACTCCAAAATAGCTTTAATTAAAAATGTGCCGGAGCGTTCACAGGCTGAATTACTGTATTCCAGTTCGTATTTTCTTTCTCCCGTCAGCTTTAATGTTTCATCAACACAGCTGCTGCCTCGGCCCTGACGCCCCGTGAGCCCCGCACACGTTACTGCTTCCCCCGCGGGCTCTCTGGGCCCGGCGGCGCCGGGGCGCTGGGGCGCTGGGGTCCTGGGGTCGGTGCTGAGGCCCGGGTGCTGCGCTCCCTCGGTCAGGGCCCCGCTGGGCCGGCACAGGTGCACCCAGCAGCCAGTGCCACGGCAGTGCGAGGAGCCCGAGATGCCGCCCCACGCTGGTGGGGCCAGCGGGCCATGCCCAGGGGTGTGCCGGCGGTGGTCCAGGCCCCTGGCTAAGCCGCCCCGAGCCTGCCCGTGCCCCTCCTTACCGCAGCACCCCCACCCTGCCAGGCCACACAGGGCGGAAGTGACCCCAGCGTTCACACCACACACAGCTGGTGGGGGAGCCGAGGCCCGGTCGGGGCAGGTCGCCTGGCGTGGGTGGCTGCATCCGCCCACTGGGGCCGCCGGGACTGCACAACCACACCAGGGGGCGGGGTTCAGCCAGTGACATGTACTGTCTCACAGTTCTGGGGGCTGGAAGTCCGAGGTCCGGGCAGGGACGGTTCCCTCTGAGGGCGGGGACAGGAGGATCCGGCTCAGGCCTCTGCCATTGGCTTGGGACTTCCCTCTGTGGGAGTCCGTGTTCCAGTTTCTGCTCTATAGGAGGACACCGGTCACTCTGGATTAGGGCCCGCCCTGATGACCTCGTTTTAACCTGAGCACCGCCGTGGGGGCCCATCTCCAAGCGGCCGAGTCCTGAGGTCCTGGGGGTTAGGACACGTGAGCGGGGAGGCCCCAGTTCAGCCTGTGGCCCTGCTGTGTCGCCCCGACCCGGGAGAAGGCGGCTCTGGGTCCTGGAAGAACCCCCGAGCCAGCTCTCAGCCGGCCTGGGGCTCGGGCAGAACTCTGTGTGTCCCGGGGTCTCGGCCTCCTCCCCTGTGGGACAGATGACGGTGAGGCCATGGCAGCGCCTGTGGCCCTGACTGTGGCGCCAGCCCCCGGGATGCCTCGGGCAGCGGCTCTTTTCTCGCCTTCCTCTGACCCTGGGTCCCGGGATCTCCCGAGGTCTGGCAGGCTGAGCCACCTGGCCTGTGGCTTGGGCCTGCCCGTCTCCGAGTGAACCCTGCTCCTCCGTCCCTTGTCTGAGTTTTGAACCCTCCAGGCTGGGGAGCGGGGACAGGTCTGCCACCGTCTAAGCCCATGTCTCGAGCCCCTGAGGAGGACCGGCCGTCTGAGTGGGGGTCCGCTTCCCCAAAGCCTCTGGAGATGCAGCCCTGGGGGCAGGGGTTGGCACTGGCAGCTCTGCTCGCTGGGGTCCCCTGTGACGACAGTCTCTGGGCCGTTCCTGCTCCCCTCACCTGTCTGGTGTTTGGGGTTGGCCGTCACGCCCCTACCCTCCCCACCCCCTTCGTTGGGGGCATGTGGTCTCTTTAAGTGCTTCTTTAACGAACCTCAGAGCCGGCCCGGCTTCTCCCTCAGCTGGGGAGGAGAGCCCATTCCCAGCCTCTGAGCAGATGGCCAGTCTGGCAACAGGGGCAGGAGGACGGCAGGAATTTCTCCTCTGTCCCCTTGCCCGAGGCGGAGCCAGTGTCCACCGTGAGCCCTGTGCGAGGACAGAGTCAGCGGGGCGAGAGGCCGGGCCCAGGGCTGTCAGCCAGAGCCAGGCTCCTGCCTGCCAAGGGCCGCGTACCAGCCGGGGGGGGAGCCCTGGGCCGGTGGCTGGGCCTCTCTGTGCCTCTGTTTTCTCATCTGCAGAACGGGGGCACTTGAGGGGCCCGCCCCAGGGTCAAGGGCGGATCTCCGGAGACACGGAGGGCCTTGGGCCTCTGAGTGTCCTTCTGGACCCCAATGTAGGTGAAGCAGAGACCCTGCAAGTTGGTTTGCTCAGGTCCAACCCAACGTGATGGGGGTTGGGAGTCCACGCCCCCCCCAAGGGGCCACCCCCTTCCTCGGAGGCCCTGCGGCCCACCCAGGGGCCCTGGGAGGGCCGGGCATGGTGGCGGGCGAGACCTTGTCCACATGCTCCTGTCGGTCCTGGCAGTGTGCACCTGACACGGCGGGGCCTGCGGGGCGCACGGAGCAGTCCCGGCTGAGAGTGCTGCGGCGGCTGCACGCAAGAACACCTGGTCGGGAGGGGCCCGCTGGGCCCCGCCGTGTTCTTAGTGGCCTGCTAATGAGTTCTCCTCAAAGTAAAGAGAAAAAAATAAAGTGAATCAGGTGTGTGAGGAGCCTGAGGAAGAGGGGGGGTGTCCCCACCCAGCCTCCTTTAGCGGCTGGGACCTGGGGTGCACTCCAGCCGGCCTCTCACGGGGCAGCTGCATTCTGGTGGGAGCCTGGGGGGGGTGCTGTGAGGGGGGTGGTGTCCTGGTGCCCGAGGGGGGCAGGTGCTGCCGGTCCTTATGAAACCTGGAGCTTTGAACATGTGGGGCTCCTGCGAGGTGCCTGGGGGCCCCCTCACTCCCACCCTTGCTGTGAGAAACCCGCTCCGGCCAAGCTGAGGTCCTGGAGGCTCTGGGCGGATGGGTCTCCGGGGCCGGGGGCCCAGGTGAGGGATGCAGCCAGGGGTGCTGGCTGACACCGCCCCTCTTCCCTTCCAGCTGCCCTGCCCCCACGCCCCGCCGAGGAGCTGGCTTCAGGTAGAGCTGCCTGGCGGACCTCGGGTGCCAGTGTTGGGGGTGGGGGTGGGGGTGGGGGTGGGGCTGTCTTGAGTGCTGTGTGGTGGTGCCCTGTCTGCTCTGGGTCCCCTCACTTGGGCCCCCTCCTGGGACCTGCTGCATGGGGGCCCTTCTCACCTGCTCTCCGAGGGCCCACCCCCCCTGTCAGTGTCTCTCCTGCCCTGCAGGGGCAGCCCCAAGGGGCAAGGTCAGAGGCGAGGTTGGCCAAGCTGGCCCAGGTCCCTGCGACAGGTCCCTGGGGCCCAGTGCTGGGCTTTCTCCCCCCCCCCCCCCCAGGGATCTGGTGCTCCTGGCGGTCCCCTGTGAGCAGGCTGCTGGGCGGGGCCAGGCTCCCCCACTCCGGTGCCCATGCTCACCCTGGAGTCCCTGCCCACAGTCAGGCGCTACCACCTGCTGGGGAGCACATAGTAGGAGCTTCCTGAACACAAAACTGCTGCAGCGGAGGGTCCCACTGCAGGGCCAGAGCCCTTTGGGGCGGGAAGGAGGGGTCGAGTGAGCAAACCCCGGAAGGTGGCCTGCCCACAGCTGCCGGCCCCCCAGAACAAGGAGCCCCACGTGGCCGGGGGGGTGGGCGGGGGCTGCCCCGCCACGGCCCGCTCTGTCCAGCACCCCTCTGACGGTGCCCCCAGGTGTTGAGGGGGCGAGGCCAAGGGAGTCCCTGCAGCTTTGCCAGCGGAAGGCCTGGCGGGAAGCTGGTGGCTGAGGCCCAGGGAGGCTGGGGTGGCCTGAGCCCCCACAGCGGGCAGCCTCATAGTGACAGCCCTGGACAGAGCCCGGGTGCCTGTCAGCGCACCCTCGGGAGGCCCTGCAGCCTCCTGGGCCTCTCCCGGTCCAGAGGGCTCCCGCCGCCCTTGGGGGGCACAAGATGGGCTGGGAGGGCTGTGCTGTGTTCTCGGCCCTGGGCGGTTTCCTTCCCTTTTAAGGGTTCGGGGGATCCCGTTCTCCTGCCGTGTGTGTGGGAGCCGCCCCCGCCCCCCTCCGTGTCAGGGGGCTGCCTCCCCTGGGGAGCAGCCACGGCCCCACTGCCTGAGGAGCAGGCCCAGCCCCCCGCCCAAGGCCGTTTCAGCTCCGTTCCCCTCAGCAAGGAGAACCTAGGGATCTCTTTCTCCCAGCGCACTAACAGGCAAATGCCAGGATTTTAATTTGGATCTAAGTGCAATTATGGTTCCTCATTTCGATGCGTCATTAGTCACGTTGGCCCTAATGAGAGATTGTGCACGTTCCCACCAGCTTTGAGGCTGGCTAATAAAGTTCTGATGTGCAGAACACGGGCGTGCCAATGTTTATAGACGGTCACTGAAGGCAGGGGTGGGGACTGCGTGCCGCTAATTAAAAACTCCCCCCCCTCCTCCCAAGGAAACCGTCCGGGCGGGGGAGGGAGGAGACACAGCCCAGTGTTTTGAGTAACAACGTGGGGGCTGTCTCAGAACCCATTTGGGCCAGGGCCAGAGAGGCCGGGAGGAGGCCTGTGTGGGACTCGGCCCAGGGCAGAATCCAGACCGGGTGTGAGGAAGGACTGACCGGGCGGGGCCACGGTCGGACACTCAGCTGTTCCGTTGTATTCGAGATTGATGGTCGTGCTCCAGGCTCCCTGGTGAGATTGTGCTGCACTTTGGGGGCCACCGTGAAGGGGTGATGAGCAGGGAAGAAGGGCGTGGCCCCTGCCCCTGGCCCACCCGCCTCCTCCCCTCCAGGGTTTGTTTGGGTAACTCAAGGGCCTGCTGATTGATGGGACTCTCCCCTGCACGTTATCTGCCCAGCGGCCTTCCCTCAGCGCCTTTGAAGTCCAAAAGGGTGCTGGGGCCGGAAATGCCATGAAAGGCCCAGAGGCCTGGCTTCTGCTCAGCTGGACCCCTGGGCCGGCTGGGATGGATGGAGCATGGCCACTGCCTGGTCCTCTCCCTGTCCTGCCCGGGTGCCAGCCCCCAGTGCCAGCTTCTGCCGGGAGGGGTGGGGGAAGGGCCAGCTTCGCCCTGCAGGAAGCTGTATAAGGCCAGATAGCTGTGTTCGTGCGCTCAGTACTCACACACTCATTCACACTTCCCTCCCTCCCTCCCTCCTAAGCTCACACTGGGCATCAGTTAGGAGCCCAGCGTGCACTGGTTCCCGTGGGCACAGAGGGGTGAGGCCCAGGGCCTGCGTTTGGGCGCTCCTGTCCGATGGTGGAGGCTAAGGGGCGCCCTGAGCAGAGAGCCCTGTGAGGGGCTCAGCCTGCAGTGAGCCCCAGCACCCATGGGAGGCAGGAGGACTTCCTGTGGAAGAGGGGGTTCCGGAGGGTGCGGGGAGCCCCAGTGTGTGGGATGCTGGAGCCAAGGAACAAAGGTCAAGGGGTGGGAGACCGTGCCCTGGTCACTCACCTGCTGCCCACGTTGGTGCAGCATGGTGGGGGCTGAGGGGGGGGGCAGGAGGAAGCGCCTGCCTGGATGGGGCGTGAGGGGCTGCAGCGGGGGGTGGGGGGTCGAGGGGGTGGGCAGGGCCTCCCGGCAGGAGTCCAGAGCGGACCACAGCGGTCAGGAGGAGCCGCTCCAAGGGCCCGGCTAGTGCCGGTGGGGCGCAGTCCTCGGCCGCCTCCGCCCAACACCCCCCCCCCCAGTCTAACCTCTGCGCCCCTCTCTCCTGTGCAGCAGGCGGGCTCCGGGGAGTTCCGGACGCTGCGGAAAGGCTTCTCCCCGTACCACTCGGAGTCCCAGCTCGCCAGCCTGCCCCCCTCCTACCAGGATGCCCTGCAGAACGTGAGTGCCCCTCCCCCAGGAGTCCCACTGCTTCCCCGAGGCCCTGGCGCCTCCGGAACCCTCGGTCCCCGTGCCAGTGGGGAGGGGCGGGGCTCGGACCCGTGGGCAACCTGCCGGGGCCTGAGGGCAGCCGGTGGCCGAGCTCGGTCAGGGGCGGGTAGTGGGTCAAGGTCTGGCCCTCCTCATTCTCCCACCTTCTAGAGCTTTGTCAGGGCCCGTGTGGCAGTGAGAGGTGGAGGCCCGGCTCGGGGCGGTGGTGTGGCGGCACCAGGCAGTGTCCAGAGGCCACAAGAGCGGCTGCCCAGCTGCCGTCCCACCGTGCAACCCGATGGCCTGCGTCCGCCCTTGGATGTGGTGCGGAGAGTACTTGGGCTGGTGCGGGTGCTCGGGGTGGGGCTGGGTGTGTACATGGGGGTCTCGACCTCAGGCTCGGCGACGAGGGTGGGTTTGGGGGTGGCATGCTGCAGTTGTCCACAGGGGCCCCCAGGGTTACCCCGGGGTGCGGCCGGCCCTGGCAGGACAGGGAGAGTGGCATGGGGCCCACTCTCTGGGACGCAGACAGCAGCCCTGGGGGCAGATGTGTCTGCCAGACCTGCGTGACCTCCTGCGTGGGAACAGCGTGCCCGGATCTCTAGGGGCAGAGTCCACGTGCGGTGGCCGGGGGCTGGGAGGCGGCTGCACTGGGGAGGGGTTGCTTTCTGGGCTGATGGAAATGTTCTCTTGTGACGGCACCCACCTGTGACTACGCCGAGAGTCACTGCCCAAGAAGCACTTACCCTCCCGAGCTCAGCAGAGGATCGGAGCAAGAACAGCCAGCGTTTGTCGAGTGTCTGCTGTGTGCCGTGCCGCGTCGCGCAGGGGGCTCACCTCACGCATAAGCCACAGCGAGGCAGGGACCCGGCCTGTCTGGGCCAGCCCGGCGTCACTCTGTGGGTCCTGGCCCCGCTTCTCCCCTCCCCCGGGCCAGCAGGGACCATGGGACGCCCCTGCAGAGCCACGCTGGCCTCGGTGCTGGCGGACGTGTGTGACGGCCAGCGGAGTGGGCTGTTTCTCCCGGAGGCCCTCGCCCCTCGCCCCTCGTCCAGGCACACAGCTGCCCGGGCTGTGCGGACGGCAGGGCTGCCGGCAGCAGATGCTCCAGATGTTTAGGCGGGAGCCCGTGGCTGAGTGAGGGTCCGGTCGCCTCCTGAGTTAGGGCCCCGGAAGAGCCCGTGACTCCCATGTGGGTGGCTCCCCCACCCCATCTCCCCGCCCCCTCCGTCCATTCTGCTGGCCGAGGACGGTGGAGTGCTGTGTCCCGACTGATGCCCTCTCGGCCATCTGCGAATTGTCCTGTGCTCTGCAGCCTGGCCGGCGGGGCTGCTGCGCTGGTCAGGCCTGCAGGTGTGAGCAGATGCAGCCGGGCCCACGGGGGTGGGGTGGGTTGCCGGCCCCCTGTTCCTCCCCCTGCCTGCCTGTGGCAGGGGCCCAGTGTCTGTCCAGGGCCACCCCAGCTCCTCCCCCACGAGGGTCACTGGCCTGGGTGGCCGTGGGGCGGGGGGGCGGGGCTTCTGCCTCAGGCTGCGGGGAGTTACTCTGGCCCCTTCGAAGGAGCTGTCCCCGGAGGTGGGTGGCTGGTACCCGTCAACCTCCCGAGAGGGGAACCAAGGCTTCCCACTGGCCCCCCGGGGGAGCTGGTCTCCTCCTGTGTCCTTGTCAGTGGGCCTTGTTTGTAAGCAGACAATTCAGTGGTTTCTGGTACAGTCGCAGATTTGCGTCAGGATTACAAGAGAACATTTTTATCACTGTCCGCCCCCCCCAGAACTATTCTCCTTCGTATTCCCCCTCCCTCCCCCTCCCCACCCCCTTCATCCCTGGGCAACCACTCACGGACCCCCCCCTATAGATCTGCCTGTTCTGGACCCCTCATGGAGGTGGGGTCTCATGACACACGGTTGGCTCTTTGTGACTGGTGTCTTGAGGGCCGTCCACGCTGCAGCGTGTATCCGCTCCAAACCCCTTTTTATTGTTGAAGGGCAGTGCGCTGTGTGGGCGTGCATTCTGTTTATTCGTTTACCGATTGCTACGTATTTGTGCCTTGTCTTTTTTTTTTTTTTTTGCCTATTGTGACCAGTGGCGCTGTGAGCATTCCTGGCCAGGTGGTTTTCAGTTCTCTTGGGTAGACCCTGGTCTCCTCTCCTGGGCCCCCAGCTCTGGAGTCCCACAGACCCGGGTTCGAGGCCCAGCCCCCTCGTTTGCTAGCCGTGCGGCCTTGACAAGCCATGCAGCCTCGCTCTCCTCAGCTGGACGATGGGGATGTGAGAAGCTGGTGGCTGCCCGGAGGGCTGGAGTGAGAACTGAGTGGGAGGCCTTCTGGGGGAGCTGTGCGTGGGGGGTCCTGTGTCGGGGAAATGGCCCCAGCTGCATACTGTTGGTGCATACTGTTTGTCCAGTGGTGGCTGCATTTACCGGCTCCCAAGGCCACGCTCTGGCCAGGAGAGGGCTGCACTGCCCAGCCTTCCCAGGCGGCTCCTGGCGTCCCTCCTGCCTTTGCTCCAGGAGCCGGCCCCCTTACAGAGCAGGCTGTTCAGGGAGCCCCAGGTACAGACAGGACAGGAGGCCGGAGGTGCCCAGAGCTGGGTGCCTGCCCGTACATGTGTGGCTGTCGCCCCCTCCTGGCCGATGGGGGCAGTGCAGCTTTCTGCCTCAGGTCACTCACCTGTGTGTGGCCTGCCTTCCGCTTACCCCAGACCCCCAGAGCATCCAGATCTTTTTGGCCCCCTCACAGGACAGACCTGGCCTGGGCACCAGAGGCCAGGCACCTGGGCTGGAGTCCAGGGCTCTGCACACACCCTGGGACCCAGGGAACCTTTCTGTCGTCCAGATGGGGAAACTGAGGCAGAGTGGGTCAGCCCTGCCTCCAGCCACAGCCAGCAGAGCCTCACCCAAGCCCAGCTTCTTCGGACTCCAAGGCTGGGGGTCCCTGTCTCCCTGCTGCTGGCTGTAGGGGGAGCCTTTGAGGCCCTGGGGGCAGGCAGGTGGGGAGAAGGGGGTGGGTGTTGGCAGGGAGGTTCTGGGCCCTGAGGGTCTCCACACAGCATGGGTGGATGGGCAGGACCCCAGGGCGGTGACCCTCAGCCAAGCTCACCTGTTCTGCCAGGGCCCTGGAGGAGCCATTGGCCCACAGAAGGGAAGGAAACTGAGACTCCAAGAAGAAGGGGGGCAGGGCCTGGGGAACCCAGCTTAGAGGCTCCCTCGCTGCCCCCAGGCTCCCAGGCTGGCGGGCGCTCCCTCCGGGTGTTTTCTGTCTGGGTCCCCTCAGGCCCACTCCCAGGTCTTCTGCACACCTGGCTCCAGTGGGCCTGGGGGCTTCATCCTTGAGGGTTCTTTGTGAGTTTCTTCCACGGGATCCTGAATCCAGGGTCCTTCTCAGAGCCCAAGACAAAAGCCCAGCACCCAGCTCCCTGGCTCCCTGGGCCAGTGACTCTTGTGGGGAGAAGCTGGAAGGCCCTGGGCAGACACTCGACCTCTGCCCCAGGCGGGCAAGGTACCGAGAGGCTGGGCCCCCTCCTTGCCTGGCCCATCCGGGTCCCCGAGTCTGGTATGGGAGTTTGCTACCTAACTGCCCATTAGAGTGTGTGCCGAGTCCGGTGGCCAGACCCGGCCAGGAGGTAGGGGTCGGGGCTGGAAGGGACTTAAAACCCTGGGGTGTGGGGGGCGGAGTCAAGGGGATGCAGCCACGGGGCCGTGGGGGAGGGGAGGCGGCTCTGGGGTCGGGACACCTGGGTTCTGCCAGGGGCTCTCTGTGTCTCCGCTGCCCTCCGGCCCTGTGAGCTGCCTTTGTGTGGGTGGTAGACCTTGCACGTGCTCCCCGTGGAGAAGCCCGCGTGGCGGCGTGGTGGGCTCCAGGTGCCGCCCCTCAGCCCCGGCCCGCTCTGCACACCTGCCTCCCCTCCCCATCAGCCTCCCCTGTTTCCTCCCGCCTAGCCCCGGGCCCCGTGGAATCAGGGGCCTCGCTCAGGGCTGGTCACACCTGTGGCCACCACCTGGGCCTCTTGAGCGTGCGCTAAGCCACGTGATTCCCTTCCACAGGGCCCAGGCTGCCCTGTGCCCGAGCTGTCCTCACCCCCCTCGGCCGTCTACAGCCCCGCAGGACAGAAGCCCGAGGCCGTGGTGCACGCGATGAAGGTGAGGGCCAGTGCCCGCCCCCTCAGGAGCCTGACCGCTGCTGCCCTGCGGGCCACGGGGCCCCCGGGGTTGTCTGAGTCGGGACCCGGTGGCTATGGCTGTGACTGCCTGGAACACTTTTGGGGGGGGGGTCCGGGGGGCCGGAACAAGTATGTCATCTGTCTGTTCTCCTTGCACCTGGGGAAACTGAGGCCCCTGGGTGTAGAGAAAGGGCAGGCACTGCCTCCAGGTCAGAGTCACAGGCAGGACTGGAGCCCCGGTCTCCTTGGCCCGCTGCTCCTCACCTCTGGGGTGGCTGCCCCCCCCCCCCCACAGGTGTCTCCGGGCACATCTCCTCCTGCTGTGCCCACCCCACCCCCACCCTCTGAGCTCCCATGCACTCCCCAACCCCCACCCCCCCGGCCACATGCACAAGTGGGTGCTGTCCTCGACCCTTCTGCCCACTAGTCACACACCGGGCCCTGGGTGGGAGGGAGGCCACCTCGCACAGGGCGCCTCGCACAGGTGCCCTCAGCCGCCCGCCATGGGGGTGCTGCCTCCCTTGGGTGGTGTCCGCAGTGTCGCTGGGCTGAGGGGGGAGGGCTCAGAAAGAGGAGGGAGGGGATGGCCCAGCCCTCAGGCCTCTCCGCACCCTGGCCCCCGGGCCCTGTTCCCTGCAGGTCCTGGAGGTGCACGAGAACCTGGACCGGCAGCTCCAGGACAGCTGTGAGGAGGACCTGAGCGAGAAGGAGAAGGCCATTGTCCGAGAGATGTGCAACGTGAGTGCCCCCCCGGGTGGGCATCCGGGCCTGACATGGGGGGTGTGGTCGCAGCCGTCCCCGAGGTCTGTCCTCACCGCCCCCCGCCCCCTCCAGAATGGAGGTCCCTGAGCTGGGCAGGTCGGTCTGTCCTGGGAACGTGCCCCTGCCCGCAGGAAGGGTCCTGCTTAACCTGTGTGTCCCGACCTCAGTCCTGGTCTCAGGCGGCTGGCCTCCCAGCTGGGTGGGGCCCCTGTTGACTGCTGGCCACAGAGGTAGCACCCAGACTGAAGGTGCAGGTGGCCCCCAACTCTGGGGCCTGCAGGGCTGGGGCTGCCTGGGAAGGACGGACTCACCCCTTGACCGCCTTCCTGACGCGGTTCTCTTGGGGCCCTGGTGGGAGCCGGACGGATGGGGTGGTTCACAGGGGCTGAGCCAGAGCCTCCTGGGGGCGGAGCATTCTAAACCCCCCTCCTCCAGCACTGCCTTCTGAGTCCATGGGGCCCCAGACACCTGCGAGGCAGAGCCTGCACTCCAGTGGTGACCTGCTCAGGTGGCCACGAGGGTGGACGTGCGAAGTCTGGGCCTCCGTTTCCCCTCCGGGCCCCCCGGCTCTGGGGATGCGTGGGCGGGCTCAGCACGGGCCCTGCACTCACAGCTGGCCTCTCCGCACAGGTGGTCTGGAGGAAGCTGGGGGACGCCGCCAGCTCCAAGCCCTCCATCCGGCAGCACCTGTCTGGGAACCAGTTCAAGGGGCCTTTGTAGGGCCTCTCCTGTGTGAACGCGGACTCTCCCTGCCCGGGGTCCCCAGGGGAGGCGGCGGGCCCTCCGGCTGAGCCGCTGTCGTCTTCTGGGATGAACTGTACATAGGACGCTGCCGGCCGGGCCCCCCTCACCCCCATCTCTCACACCAGCAAACCGGGCAGCCGAGAGGCCGCCTGCTGCTGCCTGAGGTTCCCTGCTGCCGCCACCTGGGCGGCCGCTCCCACCCCGGGCCCCGGCGTCCAGCTCCCCGGGCAAGAACGGAAGGCAGCTCTCTGACGCCAGGCCCCAGGACCGTGCGGGCTGGGCCTGCACCTCCTCCAGCCCTTGCTTCCTGCGTGCCCCGGCCGCCACCGCACTGGGCCGAGGCTACTGGCAGCTGGACACGGTGCGGGCAGCGCTTTTCATCCGCCTGCTGTCACCCGGACGCTGGCTCCCGAAGCACTGGGTCCCCTGAGTCCCGGATGGGGTGCTCCCAAGGCCCCTCCCCTGGCCTGTGCCCTGCTCCCCTGCTGCCACTTGGTTTTAGGGTTCACACTCCCCCACCCCCCAGGGTCACCCTGCCCTGCGCCAGGGGTGCCCTTTTTGGTGGCTCCCTGCCCAGGCATCTCCATTGTCATGGTTCTCACGAGGGGCCAGGGGCACAGGGAGGCTGAGCAGAGGCCCCAGGCTGAGCCGCACACGCCCCTCTCTCCAGACGGGTCACACCGGCTCACGCCTTGGCCTCTGGTCCGCCGTGGTGTCCCCTGGAGCCGCGCCCCGTCCTCGCTCCCTGTGGACAGAGCCGCAGGGCTAGTGACAAGAGCCCTGCCCTCCTGGGAAGGGACCTGGCCTGGCTCTGGCTGGAATTTGCTGCGTGACCCTCACTCAGTCTCTCTCTGCCCCTGGTGCAAAGGGCGGCCTCGGTGGTGCTCTTGGCCACGCCTCCGGTGGGTGCCATCAGCTGCTGCCCGCCTGTGCCCTCGGCACTGCAGCTGACGGCATCACCTGCAGGGGGCGGCTGGGGGCAGGCCCCATGCCGCCTTCTGCTGCCTCATCATCCGGTGGACCATCCCCCTGCCCTGCCCTGCCCTGCCCTGCCCTGCCCGAGCCCGCTGAGGTGGGGTGGGGGCACGAGGAGCTCCTTGCGGCCTCTGAGGGTCGGATGAGACCCTCGGTGTAGATGGCTGGGTATACACTGTAAAGTGCGGTCCGTGTTTCCAAGTTAGTGTTTGAGGAAGAGGAGGCCCAGAGGGTAGGAGGTCCGTGGCTCCCCGCCGGTGAGACCCCAGGGCCTGGGGGCAGGCAGGGTCCCTCGATGCCGTTGGGAGGCCCTGGCGTCCACTCGCTTCTCGCCCACCCTCGGACCTCCCTGTTCCGGCGGCACTGAGGGCTGCGGCAGCCTCCCGAGGCCCCGGGGGCTTGGCTTTGCATCGGGCAGCCTCGTCCAGGCCCATGTGAGGGACGGGGGCCAGGACCCAGCTGCTCCCACTGTCCATTTGCCTTTGGGGTGACACTCTCAGGGGAAAGGCATGCACCCCTCCTTGTTCCCAGGAGCTGAGGGGGCCCTGCCGATGGCCGCAGGCGTGTCCCTCCTGCCCTGGGCTCTTTCTGGGAGGAACTTGCCGTCGGGGCAGGTAGTGAGCTCCCTGTCACGGGGGCGTGCCCTTGGAGCAGGGTGGGCAGCCTTGGTCACGGCACTGCGTGATCACTGCCCGGGTGGGCAGTGAGCTGGGGGACAGAGGCCCCGATCTGGTCTTGGAGTCCAAAGAGCCACAGCAGCCGGGGCCCTGGGTCCATTTCGGTGGGAGCCACGTCTGGGAGCCCCTTCGCCATGTTTGGATCAGGTTGGCTCGGCCACAACCGACAATAAGCAATAAGGAAGGTCCGCTGGCACCTGCAGCTGCCCCCGGGGAGGGCGGCCTCCCAGGGACCCTCCCCCTCCGGGGGGAAGCAACGCTGCCCTGGGCTGCGGTGGTGCCCGGGTAGCAGGGCAGCAGGGCAGCGTTCCTGCCAGAGCCCTCCGGCCTGCCACTAGGCAGGACGAGCTGGTGCAGAGACCCTCCCGTGCCCCCCCCCCCCCCCCCCCCGCCAGCATGGCGTGGGGTGGCTTCTTAGGGCAGGACTGTGACGGTCACCTTGCTAGTGTGGAAAAGGCTGCAGCAGCAGGAGCTCTGCCTGACCCGGCACTGGGTCCCTTTGCAGCTGTGGGGTGGGGCAGGGTGCCAGTGGGGGCGGGGGAGCTCCGAGGGGCCTCAGCCCAGGGGCCAGCCCAGGGGCGTGCCAGCTCTGCCGCTAACGGGGGGGGGGGCGTGTGGGGGTGTCACCGGGTGACCCTTCTCCCCTGGGGAGCCTTAGCTCTAAAAGCTCGTGGTGGGTGGGGGTGTCGGTGAGCTCGGTGTCCTTTCCTAAAGGCCCCTTTCCATTCCAACCCCCCCCCCCCCGCTTCTAGATCCTGAAGCCGCGGGGCCGCCTGCCCGGGGCCCCAGCTCCCACTGTGACAGAGGCCGCCTCCCAGCCTCGCCCCCGGCCGCCGCCTCGCCTGCCCGGGCCCGCGGCCCACCGCCCGCCGCGCACATTTCCTGGGGTGGCGTGTTTCTATCCGGGAGTGGTTAGCTCCACACATCAGTGTTGAAAAAGTGACCTTTCACTTTTTTTTTTCTTGAAAACTTGAGAGGAAACAAAATACTACTGATTTTTTTTTTTTTTTTTTAAAACAACGCATGACTGCAGAGCGGTAGAGGTGTATATTTTTCACGACGGAGGAAGGGTCCGCCGCTTCCGGAACTGGCCGGAGGCCCGGTCCCCGTCCCCGCGCCGCAGCCACGCTGTTTTCTGTAGGATGTGACCCCGAGGGCAGGGGCCCGCCCCTCCCGGCCCCGGCCATCGAACCCCTTTGACTCGGGGCAAGAGCGAAAGAAATAGAACCTTTTGATAGTGTGGTAAAAACATTGAGCTATTTTAGTACAAGGTAACAGAAGAGTGTGACAGTGTATACTTTGCGCTAGATAAATAAAGGCTCTTTGCAAGCCTCCGCGGTGGGTGTGCAGTGCCTGTTTGTCTGGGGGGGGGGAGGGGGGGCAGGCAGGGCCACCGGGCAGAGGGCTGCACCTTAGGAGGGCGGCCGCAGGGCACGCAGCTGTACCCCTCAGCACGGGTGGCTGGGACCACTGACTGCTACCCCAGGGGCCTCTGTGTAGCCACAGGTCAGAAACAGGATTTTGAGCCCAAACCCCCATCTGACTCAGGAACCCAGGTCTGTGCAGGCTTTCTGACAGCCCCAAGCTGGGCCAGAACGCCAGGGTCCCCCACGGCTGAGGCGGGCTCAAGCTGGAGGCGGCCAGAGGGGGATCCAGCCCCCACACCCACAGGAGGCAGCAGGCCCGAGCCCCACCTCCCAGCCAGGAAACAGACAAAGGTTTCAGAACTGCTTTTATTTGGGTAACTGCCTGAAGGAGTCTGGTTTGTAACCAAGATGGGATTCAGAGTAGGCCATTCACACTTAAAAAATATATCTCTATGTACAGGAATTTGCAGATCGATGTAAACATATGTTACTTCCCAAGCACTTCCCTCGCCTTCCCGGAGGACAAAAAAAAAGCCATCCCACCAGGCAACCCCTCGAAATAACTTTCATACAAATATGTATCTCTGGATCAGAAAAGTGGTCCTCTGGCCGCCCAAGGGTCACGGGAGAGAACCACACAGAATGACAGCGACGACAGCGCGACTTCAGGTGGAACGGGACTATTTAAAATGGAGTATCCAGGAAAGGTAGGCACTGATTTCTAGAAGGAAATTCACTCCTTACGGACGCTATTTCTTGAGCCAATATGGCCGGTTGCATTTTCACTAGTGTAGTCACCCAGGGCAGGACTCCGGCCTCGGTGGGCACCAGCACGCGGCCGGCGGCTCTGGGTGCTGCCTGGGCTACGCTGGCAGCCACTGTCCCAATCCCTGTCCCAGGTGGGGAGGACCACCCGCGTCTTCTGCTGCACCTGTCTAGCATTACACAAGGTACCCTGCTGCTTGCTTCTACTACCCTTCAAGTTGATTAGAAAAACTTGTTTAAAAAAAAAGAGTGGGGGAAGGCGTCAGGTTATCTCATCCAGGCTGCGCGCCCCAGTCCCCCAACGGGGGGCATGCCAGGTGGGGGGATGGGTGGGGGCACGGGGGGCTGCCCTCCAGGGGGGACAGATGGAGGTGGGTAGCTGGCCGGGGGCAGGCCCAGGCCTGGAGGAGGGTGAGGTGGGACAGCATGTGTGGGGGGCAGGCGTGGGGGTGGAGGTGGGAAGTTGGGGTTGTAGGTGGGTGGGGGTGGAGGGTAGCCGGGAGTGGGGGGAGGGATGGCGGGCGGGGGGAAGGAGGTCGGCGGAGGGGGCACCGGCGGCGGGGGTGGGTTGGGGGGGTAGACGTGAGGGTGGTAGGGCAGGTGCGCCGGGGGGCCGTAGGCGGGGGGCAGGGTGCCGTAGGAGGGGCCCTCGGTCTTCATCATGGACTGCAGGCTCTGGTAGCCCTCTCCGGACATGTAGGAGCTGGTGGTGGACATCCCGGTGATGTAGCTGGAGGGCGGCGGTGGCGGCGGCCGGTGTGGCAGCGGCGGCGGCTGGTGCACAGGGGCCGGGTGGGCCAGAGGAGGAATCTGGACTTTGGGGAGCTCACCGGCGTCCACAGGGCCAGGCGGCTCGGCCTCGCCTAAGGCAGCCGAGAGGGGAGGCTTCCGGTCTGCGGGGGAGAGGCCAGTCAGTGCCCCGCACGCCGCCCCAACCCCTGCAGCCCTGGAGTCTAAGGTCCTCGGCGGCCCCGCCCAGAAGCCCAGAAGCGGGCGGGTGGTCCCGCCTCCCTCACACTGACCCCGAACCCCCTCTCCTGGGGAGCGCTGCGTTTCTGGACGCGAGCGTCCAGACACACCCCGAGTTTACAACGTCCTCGACGTTCCTGGTTCGTGAACACAGTTTCCGGAAGACCCCGGGTCACTACCGCCCCTAACAGTTTGGCTCCGAGGTCTCCCTTCTATGAGCTGGCCCCAGGACGCCCGGCCCGCCCTCGGAAGGGGGGGGGGGGAAGCTGCCTCGGCAGACACTGACCTGGCGGTGGGTGGGCTGGAGGCAGTGGAGGGTGAGTGGTCTCGATTTTGGGGATTTTAGGCGGTGGCGGATCTACGGGCAAACATCACGTTAAAAAGCACTCATAGCTCGTCACGTGAGCACACACGTGGCAGCAGAGCACACCTGTCAGGACTCCCCTGGGGAAGGAGAGCAGGTAAGAACACAAGCCTTAGGGGGCACTCGAGCAGGGTCTCGGCCGCGCCCGCACGCACTAACCCTTGCACACGGAAGAGCACAGCGAATGCAACCCCTGCTCTCCGGCCCCCCTTCCCCGCTCCACCGGGCGGGCGAGCCCTTCAGCAGCTGAGGCCGCGGACGATCCTGCGGGGAGTCCCCACCCCCGGGGCACAAGGCAGCCTGAGCGCCCCGTTGCATCCTGGTCGGGGCACAGCCTCGGTCTGCTTCCTCACAGGCACATGCCCCCGGGGGGCAGCTGGCAGAGGCGACATGTGACCTGGCACCAGTGGGGAGCTGGAGGCGCGCGCCGTTGCAGCCAGGGGGCTGGGACCACTGGGGGCAGAGCTCACAGGCCACCCTTCAGGGCTGAGCAGCTGCCCGTGACCAGCACCCGCAGTGAGGGCGCTGAGTCACCCAGACAGGCCCCACGGAGCCCAGGAGCTGCCTACCGAGTGCGCGCACCACCAAAACAGCGGTCAGCCCTCCTGTTCATCTGTGCGCTGTGGCCCCTCCTTCCCGACGCCACTGTGCCGGAGCCTGCCCACCGCTGACCGGACTTGCTCTGGCGCCGCCCACCACTTTCTCGGTGTCCTCTGTCTCTCACACACGGGCTGGACCAACCAGGTTCAGGGTCTGTCTCTCACCTTCCTTGGAGACCAAACGCCCCCTCTCTAGGCGGACGAACCTGTGCTCCTCGCTCTGCCTCTCCTCCAGGACTGGGGCCGACTCCTGAGCCCGCCTGGCCCCAGCAGCCAGCCCGCACGGGCAGGCCCCCGCCGCCCCCGTAACTGGCGCCTGGCCTGCCCTCCCAGCAGCCAGCCCACGCGGGGCTGGCCCACAGAAACGTAAGGAGAGCCGCGCGTGTAACTTGACACTTTCTAGCAGCCACATTCAGAAGAGGCAAAATTAATATTTAATGTGACATTAAAAACTCGATCAATGTATGATCAACAAAACTTGACTAACAAAATTTCCTTCTTTTTCCTTACTAACTCTCAGAGGTCCTGTGTGGGTTCTGGGCTGAGGTCTCACGGCCAGCTGCGTGTGCTGCTCTGCGGTGCTCTCGGCGCCCTGCAGCTCACGGCACCGGCTGCGCGGCCCCGCCGGGACCGCCTGCAGGCTCGGGCCCACCCCCACCCCACAGCCCCCACCCGCATCTGCCCTCGCCAGGCCCCCCTCAGATGCCGGCCCGCTTCTCCCCACAAGGACCCCGGAGGGGCCGCGCTCCTGCTGCGAAGGCCCCCGGCGCCCACCGCCCAGGCCTGAGCCCTGTCCCTGCACTCTAGCCTCTCACACCACGTTCGCTCCTTCAGCGCCACAACATTTGCTTGACCGAACTCACCGTTCCCCCGAAGACTGTGAGAAAAACGTAGCTCACTGTCACCGGGAGCTCAACAAACGGTGCACCACGCCCTCCGCTGGGCCCGGGCATCGCGGACCAGGACATGAGCGGACAGGCCACGCCGCTCCCTTGCCCTCCCGCCACCACTCAGCTGACGCTCCCCTCGCTCTTTGCTTCTGAAGCGGAAACGAGGCAGCCGAGCGTGGGCCCCACCACACACGCGTGTATGAACGGAGGCACGGCACCCTGCCCACCACGCGGCCCTTCCCCCACACCGCCCCGCCGCTCGCTGCGCAGGACGGGGACACCAGGGCCCCATGCGCGCCACGCTGCGGCCCACGCCACAACCACTGACAATAAACACCGCTCCACAGGCCGCCCGCACTCACAGTGACGTTTCACACGGGGGCCTCGGCGCGCTGTGACCTAAACCAGAGAGCAGGGACCAGCAGAGAGGACGAGGCACCACTGCTGGCAGGCAGGGCCAAGTCTGCGATGGGCTCTAACGCTCATTTTCTAAAAGATGATTTTACTTACTTAGAGAGGAAGGGAGAGAGACATCAACACATCAATGTGCGGTTGCCTCGCACACCCCCCCCACGGGGGGCCCGGCCCACAGCCCAGGCACGTGCCCCGACTGGGAATCGAACTGGAGACCCTTTGCCTCGCTGGCCAGCGCTCAGTCCACTGAGGTGGACCTGCCAGAGCCTAGGGTCAATTTCAAGGCCAATCTGATCTGGATGGAAACACTGTTGACTAAAAACTTAGTTTGACCAGCAGAAATGTAAAACGGAAGACCAGAACAGGAAATTACCTGCTGCTTTGTTCTCTTCTTTGGGAGAAACCACCTGTTGCAAAAGAAAACAGAGCCATTAACCAAGACCCTGGGGACAGAGGGAAAATGGATCACGTGGGCACCACGTCACAGTGATGGGACGTGGCCTCCGACAGCACGTCCCCGGAGGGCACTGGGCCACCGCGGAGTGCTGCTCCCCCCGCCCCCCCCCTTGCCCGGGCCAGACACAAACGCTGCCCTGTCTCCGTTCCGGGCGCCCAGAGCTCCAGGCCCGCTGGTGCCCGCCCCAAGCGTGATGAGCGGAGCGAGCTGACGCGGGTTCTTCCTGCACGCCTGCCTCTGGGGATCGCGTGGCAGCACACCCCTCCCTGCTGGCCGGGCTGCTTCCCCGCTCCCGGGGGACCTCCGCGAACACGGCCTCTTGAAGGACCGAACACAGCAAGGCCAGGGGAACTGGGAACACCGCCGTCCCGGCCGGCTGCAGACGCGCAGCGGCACCCCGCAGGGTCCGGCCCGTCGGAGCTGACACAGGCAGCGGCAGCTGGAGGAGCGGGGTGGGGCCTCCCCTCTGACCGCCTCGGCTACCAGGTTCCCCACAGACTCCCAGTCTGCTGGTGAGGTCACGGGCATCGGCCCCGCTTCGGGGCCCCGTGTGACCCCTCAGAAACAGGAACATGCTCGGGCAGGGTGTTGCCGCGGCCGCCGGCCACACCGGGGCCAGCGCAGCCCCTCACCGTGGATCGTTTGGCCTGGCGGGGCGGGCTTGGCTGCGGGGACGGCTTCTTGGGCGGCTGGGCTGGCTGCGGCGGTGGCGGTGGCTGGGCTGCCGGCTGCGGCTCCTTCTGCGGGGGCTGCGGCGGTTCGGAGCCTTGAGCCGATGGGGGGTGGCGGCACTGGGGGCACTTGCGGTGTGGATGGGAGTGAAGGGGGCTGCGGCAGCTGATGGGGCGTGTGATGAGGCATCTGTTGTTTCCCTTGCGAGTAAAGATCCAGGATTTGGTGGCAGATGTCTGAATGACAGGCGACAGTTACATTTACTATGAATTGGTATTTTAAGTAGAATTTTACCTGGAAAAAACCAGCCCATTTCCCTCTGAGCCTCCGGCTCCGCCACAGAGGCCCACAGGCGGGACTCGCCCTTGCGGTCCGCCCGCCCCCGCCGCGCACAGGCCTGTGGGCCCCTCCGGGCCACCAGACCCGCGTTCCGGACAGGGGGGCGTCAAGTCTCAGGCGTTCACCCAGGGCCCCCGTTCTCGGGCAGCGCCGCCTGAACACGGATGCAACACCCTCACGGAAGGCTCGGCGCGCTCAGTACCTTCCAGAACATCCACAGGGACATCTTGGACGAACTGCTCCCACCACCTCCGGTACATGGGCTTGGAGGTCCACTCTTGTATCTCGAACTTGCACAAACGTCCCGCAAGATACATCACCGCCACCGCTATGATCTCGGGCTCCCACTGCAGCGACAGCGTCGTGCAGAGGCTGGTTCAATGGGAGAGAGGCGCTTGAGTCGGGCGAGCACGCACCAGCCGGCAGCTCAGGGCGCGGCGACGAGGTGCCGGGCCCACCTGTGCCCTCGCGTGTTCTTCCCTGAACACGTCCAGCGAGGCACTGTGCGCGCCCAGAGCAGCAAGTCCCTGGCCTTCCCGGAGCACCCGAATGAGCAACTCTACCCGTGGTCACTGGCCGACTCCTTCAAGAGCCAGACGGATGCCAGAGCATCCAGGAACCGCACACGAATGAAAACGGTTTCTGGTCCCTGAGCCGCCGGAGCCCCGGCCACCCACCTCTCTCTCAGGCTCCCCCCAGGTCCCCCCGGGGCTCGGAATGTCAAGGCTCTAAACCAGTACCCCAGATGGCCCCCCACCAAAGAACCGAATGGGTTTTAAGTGACAGCTGTCTGAGTTCCCCAGTGCCCTGCTCTGGACTCGTGTTTCCCAGTGGCAGTGGGAGGTGTGCTTCCTCCACCACGACGACCCTGGGGCGGCCCCTCTGCTGGGGGCAGGGGTCTGGCCTGCAGCCCCCGCTCTGCCACAAGCTGGCTCGAGTCAGTTCCACCCAAAGCGAGGGGTTTGGGTAAAATGACCCAGAGAGTCCTTGCACATTTAAAAGCACTGTAACTGTACACTGTTCTTCAGGGATCACTTCTGTAGTTTGTTAAACACATCGTAACTAAACCAACTTTTAAACAAACGTACCTGTCATTTACAAATGTCCATGCCATCTGAACCAACTTTTGGATTTTATTTTTATCACCTAGAAACGGGGAAAAGGGGAATCAGCAGAGAAAGAGAGAAGCGGGAGCACAGGCAGCAGCACGTCCTCACGCACAGCCCAGGGCGCCCCCAGCCCCACCCCGACCCACGGCCAGCGAGGGGCTCCCGCCCGGGCACGAGGGCAAGTGAGCGGGCTGAGGCCCGCCTCCACCCTCCCACGTGCCCCACACCCAGGGCCTCCGCTCCTGGGAAAGCCGGCCCCACGCCTGACTGCGTTAGGCTATTTAAAAACTTCTGACTCATTTTCCTGTTTCATCGCACTTGGCAACTGGGTGACAGAATCTGTTTACGCATAAAAGACAACCTATTACTAGCCCCGACACTGAACTGCCCGGGCACGCCATGCCCGGGCACCCTCCACACCGAAGTCTCCGCTGTCCTTGCCCGAGAAGCACCATCTCAGTGACATCCAGCAACGACAAAGACTTGGTTTCAGAACAAAGAAGGTCTTTCGGTGACTTCCCCTTACCTTTGAGCTGTTTTGCATACTTGAGCAGGAACTGGTAGGGGTGTTCCACCTGTAAGTCAAACTTGATGGTCTGCAGTAGGATTCTCTCCAGAACCATTACTTCTTCCTAGAAGTAGAGCAAATGCTGGAATGGTGCTTCAAGTCCAAAAGTCCAAAACAACATTTAAAAAGTGAGCTTTCCTGTTTATTTTCAAGTTATAACAACCATTTTTTGTTCCTTTTCTCCTCTCCCCCACTCAGGCACAACGACAAATTCTGGAAAGAACCAGGAGATGAGGACATGGCTAACTTTTAAAAGATATTGGAAACAAAACATTCTCAGAAACATTACGCTCCCAGTGCACACGAGCCCCCGTTCACAAAGCAGACCCCCGCTGTGCAGACGGCTCGGCTGAACTGCGGGCCCCTCGCAGGCCCCGTCCCGGCGCTGCCGCGCGCCCCCAGGGACACACCCGGGCACCCGCTCAGGCCCGCAGCTTCCCGCAGACGAGGGCAGCGAGCGGTGCCAGCTGAGAATGTGTGTGGGGGCCCATCACCCCTGTTCAAAATTTTTTTTCATTTCTGTGTGTAAATCTTTCCTTCATCGAATAAGCTGTCCCCAGGTCATTCACTGACTGCATCATTGGTCAAACCACACCCTAAGCTGCCCACGCACCGCCACACACGGCGGCTTCTCTGTTCCCCGACGTGGCACTTCTGTGCCAGCATCAGAGGCATGGTTCCACAGCGGCTCCCCCTTTTCAAGAACAGTTTCTTGTTTTTGCTCGTTTCTCTCCAAATTTCAGTACCGTTTTATTTACTATCACTGTAGAAAAACAGGGACGCTGTCGATGCTCCCATTGGGAATCACCTGAATTCGTAGAACAATTTAGGAAAATGGACATTTTTTAACTACATCGAATCTCTCCATCAAAAATGTACATTAGAATCGTTTCAGTCCTTTAGTAGTTGTAAAGAATCCCTCCGCACCCACTAATTTTTTAATAAAGTGTACTCCTGAATACTTCCTTTTCCTGTAGCATTGTGCATGGGCTCCCCACTCTTACCACACCCTCTGACTAGTGGTGCCCGCAAACAAGTGTTTCTCGAATCCAGCCCCTGGAGTTCTGTGCACCCGACTGCCCGGCACCCAGACAGCACGGGGCACGCAGGACACCCAGTGGGGGCGCAGGAGCGAGAGCACGTGCCTGTGTCAGAAGAGCAGGGTCCCCTGACCCCCTGGACCGCAGGCGGAGGGGCCGGCAGGCGGCCACCTCCCTGCCCAAGCTCGGGGTGCCTCTCGGAGCTCGCCCCCGTCCGCTGTGCCTTGTGGCCCCGCACGGCACGGCAGGGCTGAGGGGTTCCGTCCTGTCTCCCGAGAGTTCTCTCGGGGAGGCTTTCTGAGGTCGGAGAGGCCTCCCCCGTTTCTGTCACCGCCCGTTTCCCAGAAGCTTCAACGTCATCCCTACCAAGGGAGCCGATCGCGTGTCCAGGCTGCAGCTCCGAGTGTCACAACCCCCGGGCCCCCTCCACGTTCAACTGCTCAGTGACAGGTCGTGCGCAGACGCCACTCCTCAGGAAGCCTCGCCTCGACCCCACCCCCACCCGCCCGTGGGGGCCTGGCCCGCGTGCCCAGGGCCGGGTCCCACCGCACCTCCAAGCGAGGGCGTCTACCGCAGCCGGCCCTTGGACAGCTCCGTGGTCGCGCACCGAAACCTCCCACCGCTCAACTGTGAGAGCCGGGAGAGCGACGCCCGCGCCCGCCTCGCTCCCGGTTATGCCTAGCGTCTAGCACGGAGGTGGAGCCAGCACTTGCTGAACACGAGAAACATGCAAGAGGAGGAGGGGCCACACGGTCAAAGCAGAGCTAATCAAGGCGGGAAAGTTCTGCAGGATTCGCAGTCTCATTCCCCTCAACAGCTTCAGTGCCCCTCCCCAGACGACTGTCCCCTCCTGTCTGCCCAAGACAGCGTCCTCCCCGTGTCTGCACCGTTCTAGACCCGGGGCCCGTGCCAGGCCCCCACCCCGGGCCTGTCTGGGGGACCGAGCAGAGGGGGGAGCAGGTCACCGGGCCCCACTGCCCCCTCGGGTCAGGCCGGGCCCTGGCCTTGCGCGCTAACCGGCAGGGCCGCTCCCTCTTCCTGTCTCCTGGCGCACAGGGGCTGCACGGTGCCAGCCTCGCCACTCCCGCCCCAGGTCTCAGTCTCCCGACGTGGTGGTGTGGGGGTCACGGCGGAAGGTGAGACGGGACTTCGCCAAAGGCCCCTGAACAGCACACGCCAGCTACGTCCACGTTTCCACGTGCCAGCGGCTCTGCCGGCAACACGCTCCTACTCTGTAGAGGCCCAATACGTGGGGGCACAGGGAACGTGCTCTTGTGGCTACGTGCCTCGTCTAAAAGTGCACTTTCCGTCACCGTTAGTACGAGTTCCTACCAGGCTCACGTTTTTCCAAACAGGCGAATGAACTCCTAAGGAAGCTCAAGGCAGAGTCACCCACGCCGACAGTACTTACGAAGTATCAGGACTGATCACAACCGCAGTGTCTGCAAGAGTGTTCTGGGCCTCTGCTAACTCCTCACAGCAAGGACACACACACCCCCTCATGTATGCGCACACAGACACTGCTCGGCAGGCAGAGGGTGGCTACCGAGGCAGGTGACCCCAGCGAGTCAGGACACACGGGCCCGTGAACGGCGCTGGGTCTCGGCGCCCCGGCCAGCTGCGCCCTGACGGAGCCCGAGCCCCTCCCAGCACCGGCTGCCTCCTGCTCGGTGAGCGCGGCTGCGCCGTCCAGCCCCGTGCGGGGCAGCAGGCACGGTCTCTGCTCTCCCAGTTCACGGCTGAGAAGAGGGGAGCGGGGCGTGATTACTTAGTCAAAACCTGATAAGCAGCAGTGACAGACGCGACGAAGGACGTTCAACACCAAGGGTTACAGTGGGGACCGGAAAGAATGGGGGAGAGGAAGTTGCCACCGGCCTCCAACAGCGGTCTTTCTAGAACATACCAATGGCACAGGCACAACGACTTCAACACCGAGTCCGGACGTGAGCAGGAGCCGTGGGGAAAGGACAGGGAGGGCGGTGAAACCCTCGAGTCTCCGAGCGTCTGGAAACGGCCGCCAGTGCCAACACCTCCCGCCGCCCCGGGGAGCAGAAGACACGGAGCACAGCAGACACACGCGCGGGCACACGCAGCATCGGGACGTCCCGGTCACCCGGACACGGCCACCACCCCTGCCCCAAGGAAGCCACGCTGCTTCTGGGTCCAGAAGCACAGCCAGCCACGAGAGGATGCCGCTCCTCTCCGGCAGACGGACTCCCGGCCCCGCAGCGCTCAGAGCGTGACTCGGCCCATCAGCCGGCACCACCGAAGTGCAGGCTGCAGGACAGCCTCGCTGCTCTGAGAGAAGCGACAGGCACCTTCCGCCGAGTCCTCGCGGGCACCCAGGGCCGGCAGACACAGGCGCCCCGGCCACTGGCAGCAGGGACCTCCGACTCTGTGCAAGGAGATGAGACTTAAAGGCAGAAGTGCTGATCCTTACCTTTGGGTCATCTCCAAACTGGCCAAACTGCACATCATTTAATAAACTACGCGCTGTTTTGATGATATCTTTACATTTTTTGGGTGTTTCTTCCACCTTCCCAGCCAGAAAGAGACAACAAGCTCCTGTGACCTAAGAGAAAGACAGAGGTTCCTGAGAAGCTGTGGCCACAGGCCACACGGAGACACGAGCAGGGACTCCGCCCGTCCCGGCTCACTGGCTGCCTGGCCCGCCCACACCCCCTTTCTCGCCCACAAGAACGCGGACGCCCTGAAACCGCAGAGCAGATTTCACGCCCCGCCCGACTTGGCTCCGTGAGCTACTTTAAGTTCCATCTTCTGAAGAACACGTTGTGTAAACAGAGTGGACGGACGCCCGCGGGGAAAAGGCCACGGACACAAGTCTCCTCTGCACAGGGCGACCTGAAGACCGAGACCCCCGATCAGCGCGCTCCTGCACGCGGCCCGCCGCTCCCTCCAGGCGTCTGGGTCCCGGTCTCACCGCTCGGCCTTCAGCTCTTCCCCGCCCACCCTCGCGGCTCCTGCACATCCCTCCCTCCACAGACGCCTGGCCGGCAGGGTCCTCACATGACCGCCTTCCTCGTGTATAAAACTCTGTAAAACCTCAGCACGAGGAAGAGCCCCCACTAAGGGGCTTCCTGTTAAGTCTATCGTCTTCTTCACGGAGCGCTTCCGCCCCTTTGGTTCGCCCACGGAAGCCAAATGCCCTCACCGGGAATTCAGCCTGCCTTCCCACTCGGGGCCCGTCCCATCCCTGCCCCAGGGACGCACCCCCCCACCCCCGAGACTGACACGTGCTACACCCCCTCCATGTCCCTGTCACGCTGGCTTCTGTCGGACGACTGCTCGCCCCCGTCTCGGCACACCCAAGGCCCACTGCCGCCAGGGCTCGCCTGACGGGGGCACCTCCTCCCCGGCACACTCCCCGACCCTCCGCGGCACGACTCATCTCCCCCTGGAATGCCGCAGCCCCCCCTGCACCGCTCCCTTGGCCGCCCTCTCGACCACGTGCTCTGCACGCGGCATGCCGTCTATTCTGGACTCACGGCTGCGGCGGCGAGCCCCCTCGGAGTCGCCCACAGAGCGGGAGGCCGAGTGCCTGTGTAAGGAGTAACTACAGAGTGAGCGATGTGGCCTGGAAAATTTCTGTTTCTCCTCGGTCTTTGTTGGGCCTCAATTATAAGCCCACATTTATCTCAGCAAAACCAACCACACAAAATACAGTATGACTGTGGTCCACATTGGTCTAAATTTTAAAAAATGTGAATATGGTTAAATAACAAAAGTTCAAACTTGATTTTGTTTATACGTGGTATTTACTACGTAGAAATAAGTACTTTCTGGAAATATAAAAAAAGTTATAATCATTTCACTGAGCTATGTGGAAATAATTACACGTAATAAAGCATTATGATAAAATTCAAATACTTACGTATCGTGGGAACTGCTTGAAGGAATGAAACATATAGAAGCGATGAAAATAAATTATTCCGGTAGCCAGGGTATCATAGTGCCTGTGGTTCTGGTTAAGGACTTCAGCCAAAAATGTTTACAGGTTACGTTCTTAGTTAAACGTGGAAAAACTAAAGACAAACAACAGCAACAAAGTCGGCGGCGAAGCGAACCCCGTCCGTGGCAGAGCAGGCAGAGGGGAGCCCCGGCGCCAGGACGCGGGTACGGACTCAGCAGGGCCGGGCTCGGGCGTCCCTGGGAGCTGTGGCCACCTGCCCCACGGCGAGGCCCGCACATTTACACGCAAACCAGGAGAGAGCGAGCGAGCCCTGGCGGAGCCACGCCAGCCAGAAACCACAGCTTGACAGGACGCCCCCGAGGCCTTCTGGCGCAGTGGCACCGTTACGGGTTCGGCCCACAGAGCCTAACCTGCTCCTCGGTGGTGGAGGGGAGCCCGTCTGCCACAGACGCCACGGAGGCAAGGATACAGCCCCAGGCGCGTGCCCACGTCGAAGATGAAGCGCGCGCCCTCCCGGCGGTAGCGGGCCTCGGTGGCCGGGTCGAGCCCCTCCAGCTGCGAGGGCGTGTGAGCCAGGTCTTTCTTATCCCAGTACCAGCATGGCTTTGTGTGGTCCAGGTTCGCCGAGGTCACCGAAGGGCTTGCGTTTTCTTTGTTCTCCTTCATTTATTGGAGTAGGCCTGCTCCTTTGCAGAGGTTCTCTGAGAGCGCCGGGTCCTGAGAGAGAGAAGCAGAGCAAGGCTGGAAAGGGACGGCCCACGTGCAGCCACCCCACTCACTACGGACACTCCGCAACCACAGACGGCGCCCCATTCTGAACTGGAACCCCCCACGGAAGCGCCACTACTGCTGGGCTGGCGGAGGCCCAGCTCACCCCCAACGCCTACTGAATGCGTCCGTGCGCCCTGCTCGACGCCTTTCACGTACGGGGCCCGAGCGCCCGTGGATTCTGGTGCCGGGGGGTCCTGGAGCCAACCCCACGCAGACACCGAGGAGCGCCCGTGCTGCACGTGACCCCCTGCACTGTAAATCCCAACGCTCGTGGCTGCTTACGAGGAAGCAGGTTCCCGCCGCTCCTGCCTTCGCTGGGCCAGCCCCCTCGCGCTGGTCGGGAGTCCGCTCTGCACTACACCCGGGCCTGTCCTAGCACTGAGAGGCCTCACGCTCCACAACCGGCCCTCTCCCCCGTCTGGCACCCAGCCGGATCTTCCTCCTCAGTGCACTCGACTCCACGAAGGTGCTCCCACTTTAAAGAGCCACCGGGCTGGGTGATCGCACACCTGCACACGTCACTGAACTCAGAGTGGGGTACTGTCGGGTGTGGGTGCAGGGACTTGGGGGGGGGCAGGTGGAGGGAGGTAAACGGAAGAAGTGGCTCTAAGTTTTTCTTGCTTTCTCATCCGCTTCCCTTTTACTCAGAACGAAGAGATTCCCTACAGGCTCCCTGCTGAGAAAAGAAAACAAAACACGAGGACTCTCATGTGAGCACACAGTACTAAGAATCAGTGAGTTGGATCAGAGGCTGGAGAGTTTCAAAAGGGGCAGGAGACGGGCTCCACCAGAGGCGCTGGACCCACATCCAGTCCGACTGGCGAGGAAACAGCCGTGCGGTGGCCAGGCCGGGAGCTGCCCTCCGGCGCGCGCTCGGGGGCTCTGGGGAGAACCTGGCGCTCCTCCAGCAGGAGGAACCGAGAACCCCAGGGAGAGCAGTCCTGCGCACTGACCCGCACTGGCGTGTGTGGCCGGCTCGGGCGGGCCCGGTGACTAAGGCCTCGGCAAGCACGAGGGGTTCCGAGTCAGGTGGCTGAAGTAGCATCCCTCACCTACCGCATCAGCACAAACGCTCCAAGTTTCACCACGCACCCTGCTGACAAGGCCCAGGGGAAGCAGGCGATCTCACCGACGGCTGGTGGGGGCGCTACAGGGGACAACTCTCCCGGCGGGGGGGGGGGGGTGTCTGGCAGCACCTAACAAAACGGCACACCCATCGGCTCTCTGCTTTGGCAGCCCACTTCCAGGAATCGACTCTGAAAATGCCACCACAAATACGAAACAATGCGTGCGCACGATCATTCACCGGAGTGCTGTGTATAACGGCAGGGACTGGAAGCGACCCAAGTGCCCGCCAGCAGGGCGCGGGCTGAGGACAATACGGCACGTGAACACAGCACACACTGCGTGCTGCTAGCACGCGGGAGAAGGCGCTCTGCGTACTGGTGGGGAGACGTGTCCAGCATCAGCCAGCGGCAGGGCAGTGTGCACGGCGTGTTACTATCTAGGCAAGAAAGGAGACGAAATAGGAATAGACGTTTCTATTTTTCTAGACTAATAAAAATAATGGCTACCAATAGGGTTTGGGGAGAACAAGACAGGAACACCGGGAACAAGACTTCTCTGAGCACTTATCTTCTATAGTTCTGATTTTAAAAAAGCCTTATTTTAAAATAATTGTAGATTTACAGAAAAATTGTAAAGACAGTACAGAGACTTCTTACAGACTCTTCACCCAGCTTCCCTTAATGGTGACATCTTATATAACCATGGTACACTGATCAAAACTAACAAATTAATTTTGGTATATTATTAAACAAACTATAGCCTTGACTCAAAAAATTTAAGTTTTTCCCAAAACCCTTTTTCTGGTCTGGGATCTTAACCAGGACACTACACGGCACTCAGGTGTCACCCTTCTCCAAGCACCTGCTGGTGTGTAACTGCTCTCAGTCTGCCCTTGCCCTCGGCTGAGGCCCGCCTGAGGTCTCCCCAGGAATGGACCTGGGGCTCTGAGCGACACTGCCAGACTCGAGGCGTCCTTCCCACCCCACTGTGCCAGGACGGCGCCCTAGTGCCCGCCTCAACCACGAGCACTTGGGCAAGAGGAGATCTGCCAGGTTTCTCAGCTAAGTTACTGTTTTCCTTCTCTTTTTTCTATTCCTGAGAAGTGAGTCGTGACATACGGCCCACGCTCAAGGGTAAGGGAGTGAAACCCCACCTCCTGGAGGGAGGGGTAGAAAGAATGTGTGGACAAATGCTAAAACCACCGCAGTGATTAGGAATCATTTGGGGGCAACTATTTTGCAATGCAAAATACTGCCCTAAATACCTATTTGTCTTTACAGTTTCACCCATTAATTATAGCATTTATTTCTGGAGTGTGGCTGCATTATTAGGGTGTTCTGATGGAGATTTTCCTTCAGGGATGAAAAGAATCCCAGCCCACAGGGAGACAAACCACAAATACGTTCAAGCCGGTTTTGCCTTGCTGTCCTTGACCAAACCCCATGCTAATAATTGAGCGCAGGTGCCTTTAGAGTTCAGGGCACTGAACAATACGTGAGATGTGGTGAAAATAAATGTGCATAAATAGAAAAGAAACAGTCCTCTGAATCATACACCACCTGAAAAAGTTCTTGCCTCGTTCTCTAACTCTGTGCCCCATTACTCTTCGATTACTCTTTCACCCTCAGGTCGTAAATGTGCTCACTAGCAGTTCATGACTGCCTTGAAGGCCGAGAGATTTATGAGGTCCTCGAAGGAAAAATCGCACACGAATGAGCAGCTCGTCAAGGCATTCTAGCAACATCTTCCAAGAATGGGCCTTAGATATTTCATTTTATGTGTCAAGAGGTTACATTCATTTTTTAACATTCACAATTATGGACACTTGCAAGTTGGAAACAACAGTAAAAGTCACTACCCAACTTATTCTCACAGTACAGCAACGCCCTCTAAACGGCAGCATTTGGCCACTCGCTAACCTGCATTTGGCCACTTCCATTACTGGGACCTCAGCAGATCACAAAGCGGCCCACGGCACTGCCAAGTACCAACAGCTGGTGTGTGCACGGTACCAGTGACTCTTGGGTTAATTACACACCGGTTCTGATCGGCTCTGTTCAAGCCCTAGCTCTGGCACGTATGTGGCGCAGAATAAGGAGTGAATGACATCTACCTACTCTCCACAGCTCCCACTTAGCTCCTTGAAAATACCTTCCCTTATCTACTGACTGCCTTCCAAATTCATTAGGACAGTTTTCACACTCCATTCTCTTCTTCAGGGCAAACATCTCATTTACTAGATTTGGTTTTAAGCGTTTCAAGATCACCCCTAAACATTAGCAAAATGAAAATCAATACTCTTTATACCGTTGGTGTAGTACTTGGGGGATGGCAGGTGACTACAATAATAGTATACAACACGTCCAGCGAGAGGCCGCTGAGTGGCAACATGCCTGCAAGCTGCTTCTTTGTCCTCACAACCCACCACTGAGAAAATGGAGCTGAGGAGACAGGAAGCAATTGCCCCACGCATATACCACTAGCAAACGGCAGAGCCACAGTTTGTCATTAGATTTAGACACAGCCTTTCCTCTACGTGCACACACGCGGCTTCTGTAATGGCAACAGTGTGTCCATTTCTGTCAAGTTGGCCTTCCTCATTTCCGACCGGGACAACTTGGTTTCTGTCAATTTAATCTTTGCTGGTGAATCTGCATCTTGTTAGCCTGGGCCTATTATTTCAGGCTTTAGGACCTCTTTGAACCCTGAGAGTCATCTCACATGCTTGCTAATTCCAAGTTTTGAGTGCATTTATTAATCTGAGAAGCCTGCCTCTTACACATCTGAAGTTGGTAATAAGAAGTGCTGGTCAGCCCTGGTCAGGTGGCTCACTTGGTCAGAGCATCATCTAGTACACCAAAAGGTAGCCGGTTCAAGCTCCGGTCTGGGTGCCTACCAGAGGCAATGGAATGTCACATCGATCTCTCTCCCCACTTCTCTCTCCCGAAAGCCAATAAACATAACCTTGGGCTGGGATTTAAAAAACAAAGCGCTAATCAGAGTAAGAGCAAGACCAGAGACCTGTAGCCTATGTCTAAAGACCTCTCATCGTTCAAGCTGACATCAATTCATTAATCAACAGTCGAGGTTTAGTAGTATAATGGATAGAAATCCACCTAATTAGACCTCATCCACTGTACACCTTCCTGACTAGGGCAGGAAGATGCTATGTTTCGAGTTGTAAGGAAACCTAAATGGTCTCATCCCCCGCCCCCATCCAGCACCAATCTAATAAACTTAAAAAAAGGATTACCATCTGTGTCACCCAGCTTTACTGAAAAACTGAAACTCTGCTGGTTTGAGGGAACCAGCTCTCCATTCCCAAGTACTCAAAAACTCCCCTTTTGCTCTTCCAACGAGATTTTAAAATAGATTACTAACAAGGTCAAGCATCCGAGAGCCATCTATTTAGTCTGCAAAACTGAGGCCTTTATCCGACTCCAGATTTCTATCGTGAACTGCACTGCTAGGATTCCAATGATTTTTAGTCATACCTGCAAGCTCTCTGGCAGAGAATTTCATCAGAGCCTAAATAAACAAACGAAATTTAATCCAATTAGGTCTTCTTTACAATTTCCTCAATTACCATGCACCTAATTCCTCTTTGACCCTATTCAGTTTTGGAGAAAGACAAAAAAAAAACATTTTTCTTCCTCCTAGACACTCAGTGTACTCACTGCTTTCCAACAAGCTCTTGAAATGAGCCACTCACGCGCTGCTTAGTAAGGATGGCAACACGTTCTACGCCATGTTCCACGAGAGAGTATCATCATTGGGCGAACATCACAGGGGCACTTACACGAACCTAGGCGGCGTTGTCCACTATCCCTGGGCTACAAGGCTGTAGAGCATGTTTTGTACCGAACGACACAAGAATCGATCAGGTGCAAGAGAACAGGATCTGATCGCAGAAGTGGCCTTTCCTTATTCCTTTCCAGGCTCCACAGTCGGGGTACCCAGGCGTGGAATGACACTCAAGTTTCAGACCTAACCAAAGTTGGCACCGAGGTTCTGCGAAGCCACGTAAAGACGTGGGTCGTCTGAGGTTGTGAGGCCAAGAGTGCGCGCGCGTGTTAGGATCCCTGCCCCTTCTCCCCACCTGCTACACAGTCCCCAAACCCTACCCGCTGCTCTCGGCGAGAGCCGCTACCTGTTCTAGGGTCCGCGCGGGCCTCTTTCCTCTGTACCCGCACCTCAAAACCCTCCCCCGAAGCACGCCCCGCAGCCCCGCCGCCTCCCGCTGACTTCGAGTTGCCCTGGGGAAAGTGGGATCTGGGAAGAGACTCCACCGGCGGATGAAGGCGTAGACCTTACTCTACTGGACTTTTAGAGACGCGGGAGGTGGGTGGCGCTGCCCGCGGTCCGTCGGTCACTCACTCGTAGCCTGAAGGAAGCCCCTTAGCGACGTCTTTCCTTGCCCACAGCGGCCATCTTGGACGTGGGAGGTCGGGGAGCTACGTCATCTCCCGGCGCGGCGACGGAAAACGAGCGACGGGAGGCGCCTGTCCACCAATCAGAAAATAGCAGAGCTCTCACAGGAGGAAAGAACAGCCAGTCTTCTTCCTCCGGCCCTCCTCGCAGGAGGGGGAGCCGGCCAGAGGGCCCGCCCACCGGTCCTGGGGCAAAGGCAACTTCGAAGCAACCGAACGTGCTAACGGAACTTGGACGCGAGAGGCGGGCCCTGGGGAGGTTTCTTCCAATCAGCGCCCGGGCGTGCCACAGTTCCGCCAATTGTGGCTTCGGAGCTGGCAGGGGCCGAGCCGGCCGTTTAGGTCCTGGGAGCCGGTAGGCCCAATGGCTAGGGAGAAACCTGAGCGAAACGGTAGGGGGGCGGTGGGGCGGGACCGCGCCCATGCGTTCAGCCACGGGCCAATGGGCGGTGGCGGCAGCAACCCGGGGCGGGACCTGGGGGCGGGCGGATCCGGGTTGGGCCGCGGCGGCGGGGCCGTCTCAGGCCGCCGACCCGCCCCTCCCGTCCGGCCGCTACCGCCGCCGCCGCCGCCTGGGGCTTGGTTGAGGCGGACGGTGGGTCTGGGCCGGAGTGTGGCACCAGTGCCGCTGCGCGGAGGGGTAAGAGGGCAGGTGAGTGCCGGCGGCGACCCCTCCGCACGAACCTTCCGGAGGGCAGAACTGTGCCTTCGCCCCCGAGTGCTGCGAGGCCGCCTACCACCCGGCCGGCGTCTCTCGGCCGAGTCCGGGCCCGGCTCCGCCGGCCGCAGTTGGCTCGGGGTGCGGGGGCGGTGTGCGTCCTGGCACCTGGAGGGGTGGGCTGGGCGCGGGGGTCCCCGCGGGGTTGGAGGGCGCCGCTTGGCCTTTGCCCTCCGGCCATCCCGGGGCGCACTCGCTGTCTCCCCGCTCCCCCGTCCCTTCCTGGCGTCTGACGCTCCTGACCCCCCTCCGCCCGCCCCGGAGGTGGTGGCAGGTGCAGGGAGCGCCCGGCCCGTCTTCACCCGCCGGGTGGGGCGCAGGCCCCTCTCCGTCGCGCTGGCCCGCCCCGTTCTGCGTGCGGCCGGCTCGCGCGCTCGCTTCCTTCCTTCCCGTCGTCACCCCGTTGGTTGGTGAAGGCGGTGTGGCTCTTATGTTCCTCTCTGTCTCCAAACCTCTGGTGCCCGCCGGGTGCCCGGGGACCAGGCTGCGCTTCTCTCACTCGCATTCCAGTTACAAAAACAGTCGTTGGAAATAGGTCATCTTTCTTCCCACGCGCCCTGGCTCTCTTCCACACGCTTCGAGCCCTACTAGGGAGAAGAATTCAGTGCTTTGGAGTTTGTCACTCCGGCATTGAAAACTCTTCCTCCTCGTGGCTCCGGCCTGGCGACGCAGTTCTGGCTCCCCGTGTCTAGTCCGGGAAGAGGAGACGGTTCGTGTCGTGTGTCCGGCCACACTGGCTGCGGGGGCCTCTCCCGCACCGTGTGTTGTTGACACGTTTAGGATCCCTTGAAAGATACTGTTTTTGCTTTTTCCAAGTGAGGGCGGTGATGCCTCAAAAGCAGAAATGCTTTAAAACTGTGTTGACAGGTTACTTTTGCCTGGAAGCACCTCGGTAGCTGGGCTGCGGTGGGGATTACACAGCCCTGTGCATTTGTCGGAGCTCAGAACCGGACACGGGCACGTGTGAATTTTATCATGTAAATGATACTATTTCTTCCCCCATTTTTTTTCTCCTCAAAAATGACCGACTGGTCCTTCAAAACTGAACTAACCGGTAATCTTGGAGAGGTTTGCCTTACTATTCTAAGTGAAGGCATTTAAACTCAAGAATATAGCAAAACAAAAGCAGCCTTCCTCGCTGCGGTTAATATTATTTGGCATGACTTGCTTGAGCCGCGTGTCTGTCTCTGCAGGCCACCGTGCACAAGCCCTGCCTTACCTAATTAGTCCCTGGGGCTGCTGTGATTGATGTTTTGGTCAAGGTCCAGCCCTGTAAGGAGCAGTTTTTCTCCGTCCCAAGAAAGTACTTTGCAAAGCTGGCTTCTCCAACGGCTCCAGAACAGCCCCTTTATCGAGACCCCAGACTTCCTCCATCTCAGCCTTCTGCCACCCCTGCCCGTGCGCTCTGCTTTCCCTCTGCACTCAGAACTGTAAGTTCCCATCTGAAACGAAACCCCAGTCCAGACGCGTTGCTGAAATGGTTGCTGCTTCTCGTCTCTCCCGCACGCTGACGCCTCTTGGCGATCCCGGTGGAAGGGAGCGCGCCAGGTCGGCTCTGCCCCTTTGGCTCGGGAGGAGGGAGCTCCCCAGGAGCTTCTCTTCCTGTGGGGCACACGGAGGCCCCATTTTCAGTGACGATTAAACCTTTGCTCTGGAGGCTGCTGGAGAGGGAGAAAACTGCGGAGGGAGTATGCAAATATTTTTCCATTCTGAAGCTCAACCGTCTTTGTTTTCACAATGGCCTCCTCAGTACCTAGAGGAGAACGACAAGGGAGGTGACAGCTAGGAAAGGAGTGACCTTAGCACAGCAGGCATGCCCGCCGGTGCCCACTGAGTTTACTGAAAACCAGGGACACAGTTTGTGCCGCGGGGAATGTTAGTGGAAGGATGAGCAAATATCTTATCTCCTAGCTCAGGGTTGCATTTTTTTTTTAAAACTAGATACCAATATAGTTTGAGGCATTTTAAGTCCCTTGAAATATTTGAATTAATGTCTTTTTTTAAATCACTAATCTGAAGTAGCATTTAAAAATGTAACTACTAATAGTGTCATTTTTGTGTACTCTGATGAGTATCTTTCACCGGGAGGGTTTTTATCTTCAGAAACTGGTTTGTCTGTTGGTGGCTGCTGTGCACTGTCGCTGCGGTTGGGGGTGGGGAGGGAGTTTCAAGTGTGCTTCCTCCTAGCACCTAGATCCTGGGGCTGGAGCCGGGAGTTCGTTCCCCTGCGGAGGCCTAGCAGTCACTTGTTCCAGTGGCACTAAACACTTGTAAAGAACAGTGACTGTATCTGTATTCTGTTGTTTTGGAAGTTGCTGGTGGCCCGTTATTTTTTGCTGTGCATCCTTTTTTTCTCGCCATTGTTGTAGAAGTGCTCACCGTGGATATCTGCTCACTCTGAGTCCTGTGCAGCCAGTTGAGAGAGAGAATGAGACTAAGGATTCCTTGCTCTTACGTTTTCTCAGTGTTCACTTTTGTTGCATTTTCAGGTGTATCTTACCTGGCAAAATTGACTTTTGTACATTAGATTTCTTTATACCATCTCATATTTTCCTATTTATAAAATCAGAGATGTTAATTATTTTGATTTGTAAGTATAGTTAATTTCTATGTTTATTCTCAAAGTAAAAATAACTTTCTAACAAAATATTAACACACACAATATAATTTTCTATTACAAAGGAATTGAGACTTTTCTGTTTTAAGTTACTTAGTAGGCTTAAGGAGAAAAGTTTAATTAGCACAATCGGCAAGATTAGAGGTCCTGGTTTTTGTCGTAAACCTCACTCAGTAACTCACTCCGGAGATTAGCTGGGTAGGCAGATTTCCAGGTGGGGCGTTTCCTCCAGGTTTTGTAAATAAACAGATTGTAAAACGAGAGGTACAAACACAGGTGTTGACAATTTTCAAATGAGATATTTGATTGGAAGAAAAATGATACCAAATGATTATAAAATGCAAATGTCAAAGTTAAGATTTTGAAATTCTTATTCAAGAAAGAAAGTTAATTAATAATCAAGCTAAGTCTTAAACACTCTTGGCTGACAGTGGAAGACAAGTCTACTCTGAAGTTCAAGTTCTGCAAGAGATCTGAGGCATCCTGTTTACCAAACTAAAGTACAATTTTACAGGCTCAGGCCCGGTAACAGGGATGCAGAGGGAGCTGAGGGCGGAGGGGCCGAGCAGTAAGAAATGCTTTCACTGATTTTTTGTTTTTTGAAGAACTGAAGAATTGTCTAGAGCATGGAGACCATCAGGTGTCTCCAAAGGACTGTTCGTAAATATGCAGCGTTTTAGGCGTATTACCTATGTAAGGTCCTGCGTTTCACTTCCCGCCTTCTCTTAGGATACAACTCATTAGAGCAGGGCAGGGTCAGGATACAACTCATTAGAGCAGGGCAGGGTCTGAAAAATCATGTGACTGAGTGGTTTTCAGGTTTCAGTCTCAGTAAGCAAGCATGACTTCACGTCAGTAGCAGCTTTCTGTGAAGCGCAGGTAAGAGAAAGTGGGATTAGTGTTGAAAAGGAGTCATTAAAGTTGCTTGTGCCGTAACATAGTTACTAATGACTAATAAGCTTTTCCTCCGTTGACTGTGATGCTTTAGTATTGCCCCACGTCATGGGCACCCACGTGGTAGCTGCAGTTTGCCCACTGCACCGTGTCCCCCTGGGAGCACGTCTGAAAGGTTGTGTTGACTGCAAGACACTGCGCTTCAGTGAAGGGGTTTTTCTGAGTGGCTCTGTCCACTTCTGGAAGCACGTCCCGAAAGCATGTTCAGTCTGGAGAGGCGAAGGCTGTGGAGGGTGCAGAGAGCTGTCTTCGGAAATTTGAAGGGTGGTTTCTTTTTAAAGGCAGAATTGGGAAGTTGAGGAGGACAGTGAACTTTCCAGAACGAGGAGCAGGCGCCCTCCGAACCTGGGGTCCCGCCCCCCTCTGCCACTTGAACCGCAGGCGGTGCCCCTGTTAGGGGTGGCGGGCTCACCCCTGCCTCTCCGAAGGTTTCGTGCTGGAGTTTGACGGTGGACAACGAAGCACGTGGAGAGCCGTCACTGCTCCGCCACGTGGGGTGCAGTTATCTTAAACATTTGCGGAGTCTGTGGTTAACACGGGTGACTCCAAAGGTCCCTTCCGAACCTGAAAGCCCGCCGTTCTAGACCCCACGGAGGATGTGGAGGTTTCGGGGTGGTTTCCAACAGATTACAGCTGTTCCTTCACACTGAACAGTTTCCTCTTTTCATTAGGAAGATGTAACAGGACATGATTGCTCATGATACCAATGATTCCTTGCTTTACGAAAAGTTTTTTTAAAATAGAATCCTCTAGTGTCGCAGGTTCCATTCCCAGTCAGGGTACACGCCTGGGTTGCAGGCCATGACCCCCAGCAACCGCACATTGATGTTTCTTTCTATCTCCCTCCTTTCCCTCTCTAAAAATAAATAAATAAAATCTTAAAAAAATAAAATAGAATCCTCTTTAAAAAAAAAGATTTTATTTTTTAGAGAGTGGGGAAGTGAGGGAGAGAGGAGAGAAAGAAACATCGATGTGCTAGAGGTAAACATTGATTGGCTGCCTCTCACATGCCCCCAGTGGGGGTCCCTGACTGGGAATCGAACCTGTGAATGCTCCGTTCATAGGATGATGCCCAATCCACTGAGCTACACCAGTGAGGGCCATTTAAGTGTATTTACAAATTAATTCAACTGAAGTTTAAAACTAAAACTATTATGTATCGAAAAGTCAGTCAGAAATGGTTTAAGCATTTCTAAAATTGTGTAAATTAGTAGAAAAATAGCAAAATATTGTGGAAGGCAAGAAACATCTGTCTTTTTTTTAAACCTGGATTTCGGGTGTGTGTATGTCTATCGCTCTCTGTAGGACAGCCCGAAATGTTCTGTGTGAAGATTTAAATGATACTCCCATGCAGCTGATAGGTCTGCATTCATCTTTGTAGTCAAGCAGCTCCTGAGCTGACACTAATTCCGCTTGCCTGTGCGCCTGTGCGCCTCGACTCCTGGGCACGTTCGAGCCGTGGCGCGTCTGGGCCTCTTTGGCAGAGGTGGGAATGGCGGGCGCCAGGTAACCGCGTAAACTGGTGTAAGTCAGCGTGGCCTTACCCTACCGCCAGTCCCTGCCACGTGCACAGTGAGGGCACATTTCCGACACACACTGGCTTCGGTGCACGTGGCACCGTGTGCATGTGAAGACTGTATGTACCTCATCAGTGCCGGTAGGAGAGAGAAGGCACCACACAGTTCCTTTTCAGTCTGGGAGTGCTTTCGTTTTCCTAAACCACCATCCTGTAATTCGTGCCTTTTACTCAGAACGCAGTAATCTGATCCTAATGGCCTGCAAAGTATTTAGTGAGATTCTTCTCTTCCTACACAAAGAAGAGGCCGGCTCGCACACTCCCCTCAAGTCCAAGTTACGGCTGGGTGCCCGAGGTGGGTGGCAGCCCCAGGCCATTCTGTCCTTCAGTCCATCCAGCTGTGAAGTCGGGCGCATTGGAAAACAGAAGCTGGATTTGAGCTAAGGTTTCCTGGATAAATTGCCAAATACGTGTAATCAAAAATGTTTATTCAAGTTGCATCTCATCGAAAGCAACTGAGGAAAAATACAAATGTACGCCCTTTCCATTTAGAATTTTTGGGGAAAACCAAAACGCCTCATGCAGCTGAATTCCATCCCTGCCTTTTCAGTGTGTGTGAGCTACACTTTGTAACAATGGGTTAAGCACCCAGCACCCCCCCCTCACTGCCACCCCCGCCATCAGCCAAGGTCCCTGAACGCACTTAATCTCCTACCTCCTGACCCGTTCTTCCCCTGCGCGGATGAGGTGTGAAAGAACCGTTCGGCTGGTCAGAAGTGGTTGTTGATTCCAGATGCCCCTTGCACACGAGTGGTTTAAGTAATAATTGAGCGCGCATTTATTGTTACTGTCTTCCAGAGGTCTTCTATCTCTTAAGTAGAGAGGTTGTTGATGGGCTTGCTGAATAGATTTTCTTTTAAAGAGCCACATTTTGAGGACTCGGTAGGTTTTTAAACCAACTTGACATTGAAGACAAGTAGACGCTCGGGAAACTCCCGCACATGCCCTTTGGGTAGACGCGCCTTCCTCTGACCGGCGCCGCCCACTGCGCTCGTGCGCGGGGCCGTTGGCCTGCTGGCTCGGTCTGTGATGGTGTTCTGCCTGTTTCCTTTTTCTCAAGCGTTGTTTAAATCCATTTTTTACCCCGTGCTTTGTTTCTCTCCAGATAATTCAGTAAGAATTTGTAACTTATACCTGATTTCCACCTAGACTTGGGGGAAACAGCTTTCATTTAGCGTTGCATCTCAGGCTGGTGTTTGGGATTTGACTCGAGTGCATGTGTGTGTGGGCGCGTGTGCAGGCGTTTAATTCAGCACACCTTCGTATTTTTCTCATGTAAGTCTTTGGAACAAATATTGAAGATAAATGTGAAACTTACGAACGTCCGATAGTAGTTTTTCCACTGAGCATTGAGAGCGTTCACAATACCTACTCAGCTGTTTCGTTCGTTGGAACTTGGACTCTGGCTCCAGATTCAGCTGAAATCACAATAAAAATTATTCATCGTCTGGAACAAATTTTGGAATTCTAAAGGAAGGGGTAGGTAGCTAATTCAGATCCGTGGTGTTGGGGCCGTCTGTGTTAGCTAATGACGGCGGCTGAATTTAGGGAACCTTTCTGCTGGACTCGAACACCGTCTCACACTTGTTCCTAACACACAGTTTTCCCTCTCCAGCGTGCTCTCTTCCTTGCGCCTCTGTCGTGTTACTTCCCCAGGTATTTGAAGAGGGCTCTGCTGCGAGCCTCACTTGCTTCCCTGCCCCTCCCCCCTAAAGGCGCGCTCGGCCTTCCCTTGTTTGGTGGTCTCCTGCACCAGCCGGCGCGGCCCCTGCGCCTGGAGCCTCGGAGCCTGCTCAGGCCGGTGCACCTGGGCTTCGAGCCTGCCCGTGTGCCGAACAGAAGGCTGCGGGGTTTCAGGCTGGACACCGTGGGTCCCCTGCTTGGGGCTTGGCTGAGCGACAGCTGAGCGTGAGGCCCGGACGCAGCTGTCGTTACCACTGGCCTCTGCAGGTGTGTCGGGGACCCAGGGAGGCCGTGGGCGGGACGTGCCCGACCAGCACAGAGCCCCACGCGGACGCCTGTGCGCCTGGTCACGAGCGGCTGTTGGGAATGGACGTGGTCCTGCTTCGTAGCTTTCCGACAGACCGAAAACTCACCTGCCCAGGGAGCAGCCTGGCGTTCCTCGCAGGACAGGTCATGCAGGACCTCGTTCCCGTCCGTGGTCAGAGCCCCAAGCCAGGCCCTCTGCGTGTCCTGGGGAGCACGGGGGGAGGGAGCGGGGGGCAGACGAGCCTCTCCGCGAGAGGCCGTGGGCGTGTGCGTTTCCGTGCCCGGATGATGACTCGTGGTTCGTGTATGTGTGCGTGACCGTTAGCGCTGCAGTGTCGTGAGGTAGACACGTCAGCATACAGAATGAAATCCGTGTAATTTGAGAACAATTCTGGAGTAAAATTTCCTTCCGCTACAGTTTTTGTAGGGAAAAAGGACTGCACTTTTCTTCCAGAGACTCCAAAATAGGCTTTTTTTTTTTCATTTGAGAACCTCCGAGTACTAGTATTTATTATGCTTTATTATATTTTTCTTCTGGAAGGAAACTTCAGGATATGGCCCGTGGAAGATAAATTCCTAGCATCTTAAGGCTTAGCTACTGTGGTGCCACATTTTATTTCTTGCCTTTTTTCCTTGGAAATGTAATGTTTTCTCTCTGTCTTTTTTCCTCTTCGTTGCAGTCAGAAAATGGGTAAGAAGAGTCGAGTGAAAACACAGAAATCAGGAACCGGTGCTACAGCAAGCGTGTCGCCGAAGGAAACCTTGAACCTGACGAGCGAGCTCCTGCAGAGTAAGTGTGCCGCTGGTCTTCCTGCCCTCCCGCGGGGCGCGCGCGTCTGTGCCCCGCCCCTGCAGGGCTGTGCGGGGGGGGGGGGGGGGGGGGGGGCGTTGCCGTCCCCCTGCCCGCCCGGTGGGGCGCTGCTGCCAGTAGCGCCGTGCGACTGCCCGTGGGTGCCGAGGACCTGCCGGGGCCCGGTGCGGCTCTGGCCGAGCAGCTCCCGTAGCGCGGGCTCCCGGGCCGTGGGCTGCTCTGGGCAGCGGTGGGCAGAGGCGGGCAGAGGCGGGCTCGCTGTGCAGCAGTGTGGCCTCGGGCCAGTCACTCAGCCCTAGGGTTCCTGTGGCCGTCTCATTCAGTAAAGGCCGCCTTGGGGCCCGAGGAGGACCGTGCGAGCCGGGGCAGGTGAAGGCGCACGATGGCCGCTCGCGCCCACGGCACGCGCGGCGTCCGCTCAGAGAGTGGCCCTCGGAGTGGGAGCGGGGCCTTTCCCGGGGCGGCTTGCTTTCACGCTCGGTGATTCGGTGACGGTTTTTCCAGTTCTCACGTGCCGAAGTCACGAGCTCTTGGTTCGAGGGAGTTAAGTACCTTGCCTCAGTAAGTTCGTATAAATTGGTAACTTCTTTTAGAGTGGGGACTTTAAATTGGTGCTGTGTGTGCTTCAAATTCAGCCGTGGTCACTCGGTCACCTCACTGCACTTGTCTCGTGTGCTTGCCTCTCACGTGGGGATTAAGTGACAGGCTGAACCGCAAATAAACATTCAGCTTTCTCCCTGACAAGCAGGCAGCCACCGAGTGAGGGCCGGGCCCTTCCCCGGGCACCTCCAAGGCCATCTCCCCCCCTCCCCCACCCCAGGACAGTGCGGGCCCTCCACGGAGCGCCACAGCGCTGACCGCCCCCACCCGTCTCCCACGCTGGCCTGGGGCAGCTCGAGGGCGGGCCCCGTGTGGTGTTCCAGGGCCTCGGACAGCACTTGTCGGTGGGAAGGTGAGGGAGACTGGTCAGCCTTCATGGTCGTGCGTGGGCACACAGCTGGCTGCTGCTCCTCACTCGCCACAGGTGCTCCTTTCCTCGCAGGACGAGGGGCCGAGAGGGCCAGCAGGAGTGTGGGAAGGGCTCCCTGAGCTGATTGGAAAAGGAAGGCGCTGCTGGCAGGTCGGCTGGGTGCCCGGCGCACAGCCTTCTAAGACACCGGCCCGGTCCCGGCTGTTGGTTCCTTCAGTTCTGGTTCGGCAGCAGAATCTCAGCTCCTCCTTAGTGCTGACGGTGCCTTCTCTGGCAGAGACTCCCCAGAGTGCCAAGTGTAATGCCTCGCACACGCGTGTGGAGCGTTTGTGGGCTGAGAGTCCTTGTGTCCAGGTGAACGGTTCCCCCAGGGGGCCGTCGTCACAGGGCTCACCTAGAGAGAAACGGGGACTTTGGGTATTAGCCTCTCCCACCACCCAGGACGGTTTTCCGAGCCGCGGTGTGCACTGTGGCGTGGCTTCTTAGGTCTCCCCGTGCACAGTGAGACTCGGAGGGCAGCGTGTCAGCGGCAGGAATGAGGCGGATGTCAGCCAGGCGCGCGCACTTGAGTCCCGGGGCCGCAGTTGGTGGGCGGCACTTGAGTGGCGTCGGAGGGTGGGTGCGCTCGACGAGGACACCTCCTTCATGCTTCTCGTGTTTGTCCTCTGGCTGCGGTGTCTCTGTCCTTTAAAAGTAAACCAGCCCCAACGGCCCGGCCCCTTTCTCCTCCAGAGCACAGGTTAAGGTGAAGGGAGCGTCTGAGCCCGTGGTCTTTATGTTGCAGAATGCAGCAGCCCTGCCCCTGGCCCGGGGAAGGAGTGGGAAGAATACATGCAGATCCGGTCTCTCGTGGAGAAAATACGGAAGAAACAGAAAGGTACGTTTGCTGGGGCGGTAACCGCTCTCTAACAAACCCGGGGAGAGAATCGGCCTGAGTCAGGAGGCGTGGGGAGCAGTCAGGTCTCCGCCACTTGCGTTCTCTGCAAGGTCGCGGTCGTCGGAGGGGCCGCTGGACTGGGAGGGGCGGGGCTCCTCTCTGAGATGCCGTTGCCTGCTCTGGGGGGAACATGGTGGTTTCTGGGGGCTAAAGTGATACAACGTCCATGCACCTTTATTTTGTGAAATGCACGTTTGGATGTGCCGTGCTTCTTTCAGGGTTTGAGGTCTGTCCGTAACGCTGTGTGTGGCCAGCACACAAGTGTACACTGATTGGTTAGTGTCCACCGAGATTGATGACGAACTCCATCATATTTTGATTAAATAAGAGATGTGGGTGTATGTCCCAAGCTGTGCTTTTACGGGTGTATCCCGGAGACACTGGCTTCACTCTTGGCCAGGCTAGTGGTGGGGCCAAGTGTCGGCTGAAAAAGCCCATTCAGCCCTCCTGAGGGTTCCCTCCTGTAGGGCACGGAAGGGGAGATCGGTATTCAGGGCCACGCGGGAGCAGAGGGGGAGCGTGACAAGGAGCCTGCGTCTAAAGGACGAGAAGAACCCTCTGGGCTCCTTGTGTGTTTGTTGTCTTAAAAGTGAGCCAGAAGAGGGTCTGTTTCCTTGCCGTCTGAGGCAGTGGCTTCATTGCTCCCTCAAGCACACCTACACACGCGCGGCCTCGGGCTAGAGGGCCTCAGACCCACATGGAGATGGGCCCTCAGTAGGGCGCTCACCCCACCCGGCGTAGTCCGCGCTGGTCCCGGCTCGCCGGAAAGGTGGCCGAGAAGCCCTGTGTGTCCCGCACGTCCCTTGAATAGAGACTGTTCGCTGCAGCCGACGCCAGACGTAGGAGGGCTCACTCATTCTCGGGAGGTCTTCGGTGGTCCCTGACGAGGTCGGTGTTCCTCACCGAGCAGGGATCTGCCCGTCTGGCCCGGTACGCCGCCGCGCCAGGCCGCTTGCTGCACGCGTGGGCCTTTTATTACGGGCTGGTGACGTGGCCGCCAGCGCTTGGACTGGCCTCCACGCCCAGCTCCTTGGGTTGAGTTCCTATTCTCCTCCCTCGTTTCATCAAAGAAATAGTGATTTCTCCAGTGCATGGCTTTTCATCTTTCTGAAAAATATTTCAAGCTGAAAATTCCAGAAAGTAATACACCACCACCTAAGAGCCTACCGCCCAAATTGAATGCATGTCAAACCCTTACCTGTTGAAGTTCTCTTTCTCTTCTTTTCCCCTACTGGTCTGATTCCCTTTCTTTCCCTTCCTTGGTTATTTTACTTTGTGTTCGTTTTTAAGAAATAACTGTTACACGTAGAGCTAGCCGAAGCCCCAGGCCTCCATCCCAGCCCCTTCCCTCCCCCCCTGGCGGGGGCGTGGTATTTATTGTGAATGTTTTCTACTTCATGTGTAACCCCACGAACACATGTGAGAGTGATCGGTATTTTTAAAATTGAATACGGGTATCATTCTGCTGGGTGTTTAAAAACTGTCACATTTTGTACTGACACTGTAGATCTGGCTCGTGGAGGTTGCTGCTCCCCAGGACTCCGGGGCAGAGCCCTCCGGCCTTGTGCTCCCAGGATCGGGCTCATCCGCACACGCGGCGCCTTGTGCGTGTGTGAGCTGCTGGCTTTTCTCCTCGTGGGAGGCTCGTTACGGCGAACGTGCCTGCGAGAGACGGCCCGTGGGCTCTCGGGGCGCCGCTCTGTCGGCCTGCAGCGGTTAGCGGGGTTCCCTCCTTCCCAGCAGACTGCCTCGGCCGCCCGAGGTCCTGTTCCCTGGGGTCCAGAGTGTTTCTCTGTGACCCACAGGAGTTTCGGATTTCAGTTGGCCCTTCCTGTCACTGTAACTCTCTGGCGATTAGCCTGGCTTTTTTCAAGATCAGAGTGTTACTACCATTTCTTTGGTTAGTTACTGTCCTTTTATTTTCTGAGCGTAGCGTGAATCATACATGTCCTAAAAGTAGTTCTTGTTTTGTAAAACATGGATTGATACAGGTCTGTCTGTTACTTTTGATGGAAAAAGAGAAGATTACTTTCCTGATCTGATGAAATGGGCCTCGGAAAACGGAGCTTCGGTGGAGGGCTTTGAAATGGCCGATTTCAAGGAAGAGGGCTTCGGTTTGAGAGCGACAAGAGATATCAAGGTGAGTTCAGAGGCTGCTGGTCTTGGGGGAGGCGTCTGAGTGTGTCTGGGTTGTGTCGTGTAGCGGACACAGGTCATGGAGCCAGAGGCTTGGGCCTGTTCTGGGCCCTGTGGCCCGGGGGCAGGGGCGGCCGGCCTCTCCTGCCTCCGCGGTCCCTCACCGGGATCACGGCCCCGTGGGAGCCTGACTGCGGGCGTGTCAGGTCACAGTGCTGGGCCTGTGTCAGGAGACCGGGGAGCGTGCCGCGTGGGGTCCTGAGACCTAACCGTAGAGAGGGGTGTGGGCCCCGGGGGCTGCAGGCAGAGCACTGGGGCCCGCTGGTGGGCTGGGCGTTGGGTGTGGGCGGGCGGGGGCGGGCACATCTGGGGGGGAACGAGCAAACCCAGCTCTGCCCTGCGGGCTCGGGCCCTGGCTGGTGGCCGTTGTGTTCCGGAGACAGGAGTGTTCAGGGGGACCGTCGCCCTTGCTGGTGGCCGTTGTGTTCCGGAGACAGGAGTGTTCAGGGGGACCGTCGCTCCAGCCCCAGGCACTCAGCGCTGGGAGCAGCTCACACGGACGGAGGCTTTGCTGGCGGGGGATTTTGTTCTGTTGTTAGCACTTAAAAATATAAGTATGGCAGAGGATGAAGTAAATATCTCTGTGCTTTGCCCCAAGCTGTTACACTTACTTTATATTAAAGTAAAAAGTCTCTTTTTGGTTGTCTTCCCAGTCTACCAGGTAGTTTTCCTGCTGGAGGCGGAGTTTCAGAGCGGGCCCCCCTCACCCAGTGACAGCGTGAGCGCTCACACGTGCGGTGCACCAGGGAGCAGGAGCGCGGCGCCGCCGCCGTGCCGCCCTCGGCTGTCTCCGTGGTGGCGGGCTGTCCGACCGGAGACGCGGCCGGGCTGGGGGCTGGAGTGCGTTGCGTTCTCACGATTCTCCTGTGTTCTGTTCTTTTCCTTCCAGGCAGAAGAACTGTTTTTATGGGTTCCGCGTAAATTACTGATGACTGTTGAATCCGCTAAAAATTCAGTTTTGGGTGAGAATAATTTCTGACTGTTCATAGCAGACTGGAAGTGATAGAAACATATAGAATTTCATTTTGTGGCGCTAAGGACCCTATTTGGTTGTTTTTCCAACTAGTGAACTTCCCCCCAACCTACATTAGCTGTTTTACACACTTATCACAACCCCACACAGTAGTGGACGAATATCGGGAGGAAGATGCGTGCCCCATTAAGTGTTCTAGTCCTGCTTCCTTATTGCCGGGACTTGAGCAGCAGAGATGGGCACCTTCTGAAGAAGTCGGGGACTCACGCTGTTAACCTGTGGGTTGCTCCAGGGCCCCTGTACTCTCAGGACCGCATCCTCCAGGCCATGGGGAACATCACACTGGCCTTCCACCTGCTGTGCGAGCGGGCCGACCCCGGCTCCTTCTGGCAGCCCTACATCCAGACGCTCCCCAGCGAGTACGACACCCCGCTGTACTTCGAGGAGGAGGAGGTCCGGTCCCTGCAGTCCACACAGGCTGTGCACGACGTCTTCAGCCAGTACAAGAACACGGCCCGGCAGTACGCCTACTTCTACAAGGTCATCCAGGTGAGCGCCGGCTGCCCTCGCCGGCTGCATGCGGGGGCGGGGCTCAGCGGGAGGGGGCTGACCGCACACGTTCACCGGGCCTCTCGGTGCCTCAGCGGTTACGTTGTAGGGGGTTCTAGTGCGTTGTTTCCATGCTTCCGGAACCGTCCCTGAAACGTGGCCAGTGTCCACTGTTAACATCAACAGCAGTTGTTCCCAGGTTGTGAAAGTCACCAAGTTCTCAGGAAAACAGTTGCAATGAAAAGTTAAATGCTCTACAGTGTAATACAAAAAAGTGCTCTGCATGTAAGTTTTCCAAGAAAATGGAAGTCCATTTGTGGGTTCTTCCTATGTATTGATAGTAAAACATTGGCAATCAATTTACTAAGTTACAATGCTGGCTTTTCTCTGTTTCTTCAGAGTGTCCTGTGTATTGTGGTAGTTCTACTCATTCTAAGTAAAGGTCATAAGTCTCTGTAAAGTTTTGAAGGGGCCTCGAGGCCCGTGCTGATAGGAGTACAGCTTCCTGCGAGAGGACTTGGGGACTGAGGCCACTGCTGCCTGCCGGCCGGCGTGGGGGTGACGGAGAGGGCGGGCCCGGGGCCGGCCAGCCGAGTTGGAATCCCCGCATCGCCCCTTGGAGCCGTGTCAGTCTGGGCAAGTCTCTGCTTCCGCCCTGTCGCCCGTGCGCGGGTACACCGCCCTCCTCCTGGGGCTGCTGAGCAGGCCAAGCGAGCGGGTTTGTGTGTGGCGCCCGTGCGGCCGGACTTGGGAGGGAGGTGCTCGTGCGAGTCACCCTGTTGTGTTTCGATCCTTCAGGCCATGTGGTCTAGGGGTTTGTTTTTTAATTTTTTTAGGTTGCTTCTCCCTCTGACCCCACAGGACCTTGTGTTGGTATTTCTTCTCTGCTGAGAAACTCCCATTCATAAGTGACCCATCTCAAGCTCAGAATGGCTCCGAAGTCTCATGCTTTGTTGCTGTGGTTGCTGGTCTTTGGTTTCATGTTTTTAAATCTTAAAAATTAAGGCAAATGTTTGTTTCCAATAGTTTTAAAAACCGTGTTAAATGACATAGTGTCCAGTCAGACTGGCAGCGTGGGAAAACAGCTCCGTCTCTCCTGTGGCCCCACACGCCCCTGGGTGTCCAGGGACCCACCGCGTCCCACCCAGCGGGAGAAGCACCGCTTCCCGTGCACAGCGGGGCCACCCCGATGGCGTGGGCCGTCTGGGTGTGGCTCTTAGGAGGACAACATGGGACTGCCACTTATCGTCGGGACCGACAGGCAGTAGAGGAGGGAGTCGTTGCAGGATGAACGTAGGGTGTGGTGAGCACCGGGGGGAGGGGGGTTCCCAACTGGGGCTTTGGCTTCAGAACGAGCCGCTCTGGGCGGCGCCGGCCGGTGTGGCCGTGGGCTGGGGGGCTTCTGCGTGACGCCTCACGACAAGGAAAAACGGGCTGAAGCAGACAGTTTGAAAAGTCACGGTTCAAGTCTCGCTGTTTCTCCGGCTTTAGAACATGCGCGGCGCATCCCGGAGCCGTCGGTGGCAGTCCCGTGGATGTGAGCGCAGCCCCGCCTGCCTTCATCGAGCCCGGGTTCTCGCCTCAGTGCCGGCCACGTCTCTCCAGGGCGCCGGTGGGGCTCCGCCCCGTTTAGGAGAGCGCTTCGGCGGCGCCTTACCGCTCAGGGAGAAGGGGGTGCCGTCACGTCGGTTCACGGTCACTGTTTCATGCTTTCATCACTGTGACCTCCTCAGTGTGACTTTTTTGGGTTTTTTTTTGGCATTGCGACCCTTAACCTTTTTCAGGGTCAGGGAGCCTTCTTCCCAGAGGGATGCGTGTGTCCTGCATCACAAACACTTGCATACCGTTGGGGGTTCCGAATTCTACAGCTTGAGTTGCTTTTTCCCTTATAGCTCCCATGCAAAGTACCCTCCCACGGGCCCGCTCCCAGCCAGGGGTCTGACCCGAAGCCCGCCGGGTTTCTCCTGAGCGGTGCTGGCTCCGGGGTCTGCCGCAGCTCTGGGTGCGCCAGCCATGTGGCAGCGGGCACACGCCCCCGTCCCACGCACGCGTCTGCGGCGGTGACCCCAAGGCCCCAGGAGAGGGGCCCCGGAACACTCACACGGATGCTCCAGGCCTCAGGTTTTCGTCCTGGGGGGAGCCGGTGCCGGCAGGGCGTCCGTTCCCTGGTCGGCGGTCCCTCAGGTGCGGGGCTTCGAGCTGCGCTTTCATCCCGGGATGTCCCTCTCTCTCTCTCTTTCTCTGTCGCCTGAAAACTAGAAAAATAATTTCCTGAGTTCTTCCCCTTCCAGCATGTGTCCTTGGTCAGGGGGCCACTTTCAGTGGCCACTTGCTGGTTCGCGTGACTTTCTGTCTTAAAAGAACTTGCTTTACCAAGTTCTTTTGAACAGTCTTTCTGGGCGGGTCTTCCAGTCTTGTTCTTCAGAGTCATTGTCATGAATTTGTATAATTTTTTCCATGGGGGAAAAACCAGTCTGCTTGGGTCTGTGCTGGTCTTCCTGGCGGTGGCAGGGGCCTGAGCTCTGGGGGTGTTCATGTTCTGCACGTTGTGTTTGCATGGTGCTTTTCTTGAGATGTTGAATATACAGCGTTTCCTGTAGATGCTCGTCAGATGATAGCGGGTCCCTGGAAGCCTCAAGCGGGTCCTGGAATAACCGTTCTGTTCAGCGAGGGCAGCGTTGATGAGATGCCGCAGGGACTGAGCTCTCGTCGGTACCAGTTGGCCTGCGGTGAGACCGGTTTCCCTGCGTGTCAGGCCGGTGAAAGGCGCAGCCCTGTCCGCAGCGGGGAGCGAGGGCCGCCTGACCCTCGGGTTAGGACGAAGCACCTGCTGGTGAAACCCCACGCTGCAGCCGGGCAGTGGAGGTTGGGGAGTGTGGGCACCCAGGCTCCGGGAGCTAACTTTAGAAGCGTGGCTCGGCCAGGGGCTGGGAGAGGCGTGTGCGCGCTGACGGCCCTGCGTGGTGAGCGTTCCGTCCGTCTGTGACAGGGAAGCCAGGGAAGGAGAGAGGGTGGGTGGCGGAAGGCGGTTTAGTGGCACTGACCCCTGGTTCAGAGTTGTTTGTTTGTTTCTTCAGGAGAGTGTATTTGTAGGGAGAGGGGAAGGGAGGGAGGCGGAGGGAGAGGAACACTGACGTGAGAGAGGTGCATCAGTCATTGCCTCTTGTACACGCCCAGCCCGGGGACCGAACCTGCAGCCCCGGCACGTGCCCTGACCGGGAATCAACTGGTGACCTTTTGCTTTGCGGGGCGATGCCCAGCCAACCGAGCCACCCCGGTCAGGGCTGTTTCAGAGTTCTAAGCCTGTAAAAATACCTCTAGCAGATCAGGGCGTTCCAGAGTCAGCTCCGAGTTGGGCACTTTGTGATGGAAATCAGCGGAAAAGTAGGATTTGGCTTAAACCCAACTGTGAAGTAATGTGATTGTGTAAAAGTGAAGCAAGTTATATCAGCTTTGACTTAACGTATATGAATGATAGTCCAAATGTTTTTTATTCACGTCAACGAAAAAGAAATGGATAGCTCCTGGGAGTGAACTGCTTGTGTCACCGGTAACCCCATCTAGTGGACCGGGTCCTGCCGTGCGGGGGCCAGCCTGTCCTGAGGCCACACGCGCTCTCAGGGACATGCACATTTCCCTGTGCCGTGGAGCTTGAGCCTGGTGCTTTTTTAGGTACATGCAAGGTGCAGGTTTCAACACAGTAGAGGCGTATGTATAAACTTACTATTTTGCCATTGATCTCATCAGTGAAGTGCTTTGTCCTGCCTTACTTGGGTTTCCTTTTTGGCGTTGATCGAACAGTTCGAGAGGTGCAGGGGAAGGGTTGCGGGTGGAGAAGCGTGTGCGCGCGCTGGCTGCCGGGAGTTGCATGTCGAGGCACGCGTCCGATGCAGCCCGTCCACGCGTCCTGCTGGCGCGTCGGGACGAGGGGCAGCTGAGTCGGCAGTTCTCCTTGAACAGGCAGCCTCTCCTGCCCTGCTGGGGCGGTCCCGGCAGGAGCCTGGGGCGGGCACACGCGGGATCTGCTGAGCACGGGGCCACCGAGGGGCAGAGGAAGCTTTCACTCGGGCTCCCAGCTTCTGTCATGGTCGCGGCTGAGTACAGGCCGTGGCTTCTCCCGTTTTTTGTGCGTCCTCCCGTGGCAGAGCCACAGAGAGCAGCAGCAGAAGTGAGCCGCCGGAGATAGATTTAGCCTGAGTTTTCCTAACGCTTGCACCTGCCTGCAGGAGTCTGACCCCACACAGGGCCTCGGGAGAGACCACCCAGTTGGAGTGAGGACCCCCGGGCATCAGCCCCCTTTAAAGGCCCCGCTCCCTGGGACTGGAGCGCCGTACGGCAGCATCCGAAGCCGGGTGTGGACATGTGTGTCGATTGTGGACTCAACCGGCACCGGAAGGGACAACATGCGGGCATTGGTGTGACTTCATCTCCTGGTGGCGGTTTCTGCAAGGCTGTCTTCTCATTGTCCGTCCCCTCCCCCGGCGGCAGGGGCTCTGTGTGGTCAGCGTTGGTGCTGCGTCGGCTCCTCCCCTCTGCCTGGAAACCTTGTGAGCCTCCTTTCCAGATAGGCCAGCCCCGGCCTCCTCCTGACCTTGGGCTTACCGTCTTCTCTTTTTAACCCACCGTAGCCTCTTGATTGTTTATTAATAATACAACTAGTATTTGTCTTTCACATGTGAGACGCCTCACTGGGGGAAAGGGGCTAGTATCTCTAGGGATACAAGGGTGTTTTCCACTTTTTATTTCGAAATAATTTTTCAGACTTCCAAAAAACTATAAACAGTACAAAGTTGAAAGCATGGCCATGGGTGTGGGACTCACGCTGGTGACCTTTAGCTCTGTGGGATGACGCTCAACCAACTGAGCCACCCTGGTCAGGGCTGTTCAGAGTTTTAACCTACAAAAATACTTCCGGCAGCTGAGGGCAGCCCAGAGCTCTCCTGACCTCACTCCCAGTGGCGTTTTTCCCTGGGGGCAGTTATGTTCCATTTGTCCCATTTTTGTTCTCGGCCAGGGTCGTGGCAGTGTCGCATCTTGTCCCGACGGAGGGGTGAGGGCGAGGGGTGCGGAGAGCTGCAGAGGAGCAGAGGGGAGGCCGGGTGGGGGGGGAGGGGGAGGGAGTGGGAGCCAGGCGCACTGAATGGAGATGTGTGCCTTGGGTCGCGGTAACAGGAACTGGGTAGTGGCTCCAGGACAGAGAAGGGGGGAATGATTCCTGTCTCCCCAGTCTCTGCCTGAGTCGCCGGGGGCCTGCTTCCGTGGTGCAGTGGTGGTCTGCACTGTGTCCTTGAGGGGCTGACTGTGGGGGGTGGGGGGTGGGTCAAGGTGGGTCAGAGCAGCTTCTGAGCACAGCCAGGGCAGCCGCAGCTGACGCCCATGCCGCCTGGCCGCCTGGTCAGAGTGACCTTCCCCGGTTCGGCTTTAACCCTTACGGTCACCCGGCGAGGGGGGTTACTCGTCCCTTGCAAATGGGAGTCTGACTGTGGAGCAGGGCGTCTGAGGCTCAGGGCGGGTGCCCAGGCCTGGGCTGGCTTCGCGGCAGGTCAGCTGGAGCCCAGCCCCTCCCAGCCGCTGACTGGCCGAGCCTGTGTCTGTCTCTGAGGCCGTTCCAGCAGTGGATCAGGGACACGGAGTGCTCTGGCGCTAAGGGCAGAGCTGTCTTGCTGAAATCGCTTGGGCTGTTCCTTTCCGGACAGCGGCCCCTGCCACGGCTTGCGGACTTGGAGGCCCGTGCTCGTGGGGCCAGGGTGGCCTGGACTCTCTGCCTCCAGCAAGGGGTTCAGCTAGCAGCTCTTCAGATCAGCGGTTTGCGTCCTCACGGGCTACTGTGTTTTTCTCTGTCAAGTTTCCTTCTGCGCCCTGCGGAAGGCTGGGTGACGCGCAGGGGCTTCCCCCACACTGTCGGCCCTGGTCTGCGGTCCTTCCTCTCCCAATGCTCGCTGCCGGGGTCCTCTGCCGAGGCACACTGTGCTGGCACCTTCGCCCAGATCTGCTTTTAGGCGACGCAGGCCCCTCTGCTGCCGTGTCCCACCACGAGTCCCCGCCAGCCCAGCCGGGCCTCCTGACTGCGCTCCCCGTGGCCCCCGGTGAGTCGCCCTCCGCCGATGTGCACGTTAGACGTCGAGTTGGCTCCTCCTGCCCCTCTGCCCCACTGCCCTGCTGAGGTCCCTGGGTGCCACCCCCCCCCCCCCCCCCCCCCGCGGACGGCTGCAGCGGGCTGCCCTGCGGTTACGGCGGTTTGCCCCGAGTGACTACTTCCAGGTTGACCTGTGTGTGTGAGTCCTCTCGCGTTCTGTCGCACGTGGCGGCGGTTCAGGTCGTGTCCCTTCATAGTCAGCTTCACTCTTGAAGCTTGAAAGGAAAAGTGGGTTCTCGAAAGTAGGGGTGGAAACGCAGCACGGATACTGCGCTTATCTTTACCTACGTTCCGTCGCATCCGCAAGGCCACTGCTAACGGTGGTGTCCCTGCGTTCCTGCTGGTGGGGGAGTTGGACTGAGTGCCTGTTCCCCGCCCGGTCAGCGGTAGGTCCTGCAAGGAGGTGGAGAAGTCGAGGGAGGTCCCGGCCTCCTGGACGTTGATAGTCCAGCTGAGCGGGAAACAGTGAGCAGGACGGGGCAGACCGCAGCCTCGGTGCCGGGGGCAGCGCCTGCTCCCCGGGGCCGGCAGGCTGGAAGGCAGACTTGTCTGTCCGAGAAGGTCTGGAGATGGGCGGGCAGGGCAGGGCGGGGGAGACGGTCCAAGCCCAGCACAGACAGTGACCCCGGCACTGAGAGGCTTCGCTGCAGGTCTGTGGGGACCAGCTCCCCAAGTCTGACACGGGCATCTCTCTGGGGGGCCTGTGGCGTGTGGCTCAGGCCAGCGTGGGATGAAGTGGCTCAACTCTGGGCCTCGGTGTCTGCCCTGTCTCACGCTCAGATGCAGGAGTGCAGCAGACATACCGATAGATGTGTGTGTGTGCTTTTAAAATGTAGAGCATGCGATGGATGTAATTAGCCGGGAGGTGGGTCTGTACACCTTCCTCGGGGCCGTCGGGGAGAGAGGCCCTGTACTGCGTGTACAGGGTGGGGGGGCGGGGCAGACAGGCCTGTGCCCAGGAGCAGGGCGGAGGCTGTGGGAGGGGAGGGGGCGGGGGGGAAGGTGGGGCAGGCCTGAGGGCCTTCAGCAGGCTCTGGAATTCCTGTGCTGCGTGACCAGGAGCCGTGGGGCCTGGGGTTGGCAAGCCGTGGGGCCTGCTCGTTTGAAGATAACCGGGCACCGGGGAGGCCGGAGACCAGAGAGCCTGAGGAATTTGAGAAGTATTTTGAGATAGAATCAGCAGATCTGGTGATAAGCTGGAGGCGAGGACTCTGTGAGGTGCCTCCGGATGGGGCGATCTTGATGCTTCTGGACTAAATCGCTTTGATCTTTTTCCCCTGTTCCTTCAGCTGACTTGACCGACCTTTCCCTCTCTCAGCCTCTCTGGTTTAGGAAGGAGATTTCGGATCCCAGATTTCTAGCTTACTCTAACCCAAGACACACTGAAATTCTGTATCTGAGTGTTCAGTCCAGAGAGGTTTACTTTGTACTTTGGAATACATATGTCCAGCAGGAGTCCTTTGTGTGCAAACGTCAGGCCCAGAGCAGACTTTCACTGTGAATCGTCAGCCGCGAGCGCGAAGGTTCAGTGGAGGTGCCCAGCCAGCCCTGACCTCGGGGACACGCGGCCGTGTCTGAACGGTGCCCGTCCAGCGAGCAGCTTTCCATTTCGGGGTGCCGGTGGTGTCGGACTGACTCCACGGAGTTTTAAAATCTTTGTGTCGGTCTCACGTCTTCCCTTAAGTGCTGCGAAGTCATTTAAAATTAATCAGCCAGTTTTTACTCAGCAGCGTTTACATCAGAACTGTTACCATCGGCTTTGAAGTCCTCACTCTCGGGCGCTCTTTTTCATTGTCTGCAGTGAACTAGAGGCCAGGGTTCTAGAACCAGAAGGATGCCGGTTTCCTGTTCCCGGGCAAGCGGACTCACCTGAGGGACGACCTAGATGCAGGTCTGTGGCAGGAAGCGTGCCCGTGAACGTTAGTGGGGTGTGAAACGGAATCCTCTTGGGTTCGCGGGGTGCCAGACCGGGCTAACGGAGCGCTCAGGAATGGCACCCCAGAGCCGAGAAAGGTCCCTGGGGACAGTCTGTCTCCGTCTCACACGCCCACTACCACGCTTCGCAATCCCACGAGGTCTGCCTGCATCTAGGCCTTGCCCTTTGGCTGGTACCTCGTGCGATCGAGCACCACAGGTCGGTGAGGACCACTGTCAGACCTGGGCAGCGGTGTTCAGTCTGGTGGGGAGGCAGAGCCGGGGCAGGGGCACAGGAGCTACTGGGGGACTTGCCCAGAGGCGAGGGAGACCGCAGAGACCGTGGGCAGGCAGGAGGGGCTTTCGGAGGTGGGGTGTCCGTTGACGCTGAAGGAGGCCCAGGAGGTTGCCAGGTGGAGGGCAGGGGGCACAGCATGGCCGCCCACTGCGGCTGGCGTGCCGTGGCCAGAGGCAGTGCGGGTGGAGAAAGACGGAGGCCAGAAGGGAGGGAATGGGACTGGCGTGCACAGCTCTTCACTCAGTGCCAGATCCGCATCCCTGCACGACGCCCCTGGATCCTCAGGACAGTGCCGCTCCGTCTGGGTGTCGCTCCTGTTGACGGGGAGGAAGTCGGGGCCTGCTTGGCTGGCCTGCTTGTTCCAGGACTTAAATCCACGCCTCGTGACTGGTGCCCCAGCACTCCCATTCGTGTCTGCAGTATCTTTTCCACTGTGTCATGCAGCTTTGCCCGGTAGCCATGGCAGCTGGTCAGGCACGCCGTAGACATTTCTGGAGAGCTAGCCGCTCAGTCGGTCTGATTTGTGTCTCAGCACAAGCCGAGGAAATGGTGTGAGCAGTGGACCGTGTGCTCGGGGTTCCCCCGGAACGGACGCACCAGAGGCAGAGGCAGGGGCAGGGTGGCCTGTGTTGTCCCGGCGCCCAGCCTGGGGCGCACTGGCCCCAGGCAAGGACTCGGTGATCGGCGACTAGAGAAGAGACACAGCTTCCGTGTGGGGCCAGGCACAGGTTGTGACAAGCCCGCAGGGTCCGCCCCGCTCCACACAGGCCTGGGTTTCCTCTTGGGGGGGGGGGGGGCGGGGCAGGGCACTGCCCTCCCGGAGGGGCTGCTCCGGGAGGGAGAAGAGCCGCAGAGGGTGACGGCGGACCGCATGCGGCTCGCCCGGAGAGAAAGGCCCGCCAGGCCAGCTCATCGGCTCGTTTTCCTGTCTGAGGGGGGTGCGTAGTCTCAGCAAGACCCTCGTCCTGGTGCCGTCTGGATGCGGACTGAGTGAGGGGACATGCCAGGCTGCACGAGGCCCCCGTGGGCCGCCTGCGGGCTCCCTTCCGTCCTGGCCGGTCCTGCCCACACTCCTGTCGGGGTGGAGACGGAGACCCGAGAGGCCGCCGGGCAGGTCGCGGGCGACAAAAGACCGCGGAGGAGTCCCTGGTGGAGACGGAGCCTGTCCCGACTGAGGAGCGCCCTGGCTCTGGAAGGGCGCGGTTGAGCGGGCATCCATCGTCTGGGCGTCGGCACCCTGGGGTCCTCGTCTCCCCAAGTAGCTCATTTCCTGACTGGGGACAAGTCACTCCTACTCTCTGAGCCTCACTTCCACACTCGAAAAAATAAGGGGTGTGGGGGGAGTCGTGCCCTGTGCCCCCGCAAGGGTGTGAGGCCAGGCGGGGAACGGGAGGAGAGGCGTTTTCAGATGCGGACACTTCACACGTGCACACGTGCACGGGACTCAGAGAGCAGCCGCCTGTCGGTGCCCTCGGGGGCCTGAACTGGCCGTGCTTGCACGGGGTGGGAACCCCTCGGGTTGTCCCCGGAGGCTCCCCCCCCGGCCAATGGACCACCTGTGAGGGACCGTCGCAGCCAAGGCACCCGGGGAGGGGAGGGTGCACGCCCAGCTGCGCCTCTCCTCGGCTCCTAGTTCCCAAGCTAGTTGGGGACCTGGGACAAATGGGGAAACAGTGAATGACAGTAAAACGTGCGAGTACCAGTTTTGGCAATAGAAGGGTTTCAGGAGCTTGTATCGGATCACAATTCTAGGGAGAAACTGCTGAGAGAAATGCAGAGGCAGGAAAGATTCAAGGGATTTAAGGGTTTGTCACATAAAAAACACAGCTATACTTCATAGGTGGAAAAGGTCAATAACAGCTTCCAAACATTAAAGTTTATAAACTGTTTTTATGAGATTTATCTACATCTCTCCAGACATAATATATGGCAAGCAACAGAAAAAGGCAAAAACAGTATGTATCTGTTGGTGAATTGTATCAGAGCAGCAACATTTTGGGTCCGTCAGTGCTCCGGAATGGCCGGTACCAACAGAGTAAGTGTGTGATAGGGCACGAGGTGGGGGGCGTTGAGGAAGCCCCTGTAGTAAAGGTGAAGAGCGTGGGCTGTTGGCTGCTGGGACTTTCGGTGTCTTTAAACTGAGATTGAACCTGCACCTGTGAAGTGCACGTGTGTTAGTGCGGGTTCGCTTTTACCCAAGGAGCCACGGCCGAGAGGAGGCCGCGCCCGGTCTCCCTTCCCAGTCGGTGCCCGGCCCCTGTCTGCAGGACGCGGCCTGTCTGGTCTCTGTCACGGTGGGTGACTGCTGCCCGCCGACGGACGAGCTTCCCGTGGGCAGAGCCTTAGGTGGGGGAAGCGTGTGGCCCGTCCACCTCTGCCTCCTTCCGTGAGGTGCAGTGTCTGCGCGAGCGTCCGTGTCGCCGGGTGTGGCGGGGGTTGGGTCTCGCCATCGCTGTGCAGTTTCCCGCGGTGCGTGTGGCACACCCGCTGACCCTCCTCCTCCTGATGGGGCTGTGGCTTTTCCAGCTCGTGACCATCGCAGACAGAACCTCTTGAAGTCGTCTGGGTGCGTCTCGTGGGTGCACGTGCTCCTTCCTTCTGGGCGTTCCTGGGAAAACGGTCCCAGGAGGAGGAAGTGCTTTGAGAAGTGCTGTCCTCGACCCGGGTGGAAGGCCGTTCTTGAAGAGACGGCGGGGACAGGAAGGTGATGGGAGCATCTCCGTGTGTTGACCGGTCGTGCGGAGGAGCTGGACCGTGTTCTCACGCCGAGGTCGAACTTTGCAGAGGGGGTAGGGTGAGGTGGGAGGTGGGGATGGCTGGGCTGGGAGCGAGTGGGAGGAAAGTGGAGACGACCGTACTTGAGCAGCGATAACAACAGAGAGAAGAAAAGTCTAGTTTTGTAGAAGGATTTGTGGCTGAGGAGTAGTGGGGAAGGGAGGGGAGGGGAGGGGAGGGTGTTGCCTCGTCTGGCTTGGGTCTGGGAGCGGTGAGACCTCTGCCGTTGAGACCAACATGGCAGGGCCCGTGGGTTACGGGCTCGGTGCTCCGCTCTTGCTTTAACATCCTTAAAAATGCATGTTGCTGTTTTGGGGTGCCACTAGTCCCCCCTTTCTTGCATTTGTGTTACACAGTAGAAGGAGTGCTAGGTTTAGAATCAGGACACCCGGATTTGAGTTACAGCTCTGCTTCTAAGTAACCTCAGGGACGGCAGGTCTCTTAGCCTCAGTTTCCCCATCCAGCGAGGGTGGCGCCAGCCACTGCTGGGGTTGGTGCTGGGCAGCTTGAGTGAGGAGTGCAAGAGCGCTTTGTGAAGCCCAAGTCCTCACGCAAGTGTGGGGTGCCCGCCTCGTGGGCTCGCCTGATGAAACAGCTCTCCTGTGTTGGTTATGTTTATACAGAGTCGCACTTGGAATGGTGAAGCGAATGGGCTTGGGAACGCCCCCCCCAGCTGGGCGCACCGGGCAGGTTTCTGGGGCGTCGTGTTTCACCTGGGCAGCAGGGGGTGGTGGCGCCCGTCTCACAGGGTCGCCGCGAGGCTTGCATTCAGCAGTGTCTGCCTGAGACATTCCATGCACCCGGCACGTGGTAGACGCTCAGGGAACGTGAATTATTGGTCTTGTTCCTGCCAGTGGGGTTGAGTAATAGTGAAACTCAGGTACCACCCTCCTGGGTCAGACCCTCTCCTGCATGCACTGAGCGCTGCCTGAGAACAGGTGCAGGTAGTCTTGAACCGGGAAGGCCGGGTCCTCAGCACTGTGTCGTGAAGTGGGCTCACGGCCACGGGGGGTCCGCCGTGGGGAGGCCAGGCCCTCAGCATCTGCCCGCGTCTTCCCTGCTCAGCGGGCCTGGACCTGGAACTGTTCGTTCATGGGCCACCTGCTTCACTTCACCACTGTCTGCAGCGGGGCCGTTTGGAGCCTCCGGAGGGCTGGCAGCAAACTCCCTCCGCTCTGGTGTCCACCGCTCCGGGCCTGGCGTCTTGGGCGCGCGATGGACGTCTTCTGGGGCGTGAGTTGTCGCCATCTGCAGGGCGGGCCCCAGACCGGGCTGGAGGCCCCGAGAGACAGGGAGGGGTGGGTCCGGGGTCCTCGGCCCTGCTGTCAGGGGCCTTCGGGCGTTTGTTTTTTTAAGTGAAATTATCTTTTAAGTTGTAACCCATACAATACAGAATATTAGAAATTATGCAGTAGCTTAAAGAGGAAAAGATATTTATTTACTTACTTATTTTATAGACAGAGGGGAAGGGAGGGAGAAACAGAGGGAGAGAAACATCAGTGTGTGGTTGCCTTTCATGTGCCCCCTGCTGGGGACCTGGCCCACAACCCAGGCGTGTGCCCTGACTGGGGAAAGTTTTATTGGCTTGGAAAGGTGGGGCCAGAACCCTTGTGTGAATTTTAGCTTCTCCCACACTGCATTTTGCCATCGTTCATGCGTGGGTGCATCTGTGCCCGTAAGGGGCGGGGAGGGGGTTAGTCAGATAGCAAGGACCTTCACTGTTCTCCTGCTTGGTGGCAGTAAACTCAGTTCTGGACTCAGCTCAGGTGAGAGTGAGTCAGCCTGGGAAACATGTTAAAAGGGGGTTTCCGGGCTCCACCCTCCGGGCCCGCAGGCTGGACTGAAGGCCTGGGAGCAGCACCCCAGGGAGAGTGCCCCGGACTGCGGGCCGTGGGGAGGGCGCGCACCCGGGACTGAGCCTGTCTGGAGGAGCTCGCCATTTCCGTTATGCTCCACAATGTCGTCTGTTTCAAAGAACAGAAACAGGTGTTTGAAGCTGATGAGACCAAAATAGACCCAGAAGCACGTAAGGTAGGCTGTATGGGGGCTGCAGATTGCCTGCTTGTCCTAAGTGACTTTGGAAATTGAAGCGACTCGCATGGGTTCCGTTCGGTGCCGCTGAGGCTGCCGGTGCAGGAGGAGCCGCCACTGTGTCGGTCTAGCCAGCGCTTTTGCTCAGAACGTGTGGTGAGTCTCATAGGTCTCCGAAAGCTGTGAGCTCGGGTCTGAGAGGCACTGTTCGTTCTGAGGTGACCGAGTGGTCACTGAGCATCAGTGGGGACAGAGAGACAAGAAGTGGTCGCGCCTCATAAATGACAGTCATAAAACAGACTCATTCTCAGCAGAGGCTCCTGCCCCCATTTGTAGAGAATCGGGTATTCTGTCTACTCCAGTTTCCCTGGCCGTTTTCCCTCCGTCTCAGAGTTTCCCTGTACCTTCACCGGTCCCGTGCTCCTCATGCTCCTCGTGCAGACCGGCCCTTTAACCTGGGCCCGTGGCGCAGCAAGGGTTCCCGCTCCGCACACTTTTTCCCGTTTCCTGCCAGTGTGTTCACTGCCTCTTCTCCGAGAGGAAGAGAGGCACGGACGCTGGCTGAGGGCCTGGGTCCTGGAGTGACCGTGCCGGAGAGCGGAGGGTGGGGCACAGCCAGCCAGCCCACCACCAGACCTCCCCAGCACCCCCTCGCCATCCCCGCCAGCTCCCCCCCTCTCCACCACTGCCTTCCTCCCGGACAGGCCTCCCCAGACAAGCCCCCCTCCTCCTGCCCCGCCGTGTCTGGTGCTCCCTGCATGGGACACTTCCTGCTTTCCCGCCCACGTGTGGAGCGCCCACCCGCACGTCCCCTCCTCTGGGAGTCTGTCACGCTTCTCTGGGAGACTGACGTGGGCCATGTATTCTGTCTGGTGGGCCACATCGTGTCTTGCCCACCGGATGCCCTGCGACCACCTGGCTAGCTGCTCGGGAGCAGCACCCGTCTGACTCCTGTTGCCCGCAGCGCCCGGCGCAGAGCGGGCGCTCGGCGGTGTCGGGGAGCGGGTGGCGGAGCTCCTCGGGACGCACTGGAGGTGCTGAAGCGGGCAGGCGCGGGAGCGCGTCCGGGACTCAGCGGCTCACTTTCATTACCGCTGGGACCCGGTGGCTGCTTCGGCTGTCTCTCCCAGAGCGATCGGAACCTCCCTACAGGTTTCCCATTTTTTGCCCATATATTTCCCCTTGTAGTTTGCGGAGTACTGCAGGAAATACCACATTTATTGCATTATGTCCTGTTTTTACGTGGACGTGCGTTTCAAGCTTGGGTGGGAGACTGGGAGATGTGATTATTTTAGCCATTCTTCAGCGAGCACCTTACTCCCACCAGAAGTCAGTGGGCGTTTTCTAGTCTTAATTTCTGTGTCTGTCCAAAGGTGTTCTCCTGGTCAGCACGTGTGCCCGTGAAGCGACTGCGTAGTTTCACGTCCTTAGCTTTAGTTTTCAAACCAAAAGGTTGATTTGCAAAATGACCACACTTGTGGAAGGCAGGTGATGAAGGAGTGTGGCTGGGAGAGGGCCCTGGTGCTCCTGCCTGCCCCCGCTTCGGGAGAACCAGCCGCTCCCTGAAGTCTGAACACCACTGGCTGTGGGCCCCGCCGGCCGGGCGGTAGGCACAGGGGCGGCGGTTGGGCGTGTTTGTGCACCACGGGGCGGGGGGCAGGCTGTGCCCCCCGTGGCCCGCAGGGCTGTGAGTGGGCGCGAGGAGGCTGGCCTGGCCCTGTGCCCGGGACTGGGACTGGGGGCCGCCTGCCGGGCCTTGGAGCCACTGCTCCTCTTGTTTGAATTTAAAGTTGCTTCGACCGCGGAGGGGGCCCCCTTTTAATGAAGGGCTCGTTGTTAGAAATCTCTACAAGGTGGGCAGTCTCTTGCTTTTCCTCCAAACTGAGTCTGTGGGGAAAACAGGAAGCAGGCACTGTCCTGGGTTTGAGAGGTTCCCTGGGAGAGCCCCGGGCTCCCTCACCAGGCCCGCTCCTCTCCCGACCCCGCCGGCCGCCTCTCCTCCCCCTCCTGGCGTGCCGAGGCTGTGCATCTGGGGACCCCCGTCCACCGGACGGGGAGCCACGGGAGGGCAGAAGCCAGTGCGGCCTGGGCGGCTTGTTCCCATTTCCTGACACAGCGTTTCACCCTGGAGCGCCCGCTCCATGAGTGTTTGCTGAGTGCGCGAGCGAGGGGACGAACGAGTGCCCCAGAGTGACCCGAGGGCAGCTGAATGCGGTTCACAGTCAGGTGCTAGGCAGTGTGTTGCAGACGGTGTGTGTTAGAAATGCATGGGTCACTGGAGGTCATGTGAAGTTTTGAAGAAAGAGGGATCTTAAGCTATCTTAGGGTTTGGTTAAGTGAATGGGGGGGGGGTAAATTATTCTCATTTGGAAAGCAATACCAAATGTTCATTGTGAAAATTGGGAGAAACCATTTTCCACATAAGGATTTTTTTCAGGGATAAATAAGATTACTTCCAGGTTTTGCAACTTTTTTTTTTTTTTTTTAGAAATTAAAGAATGAACAGAGAGAAAACAATGGTCATTTTGCCGAGCACAGAGCCGTAATTGACGGAGCTAATGATCTAGAAAACCCTATGCTGGAAATGTCACTTTAGGCTGTGTGTCTGGGAGTGCAGATGGGGAGACAGATTTTTTTCCTTTTGCAGTAACTTCATTAAGTGTTGGGGAAGAGTTCTCTTCCGCACCGCCTTCCCGCGGAGCTGGGGACGAAATCCAAACCCCGCTCGTCTCATGCTCCTTAGGAAAGAGCCAGCCCGTGCCCTGCACCGACGGGCCCGCGTCCCGAGTCCTCACCGTCCCCTTCCTCGGGTCTGCTCGCCGCAGAGCGTCCAGGCAGCGGGCGGCTCTGCCCGGCCAGCGAGGTGCGTCGTCCTGTCCCCCGGACCCGCCTCGTCCCCCTGGAACTGTCTCAGTGTCTCCAGCTCCCGGCTGCTCCCCACCCCTTCCTCCCTGAGAAGACAGCAGGTGACAGGAACATCTGCTCCTTGTTGTCGCCCTTGTGGAGTTTCTCTGTGCCCCCCCATTAGTCTCTCTGGGAAAGAACCCTCTCCGCAAGCTCGGGGGGGCCTGGCCGTGCCCGGCGCCTGTGACGTGCCCTGTGCCCTGTCTCTTCATTTGCTTTCGGTCTCAGGCTTCCCTGCTGTCCTAGTGTCATCCCCTGGGTGACGGCAGGGGGACCCTGCGCCTTGGAGATAGCGTCCCGTCCGCCTTCCGTCTTGAACCGCGGCTTCCGTGGCGAGCATTGCACATTCAGCCTCGGCCCTCCCTGCCGGTGGCGGGCCCTCTGGTGGCTCTGGGGCCACCCGCTGGTCCCAGGGGCTTGCTCTGTGTCCCGTCTCTGTCCTCCCTGGCGGCCAGGCACGCCCTTCCAGCTCATTCTTCCGGGCTCATCTCACACTGCCGTTGCGTCCCACCAGGGTAGGTGTCCCCACGTTTCAGGACTTCAGGTTGGGAGTCAGGCCTGGTTTTCAAAGCCCCTTTCCAAAGTCTTTTCTCGTTCGTGGCTATCGTCAGAAGTCATCTTGTAGCAAAAGGGGCTTCAGGCAATATGTTAGATTTCTTGCGTTCTGTTCCCGTCGAGCAGCTTGAAAGTGGTCTGTTTTGCAGGTAGTGCTGAAAGGATAGGCTCTGATTTAAACCGTCCCTTCACCGCTAGTTCGTCTCCAGCCATTGAGCGCTCTGACAAAGTGGTGGTGTCGCCGGAGCGGAGGTGGCGCTCCCTCCCTCGGGTGGAAACGGGAGTGCAGCCCGGAGTGCAGCCCGGCTCGTGACTCGTGACTCGTGGTCAGGGAAGCCTTCCATCAGGAAGACCTGGGCGGAGCACACTCTTCGAGGGGGAGGAGTAGTGGGCTCTGCACGTTAGTTCGGGCTCTGCGGCGGGGCCGGAGCCCTGTGCACCCTGCGCAGCAGCAGGCCCAGCCTTCCCGCCCCCCGCATCCCCCTTCCCACCCTCCCGGCCGCAGGGCAGGCTGACTCTGACGGCACCTGCAGAGGGAGGGTCCTTCGGGGTCTCTTCTTGTCTTTCCTGAGGGATGTTAATGCTTGTGGGAAAATAAGTATTGATGCCATCTTATTGCCTGCTTTTTTTAATTTATTTGATTTGGGGGTATAATAGTGCTTGAGAGAGTTCTGACACCTATTTTAGATTCTTAGTGAAATGAGAGACAGAATATTTTATCAACTGAAAATGAATATAAGGTAATTTTGTTTGATGAAAAAAAGCTCTTAGCTACTCTACTCAAAGACAAGGACATTTTATTTTATTTTTTTAAATTATATTTTATTGATTATGCTATTACAGTTGTCCTGGGTTTTCCCCTTTTGCCCCCCTCCACCCAGCACCCCCACTCCCTCAGGCAATGCCCCCCATTGTTCATGTCCACGGGTCATGCGTGTAAGTTCTTTGGTTACTCTGTTTCCTATACTGTACTTTACCTCCTCATCATGGCTATTCTGTAACTACCTATTTGTACTTCTTAATCCCCTCACCTCTGCACCTGTTCCCCCACACTCCCCTCCCATCTGGCAACCATCAAAACGCTCTCTGTATCCATGATTCTGTCTGTGTTCTTCTGGTTTGCTAGTTTGTTTTTTAGACTCAGTTGTTGACAGGTATGTATTTACTGCCATTTTATTTGTTGTTTTGATCTTTTTTTTTTTTTCGTAAATGAGTCCCTTTAACATTCCATATAATAATGGTTTGGTGATGATGAACTCCTTTAGTTTTTTTTCCCCTCTACTGGGAAGCTCTTTATCTGCCCTTTGATTCTAAATGATAGCTTTGCTGGGTAGAGCAGTCTTGTCTGTAGGTCCTTGATTTTCATGACAGAATATTTCTTCTCAGTTCCTTTGAGCCTGAAAAGTTTCTTTTGAGAAATTGGCAGTCTTGTTGGAATTTCCTGTAGGTAACTAACTGCTTTTCTCTTGCTGCTTGTAAGAGTCTCTATCATTAACCTTTTGGCATTTTAATTATGATGTGTCTTGGAGTGCGCCTCTTTGCATCCATCTTGTTTGGGACTCTCTGTGCTTCCTGGACTTGCATGTCTATTTCCTTCACCAAATTAGGGAAGTTTTCTTCCATTATTTTTTCAAATAGATTTCCAGTTTCTTGCTCTTTCTCTTCCCCTGGTGGCACTGCTGTGATGTGAATGTTGGAATGCTTGAAGTTGTCCAGAGGCTGCTTACACTATCCTCATTTTTTTGTATTCTTTATTCTTCTTCTTGTCCTGATTTGTTGTTTTTCGCTCCTGCTCCTTATGTTCCAAATCATTGATTTGATTTTGTTTGTCTCTGTGTACGAGGTGGGCTGCTCTGATCCGTGTCTTGGTGGTGTGTCCCGGTGTGTCCTGTAGGGTCCAGTGGCACAGCCTCCCCTGCCACCCCGTGGGGCACCGAGGTGAGGCTCAGACACTTGGAACTGCACCTGGTCAGTCAGGCGCTGCCCTGACTGAGTGTAGTAACAACGTCGGTGGCCTCTGCGCGTCTCTCCCCCTCGACCGGAACCTTGGGCACTCTGCTCCACCCGCAGTGACGGTAGCACTGGGGACGCTCTCTTCGGTGGGTGTCTTCTGAGCACAGTGGAAGCGTGGGGAGTAGGGAAGAGGGGCACCGTGGCAAGTCCCGAGTGGAGGAGGGACCCGTGCATTCCCCACTGGCTGTGTCCCGAGACTCTGCCCACAGAGGGCAGGGCCTGCGGGGGCTGTGGGCACGCGCTGAGCCAGGGGCCGTGTTCTCAGGCGCGGGCCCTCACCCACCGCACCTCCCTGTGCCTTGCAGCGGAGGTGGTGCCCCGGGGACCTCTGCTCCAGTTGTTGACATCATTGGGGTTTCCTCCGGGCAGCTGGTGACAAAGGGGCACGTTGTCATGTGTGGGTGTTTCCATAACGTGCCTGAGACTCCGGGTGCCCAGCGGCTCACGCAGCTGCGGGTGTGGTCCCCCGAACCATCAGGGCTGACTTACCGGAGCCCCGAGACCGACGTACGCGGGTCCTCAGGTTCCGTGGGCACTGCAGCCACTCACACACCCGCTCAGCTCCCTTCAGGCCTAAAGGCACAGCGTGCGAGGAGCCAAGGTCCGTCTCCCGGACAGCAGGATCCCGGGGAGAGCTGGAAGTAGCCGGAAAGATGCCAGAACACGGAGGCCATGCTGCTTTTATGATTGAGAAAGCTGTGGGGGTCTCCAGGGCTGGTCAGAGTTGTCGTGAAAATGACGGGAATTGCAGCCGATAGAATAGTGAGGGTTGTCGGGGCACCAGTGCGACGTACTTCCAGTGAAAGCACGGCCGGGAAGACTGCATATGACCCCTGTGCTTTAAGGTGTGATGAAGGACGGGCGTGCACACCTCTGCGTGTGCTTGGTCCATTGTGTTCTCTGGGAGCGGGGTCCTTCCCGCCCAGCGTGAGGGGGCTGGGCTGGAAGACCTCCAGCGACACCCAGGCCTGCGGCCTTGTGACCAAGGACGGGACCTTGAGCTCGTTGTGGTGTCCCGTTGGTGGTTTGGGAAGTAACAGACTCAGTCTCTGCTTCGCTGGTTTTGCCTGCCTCTGAGCTTTGTAACATCTCTCCAGATACATTTAGGCTGAATTTTAAATGTGAGCAGCGTTTACCAGCCATTTTTCTAGAATTTCACCAAGAAAAAAATGTATTAACCGTATTGGAATGTACGCTTTATTTATAAAAGTAGCACAACTCATAGTCGTCTGCTTTAAACTTCAGACCTCCGTGGCCCAGGTGGTCATCCCAGCCCCGTCATGTGCTAACGCGGTAGGTGACCTTGGACATGCTCCTGACTCCCCCGTCCTCCAGCCTCGTCGTCCGTGGGGCGGGACCGGGACGGCGCCCTCCACAGGAGTCACGTTCTCCATGTCGAGTTCCTTGCGCGGAGTGCTTAGCCGACGGCTGCTGTCGCTGTCGCCCTCTTCCCTCCTCCTCTCTGTCTCTCTCTCTCTCTCTCTCTCTCACTCTCCCCTGGGGGCCAGAGAGCTCTCCTGGGCACCAGGCCCTGGCGGCCCCTTTCCTGGGGGGGGGTCTCTATGTGCGCCCCAGGTGCCCGCCGCCCCCAGTGGGGGGCGCGCTGCCCTCCCCCGCTGCCCGGTGGCCTGGCTCACGCCAGCCTGACTCAGCTGCCCAGCGTCCGACGTCTCGGCCCCGAGTCACGGAAACCTGAACTGGCCGAAGTGAAAAATAAATAGTATGAAGCCAATCATAAATCATTCTTGCTTGCTTTTTTGGTACAAATACATTCCTCTAGAACAGTAACTGCCTTTGCCATTCTGTTTACTTCTAGTTTCTTTGGTAGGTTTGAGGGCTTGCAAGAACGTGTACCTCACAAGTGAGCACTGATCCCCGGGCGGATAGCCCGTCGTCTCCTTGGCACACCAGGGGAGAGGTCTGCTGGCGACTTAGCCCTTGAGTTCCTCCGCAGGTTTAGATATTTGGGGCTGGGGAGTGTCCCAGGCAAAGCAACAGAGGGTTCAAGAGCTTGAAAGAAGATAGAGCCCGCTTGTCTGGCTCCCCTTCAGGCGAGGAGGCGGGGGCTCAGGGGCTGGGCGGTGTGAGACGGCCGGGAAGCGGGGGCTAGCCTCCCCACAGGCCGCGGTGAGGGCGGCAGTGGGGCTGCCTGGCTCAGCGGACTGGTGGGCTTGGTCCGTTTGCTCCTCGGTAGATTCTCAGTAGAGTAGAGCTTTCTCAAATACGTGTGCTGAAAGGTAGGTTTGGGGGTAGAAAGAGAGAGGAGAGGGAGAGAAGGTTCTCTGACCCCTAGACAGGGGGAAACACCCTGTTCGTGAGAGATGCAGAAGGAAAGGAAGCTGGAAGCTGTTTGTCGGGAGGCCTGGGGGAGGCGCCTCCACCCGGAGCTCTCCGATGGGGTGTGGGAGCCAGGCTCCCTTGGGTGTGATCCGACTGCAGCGGTTGTTACCTGGGTCTGCCCGTCCTCGCCTTCGGAGTCTCGCTGGTTTGGGAAGTCGTCACTGTCTTTATTCCTTCTGTCATTCGGGATGTCATTCACTCTGCTGTGGATGCGGAGACAGGAGGTCGCAGGCCACCAGGGGGCAGCTCTCCTCCGCTGGCGGGAGCAGGACGGAGTGTGAACTCCTTGCTGGGGTGGAGGAAGAGGGCTTCTTTGAAGGAGGACCTGTGTGAGGCATCAGGAATTCCCTGGTGGTCCAAAAAGGTGTGGTCCCCACCCGCCTCGCTGAGCATGCCTGCCGGGGGAAGGGAGCGGTAATGAAGCCCGTGGTGTGGACCTCCCCGCCCCGCCCCACGGGTGGCGCGAGCTGAGGCCGGCCTGGGAGAGAAGGGCACGGGGTGGGCGGATGTGGGGCAAGCGGCGGGGGCGGCGGGAGAAGGCGGCCCTGAGAGGGGATCTGAGCTGTGACCGCCCACCTCTCTCGACTGTCACGCTGCCTCGGCCCCGTGTGCCCCTGTGCCCGGCACGGGCAGAGGGACTTCCACTGCAGAGACGCCAGTAAATGAAGTGTCGTTGGGCGAACGAATCTCTCGTCCTGACCTGTCTTCAGCTGTTTTCTGAGACAGTAGATATTTGCTGCGTGAATAATAATTGACAGTGAAAATGTTGATGGATTGTGACTCAGTCTGGCTTACAGCCGATTGTCTGTCCTCAGCGTGTACAAATGGTAACAGTCAGGTCTGGAAACTGCTTATTTTTTTGTGTTTCAACTAATTCCAATTTAATGTAGACTGGAGGTAGGTTATAGATTTCATTGTCTTCCAATGAAGAACAATTCTTGCATCTTAGAGTAATTTTATAAATTTATTGAACCATGTTGATATTTCTCCACTAATCTCACTTTCTTAATTAAAAACCTTTTATTATAAGGTAATACACAACTGTTGTAGAGAAATTAAATATATATAACTGAAAAGCAAACAATTCAAATTTAATGTGTATTGATGTGTTTATTTGATGGTATTGAGTGGATTCAAAGAACCTGATGGAATATTCCCTGTGGGATGTAATCTGTGTTTAAGAATAAAAGCCTTAAAATTGATTTTTTCCTCAAGCGCCAAATTCATGACCCAGGCTTTGACTGACTCCTGTTCACGGCTGCTGACCCCTAACCCGTGTGTTCGGTCTGTCGTGGAGTGGGACTGCGCTGGGTCCACTGGGAAGGGGGACGCGGGCGGCGGGGCCGGCCGACCCCAAGACCCGCCGCCTCCCGCGCATGCTGCTTCTGTCGAGCCTGCCTTTGGGGGCACCTCAGGGCCTCGGGGTCCGCTCTCCCCTGCCCGCTCTTCCTGCCTGTGCTCCGTCTGCTCTGCCTGCCGCCTGCACCTCCCTCGTCGGCACTCGGCCTGCTTCCTTCCGTCTCCGGGCCCCCACCCGTGCTCAGCCAGCCCCCTTCCTGCTCACCCGGGGCCCGCCGTGTGCGTGTGCGGAGACCCCAGGTCCACACGGGGCTCGGGGAGGATGCCAGCGGGCGTGTGTCGGGACGTTTCCCAGATGCTGCTGAAAGCACCACAGATCTCCTGGTTCTGGGAGGTGGGGTCGCAGCCCCCAAACTTACGTACCCGCACCCCCCCACAGAGGTCCCGGCTGAGGACCTGCAGCTGAGGCGCCCCCACCACAGTGGGAAGTGGAGCCCCCGCTAGGGTCAAGTGCGGCTGTCCACAGCTAGTTGACCCGACTGCTGTTTGTCACACATGCTTCAGAAGCACAGCCAGATCCAGCCTCGGGCATCTCTGCGTTGGAACATGGTGATTGCCTGCCAGTGTGGTTTCATCAGCACAGACGGGGCACAATTGCACTTCGTCATCGCTGGTACTACAGAGCCGCTACTAAGTCACTGAAGTGCTACGTGTGTATTTGATGTTAACAGTTGGCTACATCTTGTAGCAGGCTGTGAATTCTTTAAAATGCAGTTTTTAGGAGTGATTTTTACGGACTGAGCCACTTTTCTTTTACTAAGTATATTGGAAGGCCTCGTGGAAGGCAATGGTTAAGTGTCTTCAGCCAGGTCTCCCTGTGAGCGGCGGGCCGGGCGGGCCGGGCGGGCCGGGCGGGCCGAGCGGAGGTCTCCGCAAGTCGGCCTGGCCTGGCGCTGCGGGGCTCCGGGCCTTCCAGGCCGTCTGTCGTCCCGACCCTCCCCTCCCCGGGGACTGCTGGTTCTTCCTCCAGGCTGACAGTGTTTCTTCTGAGAACCGTTTTAGGAAATTCCTCTTCATATGCACGGGTGTGTTTGTCATTTAAAAAATGTTTTTCGTTAGGTGTTGGAAAAAAACAACTTTAACTCAAACGTGTTTTGTTCCCTCACAGAACTGTTAATGTTTCGGAGCTCTCCTACATACGAGATGCTTCTGAATTCGGAATTCACATAATGATGAATTCTGTTTATTTGGGTTTTCCACAAAGGTTTGTTGTCTGAGCTTAAAATAAGACTGCAGCTGATTTGTGTAACTCGTATTAACTGTTTATTTAGTTTAAGTTCATGTCTGTATCTCTCGTTGCTGATCAACCTGAAAAATTTGCATGCTGCAGAGCGGCTATCTTATTCTGTACTTTATTAAATATCTGTCAATTACAAATATCAAGGTTTTACATTAATGTCAAGACAGTACATCAAAAATTCATGGAATAGGTGACTTTTTCCAAGGGTATTTAATACTTAATGCATTTGTGTCATTTTTCTTTCCAGAGATATTGACAGGTTTTATTAAGTGTTTGTTAGGGAGATTTCATTTTTACCAAGGGACTATAAAGAGAAGCTGCATGCTAAATCAATTTTTTAAAGCCAGAAATATTGTTCATTTTTTTCATCTTCAAACTCTTGTAATCCATAGGCTTTATGTAAATTTCTCCTTGGTTTATTTTTGTTTCATGTGAATGATAGTTCAAGACAGAACTTTAATAAGGATCAAATATGCTGACTGTAGCGGTTTTTAATTTCCTTAAGCATAGCTACCAGACCCATGCTATATGGTAAATTCTTCAAAATGTCATACTTACATATTTAGCAATATTACTTCTTTTTATTGAAGCCAAACAAATGATTTTAGATATTAATCTTTTCCAAACACAGTGATTATTTTGTACGAGGTACAATATTCCTGCCTCGTCCGGAGCCCCTGCTGGCGAAGGGCGTGGGGCCCTCCCCGGGCGGCCTGCCCGGCATGGGAACGAGGGTCCCGCGTGGGAGCGGGGCCTCCGGCCTGATGATGAGAGGGGGCAGCTGTTCACGTCCCCCACCGCAAATATGTGTTACACTCGAGAGAATGAAAATATCAATCGCGTGAAAAACCCGCACAAAATCTGTGGCTGGTCCCTCCATCCCGACTGAAGCGGGTGGAGGGTGGGGAGGGTTCGTGCGCCGGCGGACCCCGTGGCCGAGGCTCCTTCCCCCGTGGCCGAGGCTCCTTCCCCGTGGCCTTGCCGGCGTGCACATGGCCCTTGCTCCCGTCCCACGGGTGTCTGTGGCGGCCCAGCCGGCATGCTGGCCACAGAGTGAGTTTCTGGTTTAACTCACACTTCGTTTTCGAAGTGCGGGTTAGTGATGCCGTCTCCTGCTGGAGAAAGCCTGTCGTAGACAAAACCCCGGCCAGGTTCTGCCCTGGGAGTGCAGGACGGCGCTCACCCGTCCCGCTCAGGGCGTGCTTTACGGCTTTCACCGGAGGACACCTCAGGGCCTTCCAGGCCACTCGGGTCAGGATTACAGTTCTTACAGCACATTTTTAACCCTTAACCTGGTCTTCCATGGGAAAAGTCCTGGTCTTTAAACAGAACAAAAATCACTCTGTCCAGAGCTTCAACAAAGAGTGTTTACAATAGACAGTTTTCTTTTTTCTTTTTTTAAAAGATTTTATTTATTTATTTTTAGAGGGAAGGAAGGGAGAAAGAGAGGGAGAGAGAGAAACATCAATGTGCGGTTGCTGGGGGCCGTGGCCTGCAACCCAGGCATGTGCCCTGACTGGGAATCGAACCTGAGACACTTTGGGTCACAGTCCGCGCTCAATCCACTGAGCTACGCCAGCCAGGGCTAAATAGACAGTTTTCTTATTCTTGTTCATTTTTTCCAGATATGTGAAAATACTCCTTTTTAAAGCTAAATGTTTTTCAAAGGCAAATCATTTCCAATCTTTGAATGTTTCAAGATCCTTGTAAAACAGTTACATAATAATGTGAAGAGGTAGGGGAGGTATTTCAGAAACCAGATCTGCTGGAGTGAAGCTGAGGCAGACCACTCTGGACGAACCTGGTGTGCTTTGGGAGGAATGTCAGGGAGAGGCCTTGTCTGGCTGTGAGTGCCTCCTGTCTGTGCCGCCACCAGTAGGTGGCGATAGCGTCACAGCAGTGAGAGCCCGGGGAAAGGGAAAGGATTTGCCGTGCTCCTGGCTGTCACCTTGTGCTTCAGCCTAACGGTGAAGAGCGTGTGTCGGTGGTGGATAGCGTTTTTTTATACCAGAAGTGCGTGCAGTGGGCACACCTTTTTTTTTTTAAGCAGATAAGAACCACTGTTTCTTACAGATTCTGCAAATATTATATAACTATACAGCCAAAATAATCTTAATTTGAAGAAAGCATTTGCACATTTTCTTCTTCAGTTTTCTTTACAACTTCATTGGGACTGTGAGCATGAACTTATATTTTTGGTAAGAAATGTGTATAAATAGTAGGAAGGGGAACATTTTGGAGAGTGACTTCATCTTTTTAGTCCTTGAGGAGGTCACTGTCATGTGAATTGGTTCTGTATCATCCAGAGCTATTTAAAGATCTTTTGAGTGTTAGAAGATTTTTTTCAAATCGTTTTGACATCCAAACATTCCAATTTTGAGAATTCTCTTCTTTTCTATTATTCAATATCTCAAACTTTTTTGGGGGGGAGGATAGATCAAATTTTGAATACTTACGGGATTTAGCAGTGGAATTTACCAGCTGTCAAAATACAGTAGTGCGCCCCACAGTTTAAATGAATTAAAATATTTTAAAGTAACAGAAGCAACAGGGCCGTCCCACCTGCCGGAGCTGGACAAGGGGCGGAGCGTGCCGTGGAGGGATGTGCGGCTCTACTTCGCTGGCCGCAAAAGGACGTTTCGGCCACAGCATCTCTGGGGGTCTTCTGTAGCCCTTTGTGTCGTCAACCTCGTCTTGGGCGGGGGCACGGTTCTCACCTGATGCATTTGTGCTCTCATGGGGGCGGAGCCCCCTGCCACCATGGAGAGCCTCCCTGGGACTCCCGCTGCTGCCCGCTGCTGCCCGGCCTTCGGTTGCCGCAGAGAAGGGCAGGGTGGCGCCCGGAGGTGCCGCTGTGGTTGACCGGGTGTCATTTTTTTAACCCCGGAGACAGGCTTTCTTGCTGTTCCTGTAGCAGCTAGAAAATGCCCAGGGCAACGTGTTATGTGTTGACTTAAAAATATCTTCTTTAATTCCATTTTTATTATCAAAACATTGAAAAGTTATGTGGTTTATTTTTTAGTGTTGACTCTCCTTCCAAAGGGTTAAAACCGGGCTAAGGATTAGAGGGCAGGAGCGGCACCTGGGAGCGAACACCCAACTGGCAGCCTTTTGTAATATATAATTTGCCTAAAATTGCGCGCTGAGCACAAGCTTTGTTTTCTAATTGATTTACGGTTTGAGCCACTTTTACCTCATCCCCTACTGTCCTGCCTACGGTGCCAGCGAGTACATTACCGTGAGCGATGATAAATTGCCGTGCACTTGTGATGCTAATGCGTCAGGAGGAAAGCCCGCCCTGCGCGGCCCCGCGCACCGGCAGCGGTGCGGGCACAGAGCACGGAGCCGCGCTGGCGTCGCAGAAATTGCCATTTGTTCATTTGATCGCTCACTGCAATCTGTCTATCAGACTATAATTGAAACTGGAGATTAAAATGATACTGTTACAGCTTTTAATTCCTTAATTGCGACAAAGTTTTTTAAGTGCTTGAAAGGTCTAAGGTGCCAGGGGGCGCGGGGGGAGAGTTGTGAAGAGAGAACATGAAATATATAAAATCTTCTCGTAAGTGTGAAGTTTTGAATATTTTTACCAAATGTTCTTTTGTCCAGAAAAATAAGTAATAACATTTAAGTACGCCAGTCTTTATTTTGTTAAAAAAAAATCTGTTTGTGAAGTGTGCTCCGTGATCTCACAAGAAGAGCCAGCCGCCTCTCTCCTGGTCCCCTGCCCCGCAGCCCCACCTGCCCCGCAGCCCCACCTGCCCCGGGATGATTCATGTGCACGGACACGCTGGTTCCCGTCCAGATGATTTAAGCCCGAGATAAATGGAAGAACTTTCCATTTATTAGAGTGCCTTTAATTGTCTCCTTTATTGCCGCGGGGAGAGATCTGAGACCTGGGCCGAAGGGACCCGGGCAGCACGCTGCGGCCGAAGACACAAAGGAAGGGCGCCCGCCTCCGGGGGCTCGGGGGCTCTGTGGGGTGGGCGTGCCTGCCTCCCGTGCAGTCGGTCCACCTTAAACCTCCTGCCCGCGCCGCGCCCGCGGGTTCTGGTACCGGCGGAGGAGGAGAGGGGAGGAGGCAGATTTATGGCGGCTGCTGGGCACAACAAATTAAGCTGACAGTGATGTATGGGAGCGTAACAGCACGATGATCCCTCCGCGGCGCGGCTGGACGCCTCCCGCTTGGTTTGGCTCTCGTTAGGATCTGTTAGGCAGCTGGGTAATGAAATTCTGCTGACTGACTTCTGTTTTCCCTCTCTCTCCTCGCCCCTGCTCCTCAAACTTCTAATTCCCAGACCCACCCTCATGCCAACAAACTGCCCTTGAAGGATTCTTTCACTTACGAGGACTACAGGTTGGTGTGTTGGGGGGGCGTCGTGTGTATGCGTGTGTTGGGGGGCGGTTTCTGAGTGAATTGGGGGTCTTGGAAGTGAGAAATGCAGCAGTGAGAAACGACCCGTGTGACCATTTTCACAACCTGAGACGGAGGTCGCCTGTCAGAAGCAGGTAGACAGCTGGGGGCGGGGGTGAGCGCTGTAAGAGCCACACACCTGCAGTGGCGGGGACTGGTGGGGCCGCCAGGTGGTGCTGGAGGCTGGCATCAGTGTGGGGCAGTCCTGAGGATTTTCCTGCTTTTTAAAAGCAACGCTCTAGTCTTTTTAAAGGGGGACTTCGTTTTAAACAAAAGATTTAATTCACTGTGCAATAAAAAATTGCCCTCCACATTTTGTAGTGTTCTTCAAAGAATTTCTGATCAGAAAAGAGTTACGTTGTTTTCACGGAGGCTTAAAATAGGTGCAGAGTCGGCACCGGGCAAGGAGGGTGGGCCGGCTTGGGGGAGGGGCCATGGTGGCCACACAGACCCGGGCAAGCTGGGGGAGCTCTGCTCATGGGCCTCCTTCTGGGCCCCTCCGTCCAGGCCTCTGGCTTCTCAGGAACATTCTCCTTTAGCTGCTCACTCCTGGGCTCCCCGGGGCTCCTTTTCCCTCTACCCACCCTCCCGCCCCCCGCCCAGATGTAGTGCTAAAGGCGTGAGCCCTCACGGTGAGGGAAGAAGGGCTTGAAGGTCCGGGAGCGGGCAGGGCTCTGTGTCTGGGCGAGCCAGTCACCTCTTTCTGGTTGTTGCAGGTGGGCAGTCTCTTCTGTGATGACACGGCAGAACCAGATCCCCACGGAGGACGGCTCCCGGGTGACCCTGGCGCTGATTCCCCTGTGGGACATGTGCAATCACACCAACGGCCTGGTAATGCCCTCCTCCGCGTGGGGTGTGATGGGGGGGCGCTGCTGTGGTGGAACTTGAATGTGGACATTCCCCTGCAAACCCTCCTCTCCCCGATTGCCTCCTGCGGGGCGGGGGGGGGGGGGCAGGCACCCTCCCACTGCCCGCAGGCGGAGGCTGGTATTTTCCTCTGTTGTGTGTCCTTAATCCCCCAAACCGGGGATCTTACCTCACTGTTGAAAACCACAGTGAACTGCATTTATTTGCTAGGCCATAATCCCAGCCTAAACATTCATTTTCTTATCTTATTGAACCACAGACTAAACCAAGTTTCTTTTTTTTTCTTCTTCTTAAAATACTGATTTATACTGAGTTAGTGGGGCGGGGACCTCTCTTCTCTCTCGCTTTTCTCCTGTGTTCCTCTGCTGACTGCGTTCCCCTCGTGTGAAGCCCTGGATTCCTTCCCGGCCCCCCCCCCCTCCCCCAACACGCTGACCCGTCCTTGGCCCCATCTGTTCACCCGCTCTGGCCCCAGGCGGCACTGGACCCCTGGTGCTGGGGCGGCAGGGGTGCACTTGGGCGCCGGCCTTGGCCACAGGACTCGGTCGCACCCCAGGCCGGGGGTGCTGGGTAGGAGACGTGAGAAACGGGGGAGCTGTGTGACGGCCGTCGGCAGCGGTGCAGAGCAGGAGGAGGCCGCGCTCTGCCTCTCGGCGTTCCTCGGCCCCGGGGAACCGCCAGGCCCCGGCCCCGCCGGAGGCGGCTGTCTGAGGAAGGTGTCCCGACCTCGGCACCTCGGAACAGGGTCAGCCTGAGAGCGTTCTGAGTTTCTAAGCGTTGTGCTGGTGTCCTGGTTCAGTTCATCTTTGGCTCAGCGTGGGCTTTCTTTGTCATTGTCAGCACTGTTATAAGCAGGCTGGGAAAACGCTGTGAGCGGGTGCTCACGAAACGGCCACTCACGCGCAGGCTGTGCCGCACGCGCGCAGGGCCCGCCCTGCTGCTGGCCGGGGAGGGTCGCGCCGGGTTGTGGAGGAGGAGGAGGGGGAGGAGCCCCACCTGTATGCTTCCACTTCTGTCTTATTTTAGGTACGCTTGGTTCAGCTAGCCGTTTAAGGAATAGTGGCGCATTTTATTTTCTTATTGATGAATAAAATTTTGCATTCTTTTGGTTTTTTGATTAGATCATTGGTTTTCAAACTGGATTGATCGTTACGGTTTATTTTTTTATATCTAAAATGTAAAAGCACACACTTCATTGTAAACACACGAAGCAAATGAAACGTCCGGGAACCCTGCAGTGAAGTGCGGACATCCCTTCCCCAGGGCCTCCACCCAGTGTCAGGGTTCGGCCCGGCTTGCTCAGGTCTCCCCCGGCCTTTGCTGTGCCCTCGCACCTGCGAGCGGGCGTGCACACACACACACACACACTGGTGTGTGCTCTGCTTTCTTGTAAATGGGATTAGACTATTCACTTTCCCCCCTAAAAGGTAAAGAGAAAAGTTAGTGTGTCTCAGAACAAAAGCAGTGGATTGATGACGGTACCAACGCTGCCTGTCACTGCCCTCTGCCCTCTGCCACGACCCACAGGGTCTGTCACTCCCACGGTCCGGGAGAGACGCGGCGGCCACTTCCTGGCTTGGCTCACTGGCCCCTTTGTGTCGCTGCGCTGTCCCGCTGTGCTTGCGGGACTCCGTGGAAGTTCCGTCTGGCGGGGTTTAAGAGTCTGTCTGAATGCTGAGAATTGGTGTAGGACACGCACTAGCAGTTCCTCTCCCTTTTAGAAAGTCAGGAGCTTGAAGGTAAGGCTGGGCGTTCCCGACAGTAGGCTTTCTTTGTGTGCGTGGGTCCTGACCGTTCCCTGTCTGTTCTGACTGTCACTAGGGGGTGACCCAGCCACGCTGCGTGCTTCCAGCAGCGTCCCAGCCCTGGCTGCGGCGCGGAGGCAGGGTCGAGTCTGACGGTCAGGAGCACGGGGAGCAGGGGGAGAGGAAGGCGGGCACACCTCAGCCAGAGGTTCGGGCCGCCGGGAGCTGGTCCTGGCCACTCGCAGGAACAAACTCAGACAGGTGTATGAGACTTGGTGTTAAGCTGTAAGAAGTAATATGTCTTTAAGTTCTGCTTGACGTGTTCAAAATTAACGTCAGCAGCAGGCTCCCTCCCTCAAGGCGGCGGTTTACACAGAGCAGCACACTTCTGGGTGGTGGTAGGCCCTGAATCACTCCGGCAGGGACAGTGTCGGAGCACTGGGCCCGGCAGTTGACATGCGCCTCTGCAGTCAGGGTGAAGGAGCGCTGGGGGAGGCAGGCTCTTCCTCAAGGCCTTTCTGTTTGAGAACCGAGAAATCTAAACCTTCAGATCGACAGGGGTCTTCCAGTCTGCAAGTAAGCAGCCCAGGCCCTCCCAGCGGCAGACAGGTGCACTGCACAGCCTGCCCCCGCCACACCCTGGCACACCCCACCCCTTCCCCTGTGGCCCACGCCCACCTCCGGGCCTTTGCACATGCTGTTCCCGCGGCCTGCACTCCTGTCCCTGAGTCGCCTGCAGGACGGACTGCTCACTAAGCTCCTCGGGTGAGGCCGCCCTGTCCTGAGCACCCTGCACAGTCACCATGCCCCTTCCATAGCCTCCCTTCCTGTCCTGGCGTCTGTCTCCTGTCTTTCTGCCTGTTTGTGTCGTGTATTGGTGGCCCTCCCCACTGTCTTCTTCCCCTTCCCCGGGGCCCCTGCTTACCTGGACTTACTGTCCTGCCTGTGTCCTGTCACGTCCCTGTGTGACCACACAGTGGTGTTCTGGACTTTCGGGTCTGGAGTTGATGGGCAGACCCTCTTCCATGCCTTACTATCAAGGTCAAGTCCGGGGTCAGAAAGGTGATTTCGGTGCTGGGCGGGGGCCTCCTGGGGTTGCTCCGCCAGAACACGGGCTTCGAGTGTTTCTCGTCGTTTCCTTTTTCCTCAGTGGCTCATTGGTCTTGCGGGAGATGAAGGTTTCTGCACGTGTGCTTCACTACGCATGGCCTCTGGGGTTGCTGGGTTTGATTAAACGTTGGTGTCGCCTGGCCTTCTCTCCCAGAATGCTGTTCCCTAGACTCAAAAGTATTTTTATGTTGGACCCAAACCTTTATCAGCAAGAAGCATGTGTTGGTCTTGAATTTTGATTCCCTAGGGCAGAACGAGGAGGTGAGAAGTAATGGATGAGCCTGTATAGACCATCTAAGAGATGAGGTGGGGCAGGGAGGGGCAGACTTGGAAGAAGGAGCTTTGAATACACTGTACGTGGTCGTGCATAATGCGCTCCCGTGTGACTGCGCACCCATGTTTTTGGCCCAAACTTGGGGAAAAATCTTTTGTTTTAATTTTTTAATTCAATTATTTATTTATATTTAGAAAACCGATTATCCTATTCCAGGGTATTTTGCATGTGGCTATCATTATTGCTTTCTAGAGTTACACTTTTAATGCATAAGAATAAATAAAAAGAATTAAAAATATTTATATAGAAACAGAATTAGTGCTACACATGTATAATGCACATCCTTGTTTTTCTCTCAAAAATGTGGGCAAAAATATGCACGTTATACACGGCAAAATACGGTAAGCTGGGGGCTTTGTGCTTCCCCGGGCGCCGCCGTGCATCGAGTGAGGAGTCCCAAAGGCAGTGCCAGGCACCAGGTGCAGCAGAGGGGCCTGGGGGGGCAGGTGCTTGAGTAAGTCCCCTCATGCGGGTGGCCGGGGTGTCACCACAAGGCTCCCATCTCGCAGCAGCAGGCAGGTGGGGTGCTGGGGGGACAGAAACGGAGGGCGGCTCCCAGCACGAGAGAGACAGAGTGGTGGCTGGCGTCGCAGGCCCGTGGCCATGTCCGGAGGCTGAAGCGGGAGGCCTGGGCCTCCTTGTGAACTGGCCCTGCGCGCACGTGAGGGCGTCCTCCTGCAGGCCTGGGGGTCGGCACTGTGCTGGCGCTCTGGCAGCGGCGGCCTGGGGCTGGAGGCCCGCTGGAAGGTTTTGCAAAGGATACGTTAGGTGGGAAAGCCCCAGGCCCTCGGTCAAGTAGGGGACTGGCCTGGGAGGAACCACTCCAGGGAGAATTTGAGAAGACAAAATGCTGACCAGCTGAGGTGCCAAGACTTTGACAGTGCCTGGCCTCGTAGGACAGATGCGAGATGTGGGTTTTGGTGTAATTGGTGGGTTTCCTGTGCTTATTTGTAATGGGCTTAGAAACTCGTGATGTAGCTCTCAGCAAAAAGAAAGTGACTAGGATACAACTAAGTTATTTCTCCTTTCTTATCTGAAAGTTATCTCTAATTTCGGAATAAAATATGAATATAAACTCAGAAACAGAACTTTCCTCCCCCCCCCATTCTTTCTCTGTGGAAAAGCCCACTTCAGTGTCTTAAAGCGGGCGTTGGGCAGGACGGCGTTTGCAAGTCAATAGAGGTGTCGGTCCGGAATCCGCTGCCCCTGGTGGGGCGGGGGCGCGGGCAGAGCTGGAAGGCGGTATCTTTGTAATAAATGGCTTATGTTTCGTTGAGACAAGCAGGTGATAATCTATACAATACATTTTCCTGAAGGATGTCTTTTAAGCACAGCATCTTCCGTGAGAATTTCTGGTGTAAAGAGTGTTGATTAAAATAACCAAGCAGTTGTTTGCTCGGTTGCATGAGGCACGCGCAGTGCTTTTCAGTCCCCGTGGATAGCTGTTACCCTCCAGTGCCCACAAAAGACCCTCCCGAGTGAGAGACCCCTGTCCTTGCCTCCAGATCACCACAGGGTACAACCTGGAGGACGACCGCTGCGAGTGCGTGGCTCTGCAGGACTTCCGGGCGGGAGAGCAGGTAGGCCCGGGGTCCTGGAGGAGGGGGCGGGGCCGGTGGAGGGGGGCGGAGCCGGCGGAGGGTGGCGGGCCCTGGGCCCTGCGGTCCTGCGGTGTTGGTAATTGTGAAAGGTATTTAACGTGGGCAGAAAAACTGGGGACTTCCATTTAGGGTTGCTTGGGGAACGAGTCTGGAGACGTAAAGCCCTTGTGAACACATTGTGCTCTAAGTCCACAAAGAAAAAACGACTTAAATGCAGTTATTTGCACAGCTGACCAAATATTAGTAAAGTTGTCAGCTGAAAATAAACTGTTATGAAAGTGAGACAAATTTTTCAGTTTTATAAACTGCATTTTTTTCTTGTTGAGTAGACCCTTTGAAAGGAGGCTGTTTAAGTGGCAAAAACATAAAGGAATCAGGAAGTACAGGTCTGCCTTCTTGTACTTAGACTTTAATCTGCGAGGTTTATATATCCAATTATTGTAAGTATGTGGGCAGGGGCAGGAGTAAGCCTTCCAGTGCGTGTGAAAATATGCCCCTCTGCACACCTGCATTCTGTCCGTCGGTCTTATGACCAAGCAGGTAATACAAAAAAACCAGAGCTGATGTGAATCATTGATGCTGCGATAGAGACAAAAATGAAATCTGTTAGTCTAACAGAAGTACTGACCCGCAGTCGGCAGAGAGCTCAGAATCCCCACAGGATCTGGAAATGAACTTCTGGCAGGCAGCCCCCCAAACTCTTGGCCCAGGAGAGAGGCTCTTGTGTGGGGCGCGGAGGAGCGCGGCGCACTGTGGAGGGCAGCGGCGCAGTGGTCGTCTTACCGTGCGCGCCCCCGCACCGCCAGGGCCAGGACTCGTGGGAAGGCCAGGCTCCCTCCTGTGCACTGGGGCCCCGGGTGCGGGGGGAGGCTCCTCCTCGTCCCTGGCAGTTGGGAAGGTGGGGAAGTTGTGCATCCGCGGAACCGCACCCGGGCGCGCGCACTGCCCGGAGAGCCGCAGGGCCCCGCCGCGCGGTCCCGCTGCCTTAGTTAGTGTAAAGCCGTGTCGCGACTGTGAGAACTGACCCTTTGCCCTGCTCTGTGCTGAGAATGGATGTTAAGTCTCTCTTATGTCCCTTTATTTTTTCTTTACTGCATCTCAGATTTACATTTTTTATGGCACTCGGTCAAATGCAGAGTTTGTGATCCACAGTGGTTTTTTCTTTGACAATAATTCACACGACAGAGTGAAAATAAAGCTTGGAGTGAGTAAAAGCGACAGGCTCTACGCGATGAAGGCCGAGGTCTTGGCTCGCGCTGGCATCCCCACGTACGTAGAAAACCGCGGCCGGCTCTGGCCTGTGCTGCTTGAACTGTTTCCAGTTGCATGATGTGTAGTTGGTGTGGTAATAAACCTTCTCGACAGTGGTGTGTCTTAATCCCTGTACCCCTGTGGCGCGCACATTCGCACCACGGCGCCGTCACCGCGTTTTTGGACAAACACGCTTGTGTCGCCGGGAGTGTTCGCAGTCAGTTCTGGGGGCTGTGGCCTGAACTCCTCACGACGCTAACTAAGTGCTTGCTGTCATTAATGTCTTTCACCTTGAAAAGGTTAATGACCCGGATCAATTTGTTTCATTTAATTTTTTGCCACCATTAGTTTCTGTAATGAAGTCGTGATCCTCAGTCACTTAAAAATTTCTGGTTAAATTCTTTAGGATTTTAGTGCATTTGAGGTGCAAAATGATAAAGAAGGCAAGAATTATGATTTATTAGTTCTCCAGGGAACAGAGGAACTATTCTTAATGAAAATGGATTACCCAGCCCTTTTTTTATTGAACTTGTCAATATTTGATTAATGATTAAAACGTGAACTCAACATAAATTATTGTTAACATTTTTTAAGAACCACAGTGTGCTCAGTTCTCTCAGCGTGTTGCACGCGAGCGGAGGCTGTGGCTGTCGGACTGTGAGAGTCGCTGGTGGGATGGGCGCTGCTGTCCTCAGCGGTCAGCCGGCCGTGCGCCGGGCGGCGCGGGGCGGGGTGGGGCGGTGCGGGCAGCACCGCAGTGCTCTCGCAGGTCGGGGGAGGAGCTGGAACGGCGCGCGCTGCCGCTCCGCGCTCCCGGAGGACGGCCGCTCGGCCTGCAGTGTAGGGGGTCTCACCGGGAGCGGGCGGGTCGCTGCAGGGGGGGTGACCGGTCTCCTCCCTGTCCCGGCAGTTCCAGCGTGTTCGCCCTGCACTTCACGGAGCCGCCCGTGTCGGCGCAGCTGCTGGCGTTCCTCCGCGTGTTCTGCATGACCGAAGGTACGTCACTCCGGGGGGCAGTGGTCCCTCTCTTCGGCTCATGGGCATATAAAGCGCTGGGTTTCAGATTAAAGATAAAAGTGCTGAAAACTAAAGTGCCTTTCAGCAGCAGTTAAGTTAGCAGTACTGGAGAAAGAAGTTCTTTTTTACCTTGAAAATGTTTTATTTCGTCCTCAATGTGCTGTCAGCATTCATTTGTCATAAACAATTCTCCGCCGCCTTGGAAGAAAACCGAGCACACCCGGGCTTGTCTAACCGTGGAAATCTCACCTCCGGAGGCGGGAGGTTTTGACCAGCTCCTCCCCACTTCGCCCGGCAGTGGCGGAGTTGGCAGTGACGTCACGTGCTCCGGCGAAGCCCCTCCCCTACCTCGCGGGCGACCGGGCTTCATTAGCTGCCCGGGCCTGTGTCCTGAGTCTAAAAGGGCCAGAAGGCCTTTGAATGCCGGGCGTCCTGCTGGAGTCAGCAGCGCTGCCAGCAGAGTCTGCCCAGGTCACGGAGTGCACTTGTCTCCAGCCTCTCACCAGGCACACACAGAGCTGAAAACATGCGTTGAACATCTATGTCGTGTTTGCCTAAGACAGGTCGTCGGGGTTTCTCACTGAGACCTGACCTGTCGGGGTGGTGGTTTTCCCCTCTCACCTGACACTGGGCTTCACATGGCCTGGCGCGGGGGCCTTGCGTCAGCCGTGGGTGTGTTTGCTGGTGGCGTCGGCTCGCTCGCGTCCTGTGCGGGGCGGGGTGGGTAGGAGGGGCAAGTGGCTGCCTAGTGGAACGGACACATGCGTGTTCTCCCAGAGACAGCTGCCTGGGCGCTGGGGAAGGGCACCTGGGCCGTGGCCCTGAGCCGTGGCCCGTGGAGGGGACTCTGCTGGGCTCCGCTGTCCCCAGCTCCCCGAGTCCATGCCCAGACCCAGGAAAAGTGGCCTTGTTGGCATGGAGGTAGAGGACACTTAGCCCCAAAACGAGGGGCCAGAAATGCCGAGGCACCAGGTGGCACCTGTCCCTCTTGTGCAGCCACATCTCGGCAGCCTCACTGTCGTTGAGGTGAGAGCTTTTGGTGACACGGTGCTTCAGCAGAGCCTCACCAGCTCCATTCAATGGGCACGAGTTACGGGTTGACTGTGGTGGCCCTTGCGTGTAGTGCAGGGGCACACACTAGATGTTGTCACAGCTCACGGGCCGAGGGCCTGTATGAAGCCGCAGTGGCGAGGGCAGCCCTGTGATCGTGAGCGCCCCCGTGTGCCCACGCAGTGCCGAGGGCAGTGCAGGCCGGGGGGCAGTTCGTCAGCCTGGCGAGGGACAGGGTCCCACGTGCCCGACGTGGGGACGGCAGTTCACAGAGGGTGAGAAACTGGGCCGCCCTGCCGGCAGGCGGTGGCCCTGTCTGGCTCCAGAGCCCGTGCCCTGGGCATCCCACGTGGCTGCTGCTGGTTGGCAGCGACACGAGCCACAGAAGAAACCCTGGTGCCCCCCGGGGTCTGGAGGACCCGGGCTGGGGAGAAGGGTGCCTGCCGCGAGGCGTGACCAGAGCTCACTCCCACGGTGGCCGGGGAAGCTGAGGGTTCCGTGAGGGCAGGGCGGGTTCCAGGCGCAGGGCATCTGTCCAGGGCCGGTCAGCAGAGGGGAGCAGGGGGAGGCGGCCCGCTGCAGGAGCCCTGGGCTCACCCTCCGGGGGTGGTGACCTTGCCGCCTCCCCCCACCTGTGGGTCTGCGCAGGGAGAGCAGGCGTGGGTGCCGCTGCGCTGGCCCGGCCGGCCCGGAGGCTGAGTCGGGCAGCCCGAGGAAGAAAATGAAAACGGAAACCTCACTTTGGGGGGCTTCTGAAAACAAATTCCCACCACTCGGGGTATTCTTAAACTTTTAATGACTTCATACAAAGAATACAAACTGAAGGATCAAACCTCTAAAAACCCTGAATTACCACCATCTTTTACTGACAAAGGCAACTTAATGAATTTCTTTTTTGAACATTAGATTAACTTCTGTTTTGTTTGAAATTTAGAAAAAGGCGAAGTCCTTGAATCATCTTAGATCTGTTGATTTTTTTTGTTTCTCTTTAGCCATAGAGAGTTTGTCACGTCAATTGTCTTGACGTGTCCTTCGAATCACTCTAAACTGATAAAAGTTTGGTTTGCTGGCAGCAGAAGTCCTCGCATTTGCATTGTAAAGAGTGACAGCTGCGGGGCATTTTGCTCTGAAAAAGACACTGTCTCCTAATTACATAAGAAGCGGGTGGATGTCTTGAGCATGAATAGACCAGCATGTTTTGGTCTTTTGAAGAGAATGTGCCAGGAGATAAACCGCTCAGAGCAGTTGCTGAATTCTTTCCTCTTAAATGTAGTTGAAGGTAATTGAGATGTTCGCTTGCGTGTATTTGCAATTGCTATTTAAATTCCTGACAAGTGAGGGGCATGCACACGTTTTTCATTAACTGCGATTTTCCTAGTCCGTTTTCTTGTTTCTCTGGTCGTGGCTCTGCTGCACGCTGGGGTCAGTGGCTGGGCGGGGCCCCCTGTGTGAACAGCCCACCGGGCCTAGATCAGAGGGCTTGCCGCGGTGCTCTGCTGGCCTTCGGGTTTGCTCGCTGCATCGTGCGTCCGGGTGTCGTTCCCACGCGGCTGGTGTGACAGAGCTCATGGCTTGGAGGACGAGTGTCGTCAGAATGCCACCATAGATTATCCTTTAGAAGGTAGCTGGTGAATTGGTCTGAAGGCTCGTGGGGTCCTTCATGGAAACCTTGGAAACGGAGGCTTGAGTGGTGCCGGCTCTGGAAGCTCTCGCCTCGTGTCCCTGCCCGAAGCTCAGCTCTGGCTCTCCTGCAGAGCCGGGAGCGGCCTGGTGGCCAGGCCAGGGCAGGCGGCGCTGTCGGAGGGCCGTGGCGTGAGGTGGGCTGCTTGTTAAGATGAGAAGGAGGGCCGGTCCCCTGACGGCTGGCTGTGCTTCCTGCAGACGAACTGAAGGAGCACTTGCTGGGAGACAGCGCCATTGACAGAGTCTTCACCCTGGGCAACGCCGAGTACCCCGTGAGCTGGGACAACGAGGTCCGGCTGTGGGCGTTTCTGGAGGATCGCGCCTCGCTGCTTCTGAAGACGCACAAGACGACTAGCGAGGTACCCCGGCTGCACGGGGGTTCGAGCTCCGTCCTGCTGAGGGGTGCTCAGTGGGAGGTCCCTCCCTGCACGTAAACCACTGTGCTGCTTCTTTTTTATTTAACACCTTTACGCTCAACAAGAAATCCTGTTGAGGCATTGTTGATTGTAATAATTCTTTACATTATTCGATACTTGTCTGTGATTTCTAACCCACGATACAACAGACAGAAGCTTTCATTTGTGCTTTCAAAGTTGACCATCAGGTCGCTCACTTGAAGTACTTCTCATTCATTCATTCATTCATCCATCTGTTCATTCATTCGTTCAGCCAAGGGCTGGGCCCTGGGACCCCGTTAGCCCCCAGGACGAGACAGAAGCAGTTCAGACCCGGGGGAGGTTCCCCGTCAGGTGGGAACGCACCTTGGATGCAGGCTCCCTGTTGTGTCCTGACCGCTTCACTGAGGCGCAGTTCACACCCGGTAGAACCTCGGTGTTGAAGCGCACGTTCTGATGTACGAGTGTCCGCATGCAGCCACCGCCACAGTCAAGGTCTAGAGCCTTGTGTCACGCCCCACATGTCTCACGCCCCACCCCCAACAACCGCTGACCTGCCTTCTGTCTCTGCAGTTTTGCTGATTTAAACTTCTTATGCTTAACTTTGCTCGTTTTTATTTTCTAGGAAGACAGGTCCATCTTGAAAAACCAGGACCTTTCTGTCCGTGCGAGAATGGCCATCAAGTTGCGCTTGGGTGAGAAGGAGATTTTGGAAAAAGCGGTGAAGAGTGCGGCCGCCAACCGGGAGTACTTCCGCAAGCAGATGGAGGAGCGGGCTCCGCTGCCCAAGTACGAGGAGAGTAGCCCGGGGCTGCTGGAGGGCGACGGGGCGGACTCGAGGCTGCCCCTGGTCCTGCGGAGCCTGGGGGAGGGGGCCGGCGGGCAGGGGGCCCTCCCCCTCTCAGAGGCCATCGGCCACACAAAGGCCGCAGAGAATGGGCTAGTCAATGGCCAGAACTCGATCCCCAATGGGACCAGGTTAGAAAAGGAAAGCGTAGATGAAGAGGAAAGGAAAAGAGCAACTGAAGATGCCAAAGAACCTCCCTCGGAGAGCGCGGGGGCGGCCCCGGCGCGGCTCTGAGGGTGCCGGCGGCCGGGGGCCCAGGCGGCGCCCCCGCGAGAGCGTCCCCTTCCGTCGCTGTGGTTCCTTATTTCACGTTCGGGTTTTTTTTTTTTTTTTTCTGCAGAGAGGAAAGTGTTTTTGCTGCTTTATATAAAAATAATTTTTTTAAGTTATTTAAAAAATCTAGCTTCCCTTTTTTGATTAAGATTGCCATCTTGCTTTGAGGCAAAGCGAGCACGTTACGGAACCGTGACAGAGAAGGGGAGAGGGGCCTCGGAAGGCTCTGCAGACCCGCTGTGGGCAGAGCGCCCTCTTCCCGGGGAAGGGGGGGCTCCTCTCCCAGCTGTGCTTCTGTGGGCCTGTCACCGAGACAGCCGGGGCGGACGCCCTCCGCCTCCTGCCCGCGGGGGGCGGGGCGCGGTCCCACCGTCCGCCGGCGAGAGCGAGCTGGGGGTGTGGGAGCTTGTCTGGGCAGGATCTTTTTCCCCCCCTAAAAGATAGAGCACTCCAGTACCCAAATAAAAGGTAAGGTGGCAACCTTATTTTTAATAGTTTTAAATGTTGATGATAATCCTAATTCTATAAACACACACACACCCCTAGTGACTTCTGAAGACTTGTTTACTTTTTGTGTTGTTTTGCTGTATTAAGAACTTGTCTCTTCTCCTTGAATCAGAGTAGGACAGGCATCACCGTTCTAGGGTCCAGAGTCGGCTCCGGCTCTAAAGTGGCACGCGTGGTCTCCACGCGGGTGGTGGAGAGCGTGCGGACACGGCGGCCGCTGCTCTCCGCCGCTGGGTTCGGAGCGGGGGGCTCCCGGGCCCTTCCGGTTCTCTCAAGCTAGAGATTTTCAAAGCTACACTTTTGAGTAAAAAGCCTTATTAAAAGGAAACCATGATTAATATATCGGTCTCTTCCTTTTATTTGGAGTGGCACAGAGCCTCTGAGTTGAGCTTTTATGCAGACCACCCTCCTCGCCCACTGGGCAGGGCCCGAACCCGAGCACTGCCCTCGCTCTGCCGGCCCTGGGGGTCCAGAGATGAGGAAAGGCTCGCGCGCAGCCCTCACCAGCCGCTAGAGGGCGCTCCGGAGGGGTGGGGCGTGCCGGCAGCCCGCCCACAGAAAGAAGAGCGCTTAAGCTCTAGGGGAAACAAAAACTTGGGACGGTGTCCTGGTGCGGGAGGGGGCAGGGGGCCTCCGTCCCCAGAAAACCACCCCTCTTCAGACTGTGGACTGCCAGTCCTCACGGTACGTTTCCACGTCGGCTCTGATGTCCTGGTCAGCCCGTCACCGGCTCTGAAAACACTGTGTCATTGTTTGCACGGGCGTTGGTTGGACATCACTGCTCACAGGTCGTCTCAGTGCCCTCCTTGGAGAGGACACCCCTGCAGACACAGTGTGTCCCTCTCACTGAGGACGCCTGCCTTCCGGGGCCCAGCAGGCCGCCCGCCCACGCCACCACACGCCAGCGTCAGGCGTGGTTCTTGGGCGAGGTCGGCGACTCTGCCCGTGTGGTGCCTGTGACGTGTGCACGTTGTTGGCGCGTGCGTGGTCCACGCTTCCTCGTGAGGAGCCACCTGTGACTGCCCACCCTCCGTCAGCCTTGTCCCTGAGGTCCTTTGCCAAGAAGGAGGAGGAGCCGGTCTCACGTACGAACTTCCCGAAGGCCGGAGCGCTGCGGTCCCCAAGGGGTCTCCCGCTCTGGGGGAGGAGCCCCAGGGGCCAGAGTGGTCGTGACTGCCGTGGCTGTAGGTACAGTGGTCACTGGGGTGAAAGTTTCCAGTCTGATGTAACTGTGTCCTTTGAAAAGACAGCCACAGTTCAGACATAAAGTAGCATCTCAATCTCAAGAAGGGACAGCTTTGAAGAGAGTCCCTGGAAAAGATGTGCGTTGGGTGGGGGGGTGGGGGGGGCTGAAAGAGGCCCGGGCGGGCTTGGATGCAGCTCAAGTCCTCGCAGCACCACCAGTGCGCCGTCTCCCCCCGGGCGGGCCCCGTCGCCGCAGGTCCCGGCCAGGTAGAGGGCTACACCGTGTTACCGGAGGTCCTGCTTGAGAGCGTGGAGGCTGTGCTGCCCGCGGACTCCCCGCCCACGGTGGGGCCTGCTCATGCAGGCGGCCGGACCGACGGGCGGTGGTGTGTCCGGCTCCCGTTGAGGACAGTCTCTGTGTGTGTGTGTGACCTAAGAACGGCGCCCGTGAGGACAGGGCGTAGGACGTTTTCATGTGGGAAGACCTCGGACTGTTGAGTGGCGGTACTTCTGAGCCGGGGAGGGCGGCCCTCGAACCTTGGCCTAGGACCGTGAGCCCGCGGCCCCCGCAGCCCCCAGTAGTCGCCCTCGTTCGGCCCCACACGGCTCGGCAGGGGCAAGGCTGGCGCCCAGCCGTGTGGTGCCCCCGCCGAGCGTCTGGAAACAGAGGAGAAGGGGTGACATGGGCCCGGGGAGCCCTCACTGCCGTCTGTCATGGAAGCAGACCTTCCTCCCCAGTCATCTCAGAGTTCACTTTCCCTCCCTAACGCTGTGGGACGCGGGGCTATTCGGACCGGCTGCCGGGAAGACACCAGCTTCTACCCCGGTTCTGTGAGCTCCACGCGCGATTTGTGTGAGCAGTCCGCAGCGAGGTGCCGCCGGCCCAGGAGAACCACTCGGCTGTCCCTCGCCCACTGCGAAAACGGTGGGCGGTTTTCCCCTGTGGCTGTAGGCCGAGCTCTCCAGGAGAGGCATTTGTTTGAGAGATGGGGGAGACGGTAAAAACACACTCAGGTTCCCAGTACCGTGGTCACGGGAAGTGAAACCCGCACTCACAAACCGCGAAGTTGGGCCGGGCCGGGTGGCTCAGCCGGTCGGAGCGTCGTCCCGGGCCGCACAGGCTGCGGGCTGGACCCCCGGTTGGGGCAAGCGCCTGTCTCTCTAAAATCAATCAATACCTCCTCAGGCGAGAATTTAACAAGGGGAGTTCGTTTCCTGTACGTGATCACTGTATTTCCTGGCGGTTGATATGTGGGTGTTAGAGCAAAGGATGAACACAAAAACAGCTCGTGGAAAGTCCTCTCGACCTGAGGCCAGGACTGGGGCAGTGCAGACCCAGGGGAGTCGGGGACCACGGGCCGGGGGCTGGCTCAGGAGTGAGTGTCGGAGCGCTCAGCGTCGGAGGTGCTGGCTGCAACCGTGGCTGCGGCGGGACGCTGCCCGGGTGACACCGCGTGCTCCGCGCGCACGGCCGTCGGTCCACAGAGCGGGCGTGTTCCACGTGGGGTAGCCGCCGGCCCGGCCTGAGGGCCGGCGCGCTTGTGGGCACAGGCAGCTTCGGGTGGGTAGAGAGTGGGTCCGATGGCCTCATTCCGGGTCGCCCTGCTGTCTCTGTCCACAGTGCCTCCTGTAACGCATTCCTAGAATCCTGTGTGTAAGTCGAATTTGAGTTACTCAAATTGTATTTACGTGTTCTCATGAATTTGTTATTTAAATACAAGTGCAGCGCGGCCCTGGGTGTGCACGGCCCTGGGTGTGCGTGGCCAGAGGGAAGGGGCCGCAGCTGGGCCTGAGCCCTGTCGTCCCGGGTTTGAAGGACTGTCCACGAAGGAGGGGTGGATGGTGGGAGGGTGGGGCCACTGCTCAGGCAGGAACACGGCCAGGGCCCGGCCTTCGGGGTCCAGGGGCACAAGGACACGAGGAGAGCATTCTGGGTGATGTGAAGATCCCTAAGGCCCCCCCCACCCATGGCTTCTGAGCGGTGGGGCACCCACCTGGACAACCACCGTAACCCAAGCAGAGCATGCCACGTTTCATGACCGGGAAGCCTGACACGCGGGACTCGGAGAAACTGGGGGGTGGAGGAGCTGGTGGCTGGGCATCCAGGGGTTCTTCGTGAGCAGCGGAGTGGGGGCAAGGGGTGGCCAGGCGTGCACAGGAGGGCCCAGGAGGCCCAGCCTCTGGGAGAGAGCCTGCGGGAGACTGAGCCTTGGACCCCAGCGGGCCGCAGGTTCTGGGAGGGCCGGTCCTGGGGCGGTCGGCCCAATCAGCGGCTTCTTCAGCCAGAGAACGCAGCAGCTGCCCGCCCCTTTAGACACGGGTCGCCCTCGCTGCTCTCCCAGGAGAAAGGTGAAAAGACGGAGAGAGCTGTGTCCGTGGGCCTCGCGGCACGGTCCCTGGAGCTGGGCCCGGTGGCTCTGGCGGCGCACACCTGCTGCGCGTCCTGGGCTGGCGTGACCGTCTCCAAAGCCCTCGTACCGATGCGGGCCACTCTCCTCGACCCGGACCCCGGCTGGCGTGCTCCTGCGTGAGGGTCCTACATGTGTTCTGTACATAGACACGGACATATATGTGTGTGTGTGTGTGTGTGTCCATGCGCTCGTATGTGCAGTGCTCTCAAAACACGCTCTCAGGTTCAGTTACCGGGGAGGTGACTCGGTGTGGTGTAGGCTGAGCCTCCCGCGCAGGTGCCACTCGGGCGCTGCTGCAGGTGGGGTGCCGTCGGCTTCCACTGGCTCGTCTGAACGCCTGGCACCTGGGGTGTGCTCTGAAGGGGCCCCCTCAACTGCTGGGCCGGTCACCGCGGTGGGACACACGGCACCTCTGGGACCTCGCGTTACACTCCTCCAGGTTGATGGAAATCTCACCGGTTCCCTCTCCCTGTTCCCGCTTGTTGAGTCCTGGCCCCTCAGGTGCGTCTGGCAGCAAAGGGTCAGACGGGCTGCCTCTCAGAGCACCCTCCTTCGTCCTCACAGTGCCCGGCTCTGGGGGAGCTGCTTTTAGGATCGTGAGATCTGCTCCAAACACCGGAAAGCAGCCAAACGCACCCCAGGCGGGCGGCCACGGGGTGGCCTGTCCCCTCCCGTCCCGCAGAGCCCGCCGTCCCCGGGCTCCGTGCTCCTCCCCACCGTGTGTTCACGCAGACTTCTCTGAAAGTCAAGGAGCCGACCAACGAACCCTCCCTCCCACGCGCGTGGCTCGTAGGGCCCTCACGAGGGTTAGCGTGGGAACCTGTGGTCGGCGCTCTAGCCCAGAGAAGCAGCCTCATCCAAAGACCCGAGCTTTGAAATCGGGCGGGGTTGGTGCAGAGCCGTGACCGCTCCTCCAGCGTCTGAGACCCCCGGGGGGTTTCTTCACACGCCGGGCGGTGGCTTCCTCATCTGGGAGACGGGATGGCCATGGCGGCCGCCTGCCGGGGTGGCTGCAACAGTGGGATGGGAGTCCGGGGCCCGGGGCAGCGGGCGTCCCGCAGGCGGGTCCCACTGTGACTGCCAAGGGACCCCACGGGGAACCAAAGGCTTTGCCTCTGAGAGCGGAGCGGGTGGGGCTTGCCCTCCGCCCTGGGATGTCAGGGTGGACCTCAGCTCCCCCTGCCGCTGCTCTGCTCACCTGCTTCCTGCAGACCCGGCAGGGACCACCCTCACACCTGCACCTTTTCCAGTGGGAAGACCCGCCCCACAGGCACCTCTGCGTTCCTCGGCTTCAGGTTCTCAAGTGACTCTTACAGGCAGCCCGAAAACACACCGTCCCCCGACTGTGGGTGCGGACGACGGCCCCCAGGGAGCAGGGGGACGGCAGCTGGGGCCTGTGCCACCCAGCACGCCTGACGTCGGAGGTGACGCTCCCGGAGGCCCAGGGCGCAGTCGAGGGAGCCCACAGGCGCGTGGGGAGAAGCGAGCGGCCGCTGCCTTCTCGTGCAGAAACTGGGGAGGTTTTGCTTTGCTGTGGTCGCCGGCACTTGTCGGAGCGCACGACGTTGGGCCGTCATCTAGCGATCTCCGGTCGAGACTGCCGTGGGGTCACGGTCAGGGGGACCCAGTCGGGCCACTTCTGTGGTGTTGAGAGGAGGAGAAAGGCCCTGGCCGTGTGGCCCGGTTGCTGGGCGCCATCCCGGGCACCAAACGGTTGTCAGTTTGATTCCCGGTCAGGGCACGTGCCTCGATTTTGGGTTTGGTCCCAATCAGGGGTGCACAGGAGGCAACCAATGGATGCTTCTCCCTCCCTCTGCCGCTTCCTCTCTCTCTCAAAGCAATAAAAACTGCCCCCAGGTGAGGGTAAAAACAACTAATAACATTAAAGGGCCAGGTGTTTTCAACAGTTGTCCCGGGGAAAAGGAAAGGGGTGCTTTGCTCTCGACTCTTTGGAGCTGAGGCCCAGGCTCTGAGGCCCGGATCAGGGCACCGCAGTGGCCCCTTCTCCTGCCCGAGAGCCCCCTCGAGAAGCAGGGCTGCAGCAGACACACGACGCCACGGAGCTCTCCCCGCTGCTCAAACGAAGGCGGCCTGTCACACAGAAGCCTTCACGTGTGTGCTCCAGAGCGGGGTCTGCGTGGGCGGGGCCTGGGGGGTGCGCTGTGCCACATGGGAGCCTAGCCGTGACGGGGCTCCCCAATGTTAATGAGCTGCCGGCTGGACAGAGTGCTTACCGACCACAGGCCTGGCTACTTTGCATGTTAACGAGGTTGAGAACTCGGTGCCGGAGCCAAATGACAGTTGGCTGTCAGCTCTTCTCTTCACCATGAGGAGAGAGGCTGCCGCCTCCTTCAGGGACCCACCCCAGCGTCGGTGTAGAGGGGACGGAGTGCGGGCAGCCGCGGGACACTTGCTGGTCTGTCCCCAGCAGAGGTGGGACGCAGCAGCGGTGGCTCCAAGCTGGTCTTCTTGGAGGCTCGGCTCTGCAGCGGGGGACTCTGGGGTCCGGGCGCTCCCCCACAGGCGCCTGAACAGGCCTGTCTGCTGCTGTCCCCGACCTCACCCAGGGGGCAGAGGCAGGTGGGAGGAGCCCTGGTTCGCAGGTGACAAAATGTAGGTCCGGTGGCCATGCTGAGCTGGTGGGGGAGAGACGCATGGCTGCAGGGCCCCAGCCCAGGTGACCTTCCTTCACGTGCTTCCGGTCAGTGCCCTCTGCTGAGCCCCCCAGCAGTCGGCCGAGTGTCTGATACGTGCCGGGCGCTGTCCTCGGCTCTGGGCGGACCAGCAGCGTGTGACACCGGGGTCCTGTCAACCAGGGCCTCACGGAGGACAAGGACAGCCACCTACCTCCCTGGAGGCTGCAGAGGGCCCCCCAGGGGGCGGTGTCCCTAATGTAGGACTTCACGTACATCCCTCTTTTTTAACAAAAAGTTAAAAAATCGTGGCAAACAACATCCCCAGATGATGGCATTTAACAACCACCAGTTAATCAGTCCCATTTAGGGGCGACTGGGCCGTCCACAGTGACAAGAACAAGCACGGCCCTGCTTACTGCCGTCTGTGTGAAACGGACAATTAAGAAGGAAACGACCTGGCTGGTGTAGCTCAGTGGATTGAGCGTGGGCTGCAAACCAAAGTGTCGCAGGTTCAATTCCCAGTCAGGGCACATGCTTGGGTTGCAGGCCACGGCCCCCAGCAACTGCACATTGATGTTTCTCTCTCTCTATCTCTCTCCCTTCCCTCTCTAAAAATAAATAAATAAAAAATATATATATTTTTTAAAGAAATGAGAGGGTCCAGGCTCCGTGCCGCCATGTCTTGCCTGGAAGTATCTTCTGTCTCCACCTCATTCCCGTGGCGAGTTGTCTCTGGCCCGAGTCGTCTCTGGCTGGGGCCACTGGGATCTGTTGGTGGACATCTCGGTGCCTGGAAATCTGAGGGCGCAAATGCGCCTCCCCCAGGAGACACACAGTGCCCCCCCAGGTCACATCAGGTGCCTCTGTGGGCTCTCTCTAAGGAAGCCAGGATTTCCAGCGGCAATTAAACGGCGTGATTGGATACAGGGAGAATTTTATAATTGCTCCCAGGTAGCAACTTATTAGGACGGATGTTACTGATGACATGTGTCAAGAAGGTCAAAGTTTATACTGCCTCGAACATTAACCTAATCTTCGAAACTCTAAAAGTTACACTTTTTGGTCATTAATTTTTTTTTCACATGCAGAGATTTTGACAATTAACCCAGTTAATAAAGGTCAAGTTTCAATTTTTTTCCAATTTCTGGAAATTGGAGCACTTAACTTCCTCCTTTGTGAACGTTGGGAGATGGAGATAAATAGTTATTAGGCGGATGCGGGAGGCAGGTCCGCCGTCAGGGCGGTGATTAGAACCGGCGACCCCGAAGAACAGCATCGCTGTGTGCCTGGTGGGGAGGGGAGCGGATGACGAGCCGAGGAAACGGGAAAATGAAGCCCGAGCAAGGTGCGTGGCTAGCAGGATTGTAGGAGCATGCACGCTTGTAAAAGTCGTCTCAGGGGTCTTCATCCAGTGACAGCAGACTTCGGGCTGCCACTGTGGAATCTGAGTATTTCTAAAGAGGTAATTTCTGCAAACTCGCGAGGAAGCACAACGTGGGTCAAGAACCAAGTGTACCCCGCAGCCAGGCCACCTCCCTGAAATGACACCATGCACACACCCGCAGACGGGGCAGCCGAGTCTCTGGGACCCCCGGACCAATCTACACGGGGGAGGGGGTGCACACTGCCCCGGGGACAGCCCCCCGGGTTGGACCAGGGGAGGTGTGGGTGAGGAGGGGTTTCCCTCTGCTCAGGGCCCGGGAACCGGCGGTGCAACCCCACAGAGCCCTCCGCCGCGCAAACAGGCCGGCCGGCCGGACCTCTGTGTCCGCCCCCACCCAACCAAACCCGCGAGCCCAGCTTCCAGCCCGGTCCCGACTCCCCAGCAGCCTTCGACTCCCCAGCAGCCTTCGTGGGATCCTCAGCGCCCGCCTCCGCTTGCGCCCCCTGGTGGCAGTGCGGGCTGGGACGCTGCCCCGGGAAGCTGAGCGGAGGAGCTCTTGCACCCACTCGCCTTGAGAGCAGGTACCTTTCCAGACCCAGCCGCGAGCCTGGTCCGAGAGGCGGGTGTTTGCTGGCACGTTTGCGGGTTGTGGCTGCCCCCGCTCAGTTGTGTAAACACAGGCCTCTCGGTGCCGGTGCCGACGCGCTCAGTGTTGGTTGAGAGAGCTGGGTAACCAGGCGGGGCCGTGGGGCTGGGGTGGTCTGAGCCCCGGAACTGTGAGGTGAGGGTGCAGGAGGGGGTGCTGGGTGGTCAGGCAGGGCCAGGCTGGAGCTGCTGGTCGGAGGGTGACAAAAGTCAGGGGTGGCCTAGGCGTGGGCCTGAGAGGAGGTGGACGGCGAAACCACAGGAAGTGAGGAGGTCACGGCAATGGAAAGCTGAGGGTGAGAACTGGGCCCCGAGGTGGCTGCAGGGGCCCCTGGGGGTAGAGAGCTGCGTTCGAGCCGAGTTGACTCTGCTCAGCAGGGACACCCTGGGTGGCCTGGCCTGCTGAAGTCATCGGCGGCTGGAGGGGCCCCTCCCCCGAGTACCAGGAGGCCGGAGGCCGCCACCGAGCGAGCCGGCAACCCCTGCTTCGCTGCAGACGCCCCGAAGCCTCTGGTAATGGCCGCCCAGAACCGTAGAGCAGCTCCCCTGAAAGGTCACTCTCCCGAGAAAGAGGCGGGAGATTCCTCCTCCCGGGGGCTGTCATCTTGTGCTTTAATTAACATCACCCGTGTGCACCCTTGGCAGTGGCTTCAGGTGTTCGAGGGGACTTCCTGTGACATTTTTAACAAAAAAAAAATGTGAATCCTCCCGGGCTAACGGAGGTGTTGGTCCGCGCCTTGTCGGCTGCAGGGCGCCTCCGGGGCAGACAGACGCCGGCCCTGCGGCCCTGCCCTCGGCCCAGCGCAGGCAGCCTCACCCGGAGGACAGGGCCGGGCGTGCCAGCTTGGTCATCCGCTCGCTGGGGAGGCCACGTGGGAGAACCCAGTGGCTTGCATTCGCATCCTAGCTGCCAGGGCCAGTGAGCTCGCCTCTCCCTGCCTCAACAGCCTCGTCTGTAAAATGGGCCCGTCAGAGCCCGATTTCACAAGGTCGTTTTTGTGGGTTACATCAGTTTACACGGGCTGCTCTGAGACTCAGCCGGCTGCAGTCACAGGGACTCATCATCACTGACACCCGTCCCCACGGCGTCCTATTGCTGACGTGTCTGCTGCCCCCGCCAGACCGAAGGTGGGACCATGTCTGGTGTACCAGTGTGCACGGGCACCCTGCTCAAGGCAAGACCTGCAAGACAGGAGCCGGCAGGTGTGGCCCGGGGCTCCCGGTGGGAGCGGCAGATACCTCTACAGAGATTGGGACTTCAGCTTCTCTTTGGGAAGTGGCAGCGGGTGGTCCAGTCTGGTTCCTTTGGCGCTGTCTCCATTTTTCCGGTGAGAAAGTGAAAGCCCAGTTGCAGGGGTCCTTGCCTGCCCCCCACCCCCGTCTCAAAGCTCACCTGTTCCTCTAGGAATCGGGAGCTGAACACAGGCCTAGGAGCACCCCTTCCCTGGTAAGCAGTGGGCCCTGTGACCCCAAAACTCCCCTTTCAAAGACCACCTACTGTGTGTCAGCGCCTCATTGCTGATCAAGAGACCAGCGTCCCCTTTGGAGCTCACATCCTGGTGGCTGCCCCTCCCCTCAGCGACACCCCCAAATGCTCAGCTGGGACAGAGAACCCTCTTTTCCTGAACTCTTAATTTGAAGGTGCCGACGCAAAGTTCTACCCACATTTCCCCCCCGCCCCCGTCAGCGTGCCTTTCCTAGGACAAGGGCGTTCTCTTGCTTAATCACATCGCAACCATCAACAGCAGGAAACTATCGCTGGTGCGTTCCTGCCACCTGATCCTCAGGCCCCATCAGGGTCTCTCCACGCGTCCCACTGAGGTCCTTGACCCTGACGGGATCCTGGATCACATGCCTCGTCTTCATTCTAGACCATCTCTGTCTTCACGCCCGGACTTCTGTGGCTTGGCACATCTGAGGGTCACAGGCCTGTCATCTTGCAGAACGCCCCTCCGTCGGGGTTCGGCTCTTGTTTCCTTGGGACCGGGTCCCTGTCCCGAGCCTCTCGGGGAAAAACTGCAGACGCAGCACCGTGCTCTGCCCCCCCCCCCCCCCCCGCCTGACACTGGGTGGCACAGCTTTCAGTGCGTCCCCCAGCCGACGCGGTTGACTTGGTTCATTTGGTTACGGCAGGTTCCGCCAGAGTTGCCAACTGTGGAGTGGCTCTTTCCCCTTTGTCATCAGTAACGTGTGCGCGTGGTGGGGAGGAGGTGTCCTGCGGTGCGTGTGATCGGGAGTGTCCCACTCCTGGTCATTATTTTTTTACCATTCTGTATTTTGACACTCAGCTTGCCCCTGACCTGGCCAGCGGGTTAGCCTTTCAAGCTGGCGCTGGTGCCCTGCTCATTCTCTGTGCTCTTCCCGACCTCCCTGTGCCCCAGCCCTGGCCAGGGGACCCGCCCTCTCTCCCTGAGCCCTGTTTCCAGGCGGTGGAGCCCAGAGGGGCGGCAGCCAGGGTCCGGGCAGCAGGCGTGCCCAGGCGCCGTGGGGCCTCGCTCTCCCGGGCTCTCTCGGTGAGCAGAGCTCTAAACACACACATCGATTTACACGGAATGTCTCTCTCTCTCTCTCTCTCTCTCTCTCATTCCCCTCCTATTCCATTCAAGCACCACCGGGTCCACCCCAGTTTCCCCTTCCCACAGCTCTAAGGCGCTCTCCCCCAGGGAGAGCCCCGGCTCCCCTTATCCTCCAAAGTTTTCCTTAAGGGCTCAGTCCCCTGGTCAGCGACCCACCTCCCGCTGCCCGGGTGGCCCCTCACTCTGCTTGGGCTCCAACATGCCACCGTTGATCGCCTTTGTGTGTAGGGACCCCCTCTCCTCCTCTCCCTGCTACGCCCCATGCCCCACGCTCGGGGCCGGACGCCGCCGCCTCCCCCCCTCGGCTCTTTGATACCCACGTCACAGGCCTTCAGCAGGGAAGGCCTCCCGGGCCTCCCACACCCGTGCGGGCCGCCACCCTACCCCCACCCCACCCCCAGTGCGCACAGCTCCCCTGCGCAGTCTCTCCTAACGGCTTCTGGACCGAACACCGGAGCGGAAAAGGAGGCAGGCAGGCTGCACGGCAAACGCTAGCAGAGACTGCCACTGCGGTCTCCGAAGTGTCCCCGCGTGTGACCTCCCTGGCGGCAGCGCACGGCAGACCTGCTCCCGCCCTCCCGCCCCGCACGCTGAGGTCGGCCAGTCTGCCGGGACCAGACGTGCCAAGTGCGCATGCGCTTCCCGTCTTTGCAGACGAGTCGGGGATCTTTATAACTTCGGTCCCGCGTCTTGCCTCCTCGTACCTTTTCCTGCTGTCATGTCAGAGGAATTCTTCATGTATGTTGGGCACCTCTATTTGTCACGTGGGTTGTCAACATTATCTCATCTGCCGCATCTCTTAACTTACATACAATCTTTCTTCACACACACTTTAAGTGTTGTAGTCCAGTCTTTCCATTCTGCTCTTCCTTTACATCTCGTTGAAGACTCAAGGTCATAAATGTATTTTCTAATGTTTTCTCCTATTACTCTGGCAGTTTTTTTTTTATAAAAGCTATATTGCTTTTTCCCATTAATTTTTGTTAACAGTGTTTAGAGGGAATTTAATTTCATTGTGTTCCAGGTAGTAAGCTGTGCTCCTGCTTGTTGAAGGATCCACCTTCGCCCACCGATTTGAAACGCCACCCCTGTTCACGCACTGAATTCCGGTGTGCGATCCTCTATTTTTGTTCCGAGGATCCATTTATCTATTCATGTGCTAATATCGCATTATATTTATTAAAATTACTTTATAATATGCTTTGACATCTTGTCGGGCAAAATTCCTCTCTTTGTTTTTTCCCTTTTTCAAGCTGTCTTGGCCACTCTGGAACCGCTCCTCTTCCCTCTGATGACTAGAATCAGCTTGTCAAACCCCATTCACATCTTGATCGGGTTTTGATTGGGATTGTGTTGAATTTATAGATTTATTGATGGGATTCAGTCGGAGCACAAATGTGAATTCGCAGCGTTGTGATGCGGCCCGCGCAAGCGTGCGGTGGGGTCTGGCGGGCCCTCCGCGGAGGCGGACCGCCCTGCTCTCTGCGTCGCTGAGCCGGGCTTCTCCCTGGTGTGTGGGTGCTAGGGGTGTGGCCCTCGGGTGGCTCTCGGGGTCCCCACCTTGAGCCATGCAGGACCAGTGGGGCTGGCTTCCCTCCTCCGGAGGGGCTGGGGGGCCTCCCTTAGACCCAAAATCCTGGCCCAGAAAGAGTGACCCTAACCCCACGCACCGTCCTCACTGAGTGCTCACTGAGCGCGTGCAGGTGGGGACACCCCAGGTGCCAGGGGCGGAGGTGACCCCAGGGGGCAGAGCAGCCCCCTCCTGCAGGGGGAATGCTGATGGGGACTGTGGACAGCCCTTGGAGGGAGCAGCGCCTCGGGGTGACTCTGCGGGGTGGGTCTGTTTCCGGGCAGCCCTGGGGAGGGGGCCACCACGGGAGAGGACGTGGGGTGCAGGACACTGCGGTGTGGCCAGGCGGCCAGAGCGGGGGCAAGGGCAGCTGGAGATGAAGCCCCCTGGGTCACATCGAGGCCTGTGTGGGCTGGGGCCCGTGTGCCCTGCAGGGGCGCCAGGTGGGATGTGCGGTGGAAGGACTCGTGGTGTGCCCCTGGGGTGGGCACTGGGGGGGCGAGGGGGGCGAGGGGGAGACCAGTGGGCCAGCCCAGGGGTGGCTGCACCTTGCGTTCCAGGGGCCAGTGGATGAAGTCCCTGTCGTCGTGGTCAGCAGCGGCTATGAAAGGGCAGACACAGAAACGTGCTGCCCGGGAGCTCACAGACACGTCACGGAAAGGCCACAGGAAGGGCACCCTCGTCCCGGAGGCAGGCTTCTCCCCAGCGAGGGCTCCTGGTCGCTGACACCGCGTGGGATCGCAGGCACACGGCGGGCGGTCGCGCAGAGAGGACGCACTCTGGTCGGTTTCATTGTGTTTTAAGTTCCCGACACACAGCACCCCTGGGTGGGCCTCTCCGACCCCACCCACCCTGGGGTGCCACCCGTGAGCTGCATTCTTCATCGGCTGTTCGTGTCGTTTAACGGTGCTTGTGAGATGCGTAAGGCACACGGTAACAACAGGGACCCTGGGGTCCCACCGCTCGCCGGAGCAACAGGACCACTGTCGCCTGTGAGGCCCTCTGGGGACCTCCCGGGTCCCGTCCCCGGCAACCGCAGCACCCCTGGGTCTCTTGCCCGTGTGTCCTTCTCTTGCCATCCATCACTGTTTTACCGTGTGCCTGCGGCCCGGACGTGACACCGTTTGGTGCTACATGTTTCCGAACCTCGTGGGACTGAGTTGGTGCAGCCTCCGACCTCTGCCTCTTTCTTTCTCCACTTGCTGTTCCCAAGACCACACTTCCCTCCCACCGCCTGCCGTGCAGCCCTCCGTTGGGGGACGGACCTCGGTTTAAGGGTTCTTCCTTCAGCCGGTGCGGTCTGGGTGGCTCCCAGCGTTTGTGTCTTTGCCGGGCTGCCGTCTAGGCACGCACCCTGGGCCGCACTTTCTGGGTCACGAGGTGTTCATTTCTTCCGCTTAACTCCATACTATAAAGAGAAACGTAGGGAATTTTGACTCCTGCCAGGATGATGTTCTCACTATTCTGCGTTGTCAGCAATAATTGGTCTCATTGCCTAGACTTTTTAAATTAAAAAAAATTGGCACTCACGTATGAATGACATCACGGCCGAGCCCAGGAGTCTGAGGTCAAGACCTTTTGTTTGACCCCGGTCGGCTCTCGAACATTTTTGGATGCAAAGGGCACGCCAAGTTTCGGGCAGGCCTTGCTGGGCAAAATCCCTAAATGCTAGGGGAAACTTTCTCAAATCTCTCGCAATTCCAGACAGAGGGAAACAAACCAACTTACTAAGAGAAGCTGGACTAAAGTCAGAGCTCCCCTTTGCTGCGCTGGAAGTCAGATGCAGAGGAACCCGGTATCATGGCCCCAGCCCTGCAGGTCCGAGCTGCAACCCTCCCCGCTGTAGAGCAGGGGGCACAGAGCCGCGGGGTGAGTTCTTAAACGGCACAACTCGAGTGAGTAACTTCCGGTCCAGACTCACACTGCCTGCCTCCAGAAACACGCCCTCAGACTACCATACATTCCTAACTAAGATGGAAAGAAAACCCCTTCAGTACTTAAAGGCCTTTCGCCCAGGCCGGAGAGCAAGCAGGAAGGCTAAAGGCAGTGTCCGGAGAACCAGGGCCAAGAGGGTGCCTGCCAGCACCCCTCCTGTTCCACACAGGTTCAGCTAACGCGACTGGGGAGGAGAATTAGCAAAGACCACTTGAAAAAAAAAAAGATAAAATTGCCTCTTTTTTGCAGGTTATATAATATGTATCTAGGAAATTCAAGCAGTTCAACAATGACCAAAAACAAAAACAAAAAACCCCAAAAGCTAAGGTGGCTGGATGCTCGATGAATAAGCAACAACAAAATAGGTTTTCTTTATATTAGCAATAAACAGGAATGGAAATGCAAAAACCACCACGTTCACCCTGAGAACAAGCTGTTTTTTGAATATTTGAAGTATTCCATTTACAATAACATCGAAAAGAATGAAAGGTGTAGGAGTAACCTTAACAGAAAAGCACAAAACTTACACTCTGAAAACTGTAAAACACTGTTGAGAGAAATAAAAAAAGTGCCTAAGTAAATGAAAAGAATTCTATGTTTATAGATTAAGATTTAGTATTAAGATGGTGTACTGACCCGTAGAATAAATGTAGTCGTTACCAGGATTCTAGCTGGCTGCTTTGTAGAAATCGCCAAGGTGATTCTAAAATTCATACGAAATCTCACAAGACCCAAAATGACCAAAACAATTGGAAAACAAGAAGTAAAAGTTGGAGGACTCACATTCCTGATTTCAAAATTCACTGCAAAGCAGCCGTAATGAAGACCGCGTGTTGCCGGCCAGACGTATAGGTCAGAGGAGCAGAGCTGAGGGCCCAGACATCAATCCGTGTGTCTGCCGGACACTAACTTTTGCCAAAGGTGCCAGGACTAGTCAACGGGGAAAGAACCGTCCTTTCGACTGAGACCACTGTATAAGCTGAAGGATCAAGCTGGGGCCCTTCCCTCATGTCACGTACAAACATTAACTCCGAATGGAACTAAACTAAACTAAACCGCAGCCATAACACTCCTAGAAGAAAACACAAGGGTAAATATTTATGACCTCATTTTTGGCCACTGATTTTTTTTTTTTTTTTAGAAAGATTGGAGAGAAGGATTACATTTTCTTTTTTTTTTTTTAAAGATTTATTTATTTATTTTTAGAGAGGGAAGGGAGGGAGATAGAGAGAGAGAGAGAAACATCAATGTGCGGTTGCTGGGGGTCATGGCCTGCAACCCAGGCACGTGCCCTGGCTGGGAATCGAACCTGCGACACTTTGGTTCGCAGCCCGCGCTCAATCCACTGAGCTACGCCAGCCAGGGCTTGGCCAGTGATTCTTAGATATAAACCCAGAAGCATGAGCGAGGAAAGCGAGAGCAGATAAACTGGAGCTTCACCAAAGGGAGCGCTTCTGTGCTTCAGGGGACGCACTCAGTGAAAGGGAAAGATGGCTCAGAGAATGGGAGACAGTATTTGCCAATCACGTGTCTGAGAAGGGGCTTCTGTCTAGCATGTAGAGTGAACTTATTTCGCTCAGCGATGGGAAGACAATCTAATTTAAACCTGGGCAAAGGACTGGAGTAGCTGTTTCTCCAAGGAAGATGCACCAGTGGGCCGTGATCTGCAGCTGAGAGGATGCTCCCCATCATCAGTCGTCGGGGAAACGCGGGCCAAAGCACAGGGAGACGCCACTTCCCGCTCGCTGGGATGGCAGGGTAGAGAGTCGAGTCATAACGAGTGGTGAGGAGGGTGTGGAGAACTCGGAACCACCAGACATAGCTGGTGGGAACGTAGCGTGTGCATCGTGTTTGAAAACAGCCCGGCATTTCCCCCAGTGCTTGGCCACAGAGTTACCTCCTGGCCCCCAAGAGGAAAAGGAAACATCGGTCCGCACAAACACTTGCACACCGATGTTTATGCGCACGATGTTTGTTGCATCCTCACTCACACCAGCCGGGGGGTGGGAACCACCCAAGCGCCCCTCAGCCGATGAATGGACAGACAAAACTCGGCCTGGCCACGCAGCGGAGCGTTATTTGGCCTCACAAGGAACAAAGTGCTGCCTCACGCCGTGACACGGGTGGGCCTTGAGAGTCCGGTGCTAAGTGACAGAAGCCGGCCACGAAGACCACATGTTACGTGATCGCATTTATATGGAGTGCCCAGAGGAAAATCCAAACGACGAAAAGCACATGAGTCGTTGCCCAGGGCTGGGAGGGTGGGGAGTAAAGGGCGAAGGGGAAGGGGTGAAGGATACGGACAGGACGGGGCTTCTTCCTGAGGCGATAAAACATTCTAAAACCGACTGTGATGACGGTCACACGTATCCGCGGGTACCCCCAAACCCATGGAATTGTAAGACCACCCCAGCTTTCGGTGGGTCAGTTGTCTGGTATGCCAATCACATCACAATAAAGCTGTTTTTTGTTTTAAAGACTAAGTTGGAACAATATATTGATGTGGAGAGGTTTTTATAACAAGTGCTTACGTGAAGAAAGTTCTAGAGAGTTCCGGGTTAAAATACCTCCCTCTACCCCCGGCCCCGAACCAAAAATTTTGACCTGGGGGAGGTTCCCTCGAGGCCCTGTTTAAGTTTTAACTCTCAGCAAATCAGAGAGAAGCCTTCCTTGTAGAGACACCTGGATCTCAGGCTTCCCGTAAGATCAGATTGTTGTAGGACAGCACTTTCCATTGTCCAGGCCACTCAGCGTGTGGTGCGTATTAAGGCAGCCCTAGTACCCAGAGGAACAAAAGAATTACTGAAGTGGCCAAAAAGCCCCTTACATTTTTTTTCCGTAAAATAAAAGACACATTTTTCCCTTTCATCAATAACTGTATTGATCTGAATATTCTGAGTATGCCGGCTCTCTCCTGCTACTGGCTTCTAGTGGCTGGAGGCCGGGGTGCTGCTCAGCATCTCCCAGTGCCTAAGACGGACCACGGAACTATTTGGTCAGAATGTCAGTAGTACCAAGAAACTTGGCAAAAACCATTTCGACCCATTTGATCAGTCACAGCACCTTCTCCCTACACTGAACAAATGTGGTTTTTTTTTCTGTGCAGTTGCATTTTTACTTTTCTTGAAATAATAAAGCATTATGTGCCAAAAATGTTGTGTATATTCTTCCATCTTCAATATTAAAATAGCTTCACAAAAATTCACCAATTCTGACTTTTTTCATAAATGCACACTGATATGACAGCTGTCACAATACAATCTAAGAAAATTGTTTCAAATGAAGTTAAAAACAACTAAGCACTACAAGAGCCATCTTACAGAAAAAAAAACTAAACAAAATTTTTGGTCAATCCAATAGAAATGAATCTATATTAACTCACTTTGTTAACATTGCTTATCTTATGGGATTGGACTGGAGTGACAGAGGCTGTTAGGTTTTTAAATACGCTTTTATCATTGGCATTATTTTCATGAGCATGCACTTTCTTAGCATTGAAGAAACAAAAGATTTTTTAAAAGATTTTATTTATTTTTAGAGAGGGAAGGGGGGGAGAAAGAGAGAGAGGAACATCAATGTGCGGTTGCTGGGGGCTGTGGCCTGCAACCCAGGCATGTGCCCTGACTGGGAATCGAACCTGCGACACTTTGGTTCGCAGCCCGAGCTCAATCCACTGAGCTACGCCAGCCAGGGCTTAAAACAAAAGATTTTTGAAGAAGACTGGGCTGCAGGGTTTGGGGGCTGTCTCCATTTTTCCTTTTACCTTCCGTGGTCAGATGTTTAGTGTCTTCTGTAGAGGCCCTCCCGCCCAGCCCCTGGATTAGATGGCCAAACGGGTGCTCTGAAGCAGTCAGGGGCTCTGCAGAGTGCTGGGTGTGGTGCCGGGAGCAGGGTGGACCGCGGCTCCTGCCCTGTGCCCTGGGGAGTGAAGACCTTCGTGGTGAGGATGCGCCTGCGGCTGGAGGACAGCCATAGAGAAGGAGGGTTATGGCACATTGAAATTTCACCTCATGCTCCGTGGCAGTATCTTGCATTCACAGATCTGGAAACTGAGGCTCAGCGAGGTCAAGGGATTTGGGTGGGGGTCCCACCACCCGTAAGTCATGGAGCCAGGGTCTGAGCCTGCTGTAGCTGAGCTCCAACCCCCTGTTCCTTCCAACGCGTAGAGGCTACGGTGCCCCTTCTCCCACCCCCAGCCCCGCCCCATGTACCAGAACCATCCCTAGCCTAGCGAGAGGCTCCTGTAATTCCAAACAGCCTGGGGGGGTGGTGGTGGTGGGAATGGGGCTCCCACCACTGTTTGTCTCTGCAGCTTCCCAGCAGCCCTCGCTGGGCTGCCGTGATGCCGGAGGCCTGCATTATTCAAGCCCATGGAATATTCAGGCTGCTGGGCAGAGGGATGAGCCTGTCAGGGCTGGCTCAGCCTTTCTCTCCCAAAAGGCCCCTGTGGGCTGGGGAAGCCGCCTGCGCCTTGTGCAGGGACCGATGTGTCGTCCTGGCCTGACCCAGGTGGGGGTGCCCGCTGCTTCTGCCACCTGATGGATGTCCTCATCTGGGGGAATGCATTATTAAGCACAGGGGCGCTTTCCAACCAGACTCTTGGACAGAACAGCTCAGCTGCGTCCCCGCTGGTGGGAGCCCCATTGAATCTACTCCCATGGGAGCTGGCCAGGGAGCCGGCCCAGTGTGCTGGGCCCGTGCGGGCCTTTTGGGTGGCGAACATTCTTGCCTCAGTTCCTACAGGGAACCAACCTTCAGCAGAAAGACCGGGCATTTGGGACACCTGGTCTGGGCACCGTGTCAGCTGTGCAACTGCACACCTGTGTGACCCGCCAGGGTGAAACCCTGGTGCTCCGTGTGGCTCGGCTCCCCGAGGTCAGTGTGAACGGTCCCTAAGCACGATGTGGCAGGTTGGAGCCCGTGCTCCCAGGACCGGGGCACTTGCCCTTCCTGAGCCCTTGCCCCCGAGCCCTCGGGCATGGTCCTGGGGCTGCAGAACGCCACAGGTGGCAGGTCTGGAACCATGTGGTAGAAGTTCCCGAATCTCAGAGTTGGTGGTTCTAGAACCCTGGGGGCGAGGGGCCTGGAACCTGGCATTCCAAGTCTGGAAATCTGAGCCCCAGTCACACTGTGCAGAGCTCAGGGCCCCCGCCCCACCCTGAGCCCCATGTGGATGCCCAAGTCAGGCCTCATGCTGGTCCCAGCAGCCCCGCCTGCTGCCTGACCCGCTTCCCTCTTCCCAACCCGAAGGTGCCTACCAGTGTCCCAAGAGCATAAGCCAGTGATCTCCATTTTACAGAGAAGATAAACAGAGGTACGAAGAGTCTAAAAAGAGGTTTAAATTGAGCAGATACAGGGTCAAACTCGTACCTGTCTCTTTCAACTCGACTGCAGTGCCTCGCCTCCCTTGATCTGGCTGAGACGCTGAGCTCACTCAGTCATTCAACAAACACGTATCGGATACATAAACTGCAGGCTCCGTTGCAGACGCTGAGCAAAGAGCAGCAGTCAGACAACCATCCTTGCCCTAAGCCAACATCCCAGCTGCAGGGGGCGGGGGTGTAGAGAAAAACAAATACCCAGCTTGGCATCAAGAAGAGAGGACCCCATGGCCGTTCAAATGCCCGTTCCTCAGCTGGGCTGTGACCCAGAGCTGTAAGGGCTGCTGCCCCGGGAAACTGGAGCCCAGGAAAATGTTAGCCTTAGGCCTCTTGTCCAGCCCCATGCTCACTTTCCCAAAGAGCGGGGCTGAGGAGCCAGGCCAGGGCACAGCTACCGGCCGGGCCCCTCCCCGCGCTTCTCCATTCTCTCACATCTGTCCAACTGTGAGCAGGCGGGCGCCCAGCCCGGCTGCGCCACCCAGACCCCCATAAATTATGCACACCACTCCCATTTCTAGATGGAGGCGCTGGAGAAATTACAGCTGCCGTTAAGTTGCACTGCACAGGCAGCCCAGCTGTCTCTCCTGCACTCCGGCCTTCCTGGGCTGGAAGGGACCCGCTTGGCGGCGGGAGGGCCGGAAGCGCGTGGCCTCTCCAGGCCTGAATTCACCGCGCTCTGCTCGTAACTATTTGGCAGGGAGGAGGCTTCCGTCCCCTGCAGGACTGGCGCTGGTGCCCCGCTAGCTGGTCTGATGCTTGAAAAGCTGGAGGAGACGAAATGGTAATGTTTGCGGCGAGACCAGGCAACGTGTGGCAGGTGCTGCCGGCCTGCCCGCTGTGCGTAGAAGGGGCTGGGGCTTCAGGCCGTCTTCTGAGAGCCGCCTTTCCCACCCCTCCACTTGTCCCCGAGGTCCCGTGCGTACAAAATGGGCTGACCTGTCTCGGATGTGGCAGGACCTGGCTAGGGACCAGTCGCTGCGTGCATTCAAGGTGCATAAGGGGCTCTAAAGTGGGCCGGTAGGGATGGGTTGTCAGGTGTTCCCAACCCAGGGAAGTGATTACTCATCCAAGATTGCAGGGGGGGTGGGGGTGGGGAGTAGCTTAGGGGCAGCCGCAGCTTGGGGACAGTGAGTTCTTCTGGCCGCTGGACCTCGGAGTTTGTGGCAACTGCACCTCGTGAGGACAACCACACAGCTACCCGTCAGTTTAGCTGATTGGACCAGGGCTTGGGGGCGGGGCCAGAGACAGCCAAGGGTGGGCGGTGGTGTGAGTTCTGTCCAATAGGAACACCCCATCCTGGAGTGCGGCAACCTGAGCCAATCACAGCCTGTCACCCGGGCGAGCGCACTATAAACACTTAGAGCTGACCCCGCTGGGCTGCCAGGGCCCCGCCTCCAGGGCGGCAGCGGGTGGACCTGTTTCCCGCCTTCCTCTGCTCCCGCGTCCTAGAGGATGCTCAAGCCCCCAGGTGAGATCTCGGGAGGTTCGTGGACCAGGTCTCTGGCAGCCTTCCAGGTGCAGGATTTCAGCGATGTCACCGCTAGTGAATTACGACGTCTGCGGACAGACTGTTTAAGTTACATATTGCCCAGCCCAGCGATACTGATGAGCATCAATATTTATAAAAGAGGCAGCTGTTTCCGTATTGAGGGTGCCTGTCTGCTGGCTCTTAAAGATATTAATTCATAGGCCCAGGGTTACTGGAACCGAGGGCCCGGAAGCCCACACTCCCCACTTCGGGGACAGGAAAGCCGGCCCAGCAGGGGGCAGAGCCCTGCCCCGCCCAGTCTTGTGCTGGGGGGCGGGGGAGGGGTTTCTTTGCACCTGAGTCGCCTCTGGAGCTCGTCTCCTCACACCTGTTCTACGTTCTGAGGGTGGCAGTAATTAGAGGGCTGGCCGGATGTTCACCGTCCCGGGCCTTTTAGATAAACTCTTTGCAAAGCCCTCCATGGGGAGCTTCCTCAATCCTCTTTATAAAGAGGGGAGATGGAGGCCCACAGGGTTAAGTAATTTACTCAAGACCGTGTCTCTGGAAAAGGGTGGAACCAAACACCGAAGCTCACCTTCTGATTCCCAGGCTGTGCCCTCGGCAGCCTGGGTGGCCCTTGAGGTGGGTCTCGAGGAGTAAGGGTGGGGACACTCATTCACACACGTGTGTGTACACATATGTTCATTCACTGATTCACTCGCTCAGCCAGCCTATCTCACGAGTCCGCTGCTCTCCCTCTTAGGTTCATAATCTGTCGTCTTCTCATCGACCCACTTGCTTTCTTGCTGTCTGGACCGTGCCCCACTGGGAGGCAGGGGCTGTGTGTGCTGTGTCCACCCCAGTGTCCCCAGGGCCTGGTGCCCAGCTGGTCCTCAAGACACATTGGTTGACTATTTTTTTTTAAAGATTTTACTTAGTTATTTTTAGACAGAGGGGAAGGGAGGGAGGAAGAGGGAGAGAAACATCAAAGTGTGGTTATCTCTTGTGAGCCCCCTACCGGGGACCTGGCCTGCAACCCAGGCCTGTGCCCTGACTGGGAATGGAACCAATAACCCTTTGGTTTGCAGGCTGGCACTCAATTCACTGAGCCACACCAGCCGGGGATATCAGTTGACTATTAAGTGGATGGTAGGATAACAAGAAGCCGAGATGGATTTAGTTGTCGAACTGTGCTGTGCTCAGGCACTGAGACCTGGGCTGTCACGGCATCGTGACCTAGCCCGTCCGACCCTCGGAGTCTGTGTGCAGGGGGCGGTGCCCAGAACAGGGCCGGTTCCACTGAAGGCAGCGGTCAGACTCTCCCGCCCATCACGGGGCAGCAGGCCTGCCCTTCCCCGGCTGCCGGGGACACTGTGCGGGGACAATGGGGACGCTCTCCTCCGGCGTTCTCAGTTGGCTCTGCCGCAGGAAAGCAGAGACACCCAGACATGGAGTCACCACTTGTTTTCGGCGCGCGAGCGAGAAAAAAGCCTCCGCAGTATTGTGTTTGCCTTATTAAGGCTCATTTTCTCATTACAGTTCTCCCTCCTAATTGCCGATTTTTCCAGCTTCTCCAAGAGCCATTCTCCTTCCTCCCTGTTCCTTCCACCTCCAAGGGCTGGCGCTCCGAGGAACGGCCACAGATGGGCAGAGGAGAAACACACATGCTTGTTTTTCGTTTACTTGAAATCCTCTCCGCTCCGTGCTACTGGGACGGGCAGCTGCCAGGCTCTTCTGGCCACGTGGCTGGGGACTGCCCTGAGGACTGCCCGGTGGAGGTGGGGGGCGGCCAGCGTGGGTCCATGGTTCCATGCTCCTCCCGAGGGCCTGGCTTCGGCTGTGGGGTGGCCTGCCCTGGCCAGGACCCTGAGCCTCAGGAGCACGTGTCAGCCGAGAGGACGGTGGTCATGGGTCCTTGGACGAGGTCCCTGGCGTGGCCCCGGAGCCGGGCCCGGCGTGCTCTGTCCCCATGCCAGCTCTGTATCCACACCCCCCTCAGCGGGACGGAGCTGTGGGCACCCCATTTTCAGAAGGGAAGACGGAGAGGCAGACTCAGAGAACCGAGGAGCCCCAGCTAAGGCTGCTCAGGGAGCAGCAGCGAGGAAGGGATTCCCCCAGGACTGCCCATCTGTCTGTCTGCCCACTCCGGGGGCTCCTTCCACACCAGGCCTGCCCGGGTCAGCAAGGAGCCCGTCACACAGCGACGGAAGCCCCTCTCTGCTCTGCCTTGAGCTGTCCGAGGCAACCGCTCGCTCGCTGTTCCCTGGCCACGGCAGTTTGCTCCCTCCTCAGGGTCGTGGTCCCCGCTGCACTTGACCGAGGGGATGGGGCCAGGTGCCGCCTGTGGGTCTGATGGGTGGGACCCCAGGCACGACCGTCTCAGGTCCCCCGACCCCCGAGAGGCAGGGAGGACAAGGACTTGTGACAGGACGTTACAGGTCATCAGACTGGGGGGCATGCCGTGGGTGTGGAGTGTCGCGCTGGCTCTGCCACTGGTGGGTCCTGTGCATGTGGGCAAGCCCCTCACCTCTCTGAGCCCCGGATCCCTCCTCGGTCAAAGGAAGGTGATGATCCCGCCTCCCTGACGGGAATGAAAACAAGTGTGAAGCTACTGGCCTGCGACTGGGCAACAAGGACACTTCCCTGCCACGGAATTACCCTCCTGGTCACCATCATCCTCATCATCGTCGTTGGTGTCAGGGGACTGTGTTTTTAGAACTGGAGAAGGTCGTGGCTGTTACACACTCAAAAGGTTCGTCACCTGCTTCCAATTCTGTTTTGTACAAATCGGGAAACCAAGTCAGGAGAAGGGAAAGGTGCTCAAACTGTGACCAACAGAGAGTCAGGGGAACCCTGCGTCACCCTGTCCCCGCTCCCCACAGATGGACAAGTGAGAGCCCCTGTGCTTGAACACAACCGGGGACTTGTCGGGTCCCACGGGGAAGAGCCCAGCAGCAGCACCTCCTGCTGAGCACAGTGTCGTCGTCAGAGGCAGGAGAGAGAGCCTGGTGCCCCAGCGAGGTCACCCGAAGCCTGGGCCCAGCCGAGGTCTCCAGAGTTGGGTCCCAGTGGCCCACCGCTGGAAGCTCTGGGGCAGGGTGAGGTCCTGTGGCCAGAAAAGTCCCCGCCCACGATGCGCACCAGGGACCACCTGGCCCGCCCGGAAGCAGCTGCTCTTCAAGGAATAGAAGCCCCCATCGGTGTGGTCACCGACCCCACTGCCCTTTTCTTACTGGGTGACTGCCCCTCCGGAGTCTGTCTCCCCCTCCCCACAAGTGTCTGCCCCGTGCCCGGTCCTCCATAGGGACTTGTCAGCCGGGGAGACAGAAGTGAACCAAAGGTTGCAGAAGGGAATCTTCTGCGTTTCTTTACCAGTTTTCAGTTCATGACATTTCTTTATATCCGTTTATGAACCCGGGTGGTAAGGGTTCATAGTCCCATCGTGTAGATGGGAAAACAGAGGCTTGGGATTGGAAGCTGGGGTTGCCAGCACGGTAGCCACAGCAGCTATTTAAATTAAAGTTCAGTACAATTTTGAATGTTCCTCAGAAATATTCGCTGCATTTCCAGGGCTTAGTAAATAAGCGAGACACGTGGCTGTGAGGAGCGCACGGGACAGGGAAGTCCAGAGGGTCTGTGACGACATTCGGCAGAAGGTTCTACCTGACGGTGCTGGTGAGAAGTCACGAGGCCCCTGAGCGGGGTCTCTGACAGTGAGTGCAGGCTCCTGGTGGGGGCGAGGGTGGGATTTGGAGTGTCGTCGGGGTGCAGGGGGCTGTGCTCAGGACTTCTCAGAGCCCGGGTTTCCCGTTGTGGGCCTGGGATCCCAAGGGCCACCTTGGGTGGCTCCGTGAAGCACCCCTTCTCCTGAGGACGCACGCGGCTGTGCCCGGAACACAGCCAGAGCACACAGTGTGGGCGGGAGGGATGGGGGTGGGGTGGGCGGGGCCGGCCACAGGGTGGGCTTGGAGAGCCTGCCGGCAGCCAGGTGGGCCCGGAGCCTTCTCCCATCTTTACATACAACCACCCGTGTGTGTGAGCGACCAGGCTCTGGCTGCTCAAGCCGAGAGTCAGAGGGCACTGCCATGCTCCGAGGCCGCACTGCCACGCCCCTCCTTTTGCCCCAGGACAGTGACTGGCCCAAGGACACGCGGTAGCTGGTGGCTGAACCTGGCTCCAGACCAGCAGCGTTTGACTCCCTGGCCTGTGGCCCTTTTAAGACAAAAGAGCCAGGATTTTTCTGACCCTGCCGGGCTGTGGCCTTTCAGAGCTCTGAGGGGTGGGGCTGGGGGCAGGTGGCACAGGACCCTCTCCAATCCTGGGGTCGCCTTGGAGTTCTCTCCTTGTAATTCTTGTTTCTGCTGCCCTGGAGTTTTCTCTGTCTCCGTATGTTAGAGAGAAAGAAAACAATTTAACGACAACAACACAGAAAAAAAACTTAGTTCATTTAAAAAAATACAAAAAAGTCTGACTTATGTGAAATTTAATTTAATTTATTTTTATACCAGCAGCTGTCAGTTCAAAGAACAACAACAAAGTAGCCATCTGTGCTTAATTTCATCAATCCACTGCCGGTGGTCACGTGAGCGGGGCTTTTGGACGGGAGGCAGAGCGCATGGCCAGAGCTCAGCCCCCACCCCCGCGGGCCCTCCATCCAGGTGGGGGTCCGGCGGCTCCGCGTGGGAAGCCGTGGGGCACGGCCCCTGGGCACGCGGGCTGAACTCCTTGCCAATGAGGCAAACGCAGTGGTCTCTTCTCAAGACGCAATAGGCCCCCGACTTTGCATCTTTGCTGAGCCCCATGGTTTTAAAACATTTTATTTATTGATTTTAGAGAGAGAGAGAGGAGGGCAGGGGGGGGTGGGGGGGAGAGAGAGGAGACATTAATCTGTAACCCATGTTATTCCACGGACTCCACACGCAGTAAGCGGCCCTTCCAGCCCTGAACCGGGCTCAGCTCGAGGAAGGTGGGCCCGTCACCCTGGTTCGCCGGGGGAGACTTGCCCGAAGTCACGGCAGGGGTGCGTGCTGGAGGCGGGGCAGATCTTGCCCCCCTGGATCACGGTGCTTGTCCAGAGGAAATCTAGAAAATCTGCAAGAACCCAAAACGACAGGGTTGAATCTACGGGTGGGCCCTCAGGGGGGGCCAGCAGACTTTCCCTCCTCCAGCCAGAGAACCCTGGCTCAGAGGGACCTGCCTGGGGTGGTACAGGGTCAACTACAGAGCCCGCCTGGGACCCAGAGGTGGCCGTAGGCGTCATCTGGGCTACAAGGCCTCCTTGTCGTCTGCCACGGGGGCCGGTCCTCTTTGAAGTAGGCAGGGCGTGGGGGGCTTCCCGGGGCCCCATTTCTGCGTGATTCAGGGAGCGAACCCTGGGATGGAACTGGCCCCTTCCAGAGGCGGTCAGGAAGAGTGACCCTCCCCACCCCCCAAAAGAATCCCCCCCCAAAGCGAAATCAGAAGAAACCCCAGCAGGAACTCCTGGGCATATCCCAGCTTTATTTACTGCGGGATGAAGAGAATTCAGAGTGAGCAAGTCAGAATCATTGAAATATAGATCAAGAAAGTCACATTTTTCGATTTGCCATATTAAAGAGAAAGGGGAACACGCCAATTGGCTTGTCATTTTCTCGTTCAATAACAGATGGCCGCTGAGTCACAGCTCCCGGCGGTCCGGACGCTGCTGTCTGCCGGCTTCCTCGCTGGGGCCCACCCGCTCGGGGCTGCGGGGGTCTGCGGGGGGTCCGAGGAGGGGGAGGCCCCACTCCTTCCGCCGCCCCCTCCCGCACCCAGCCCCGTCCTCCTCCCCCAGCCTCGGAAGATCTGAGAAGGCCTTCCGTTCCTCTCCTGTTCCGTCAGCTGTGGTCCAGGCAGCCCCACTTGCCCGGCCCTGGGCCCCCCTGTGCTGAGAGAGGCCCCGGCCTGGGAGGGGAGTTGGAACACGGGCAGGAGCCTGGTGCTCTGGAGTTGTTGGGGTTACGGGTGGGGACACCCAGGGGCTGTGGGGACCCAGGAGAGGAGCCTGACCTGGCCTGAGGGAGCAGGGCCAGGGCCCCGCCTACAACTTGGGGAGGGGGTTCTGAGGACCGCCCCCCTCCTGACACCCTGCTGCCCACCTGGAATGTGGCCCTTCCTACCGAAGGCCTTTCCCTCGGGGACCCTTTCCCCGCTCTCCCCTCCGTGTTCCCCCAGCCCCTACCGTGTTCGCTTCTTGGGCACCTACACCTGTCAGGCCCAGGGGCGGGTGCAGAGAGCAGGGTCCCTTTTATCCGGGGCCATTTCTGGCTCACAGACCGCCATTCGTGGGTCCCCCCCGTGACCTGCCGGCTCTTGTTAACGTTGCTTTTGGACACCCGAGTGCAGACCACACTCTGCCCACGACTCGTCAGGCGGGCAGCGTGTTTCAGACACGGTCGCCGTGGCGCGCTTGGCGGGCCCAGGGGAGCGGCGGGCCCAGGGGAGCAGTGGCTGAGTGGCGGTGGGGGTGGGGCTGTGAAGGGCTGATGGCTTCTAATGAGGTCCCGTTCAATGAGCACTCCGAGCCAATGGGACTTTAGATAGGAATTATATCTGTAGATGGCTTTGCACAGCATGGATTCTTTTAACATTATTCATCCTTGCCATCCACAAACGCAGGGTGTCTTCCCGTCTGTTTGTGTCTGTCTCCATTTCCTTCATCCGGGTCTTGCGGTCTCCACTGTCCGGGTGCCTCACCTCCGTGGTTAAGTTTATTCCCAGATGTTTTCTTGCTGTTGAGGCTGCTGCGGAAGGGAGCGTTCTCCTGATTTGTTTTATCGATGCTTCACTGCATAGAAACACAACTGGTTTCTGTGTGTTGATTTTTATATGCTGGAACTTGACTGAATTGGTCGATTAGTGTCAACAGTTTTTTGGTGGAGCCTTTGGGATTTTCTCTATATAAGATCCTGTCGTTTGCAAGTAACGACAATCTTACTTCTTCCTTTCCAAAGGAGACTCGTTGTATTTGTCCTGTCTGACCATTCCGAGCTAGGGTCCCCAGTGCTGTGTGGAGCACCAGAGGTGAGTGTGGGCATCTTGTTTCTGATCCTGGCGGACAAGCAGTCAGCCCTTCGCCGTTGGAGGTGGCGTGAGCTGGGACTTGGTGATATACGGCCCTGACAGCGTAGAGGGGCGTGTCTTCTGCACCCAGGTCATTGCGGCTTTCATTCTGCTGTTGCATTTTGTCCACTGCTTTTTGGCATCCGTGGAGATAATCACATGGCTGTTCTCTGATTCCGTTAACGTGATGTGTCGCACCGACTGGTGTGTGCTGTTGAACCATCCTTGCCTCCCGGGGATAAGCCCGCTTGGTCATGGCAAATGACCCTTTCCACGCACCGTTGAGAATCTGGGCCCGCGGGGACCCCCAGCCGCACTCCTCTGGCCCCCCCTGTGCACGTCGCAGGCTCAGCTGGAGTCCAGGCCCCACGTGCTGAGAGGCCTTGACTGTATCGGACATTAGGTCAGACTCATCTGGCCTCCAGGCCCCAGTCCACGGCTGCTGTGGGAGTGGGAGCTGGCCCACTTCCTTCCTCCCTTCTCTGCCCCCCAGCAACTGGCAGCCCTCCCTGCCCGGGCCGTGCAGAGGACTGGACGCCAGGGGCCGGGCCTGCCCAGGAGTGGGCCCGGCCCCTGGGAGCGGGGGGAGAGGCCGACCATTCCAACTCAGGGATTTCAGGTCACAAGCGCCCCAGAGGAGGGGGCTACCCAGAATGTCCGGGGTGTGGGGCTCCCCCGACAGAAGCCCAGCTTCGGGGCCCTTGGGTCCGGGTGTCGCGGTGTTCCACGGGGGCAGCGTTGCCCTCCGCACAGGTGTTCGTGGACACGTCTGGCCTGGCCTGGCGTCAGCTGGCAGCCGACTGTCCCGTCGCCACCACCCCCCCAGCTGGCATTTCCTGTCCCACCTGCCCCTCCAGGCTGCCCGCCCCCACCTCGTAGGCCCTTCTTGTCTGCGGGATACATGACGGAATTCTTTGCATTTTTCGTGCTGCAACATCTGGTCGCGTTGACCTGCGAGCCCCGAGGAATGGGTGTCGAGGTCCTTCTTCTGTCTGTTTTGCCGGCTGGTGTCGTCCCCCTGGTTCGAGATCAGGGTCGTCGGTTGTCGGCCACCCTCTGAGCGGTGCCCCGTCCGGCCTCCCTCCAGAGAGCTCGCAGGGTGGGTGTCGGCCGGCCTGCTGGCTGGTCTGGGAGATGTCTCCTGGGCCATGGCTGGCAGCCTGCTGGGCCCCAAGTGGGTGGGCATTCTGTCCTCACCCCACAGTCCCCGACACGGACAGCCCCACGCTTCCCGACGCCTCGTCCCCTCTCCTCCCAGAACTGGCTCCTCTTGGTTTTCTTTCTCCTCGAGGGTCCCAGCCACCCCCCACCCCCGCCCCAGGAAATCTGCATGCCTACAGCCCTGTGAACACGCTTTGTGGAGTTACACCCTAAAACCATCCAAAACCAGGCCTCTTGCTTCCTGCTTGAAAGTGGTGCTGGTGTCCCGGCCCCTTGCTAAGCCGTCCTCCCACGGCCTTTGATACGAGGGTAGTAACCTCGCTCCCTCTTGTTGTTCTTTGATTTCATGCTCACCTGGGGGTATGCTTCTTGATTTTAGAGAGAGAGGAAGGGGGTGGAAAGAGACAGAGAGAGAGAGACATTGATCAGTGGCCGCCTGTATACGCCCCGACTGGGGATCGAACCCACAACCTAGGGATGTGCCCTGACCGGAACTGCACCCACAACCTTTCGGTTATGGGGCGACGCTCCAACCAACTGACCCCCCGGCCAGGGCTCCCTCTGGCTCTTTGCTGTCTTAGACATGAAGCCGGGGCCTGGGCATCGCGTGCAGAGCCCCTTGCTCGGGACCTGCCGTCTTCCCTGCTCCGTCTCCCGCTCCGCCTCCTCCTCCCGGCTCCCCGTAAAGAACGCCCTTTCCTCGTCCTGCGTCTGAGAGGTCTCAGTGGCCCCAAACCTCAGTCTTTCCCAGACTTAGTCAGTAACTCTGCGCCTTAGAAACCCTTCTGGTGGTTCCCCTATCGCCCGCCTGTGGCCGAGAAAGCCGGCGGTCACCAAAAGTTCACATTCCCCACAGCGGTGTGCAGCTCTGGTTGGAGGGGGCTTTGCCAGGTCCCTCTGCACCCCGGTGGGGCCTGGGGACTGGAGCCCACCAACAGGACCCAAGGGGAAGGGACGAGGGCCCCTTCCAGCCCAGGCGCCTGGGGGGCAGGTCTCCCTCCTTCTTTCCTCCCTCCCACAGCTGGATGCCCTGGGCACAGCCGCCTCGGGGCCACACGGCCAAGAAGCTAGAGCTGCCAGGTGGCAGGAGCTGGGGGTCTGGGTCAGAACTTGGAGAGGAGATGCCCAGTGACCAGAAGTCCAGGTCTGGCCACAGCTAGCACTGCCCTAAACCAAGGGTCAGCAAACCGCAGTCCGGGCCTTCTGCCCCACAGACCCTCCACGTCGACCCCTTCTGCCCTGTCCTGGGGGCGCCGGCCTTGGCGCGGCCAGCTCTGACCCTCGGCAGGCTGGGCCTTTGCACTGACCCCGTTCCTGAGTCCTTTGTTGCACCTCCCACGCTCCACACTAGATCTAGTGAGATCTTGCCCCTAATTTGTGAAATGGTGGGTGACCCCCCACCCGCCCTCCAGAACTCCACCAGGGGTTCTGGGAGCCCCACGGCTGTTACCCAGAACCGGCACAGAACCCCGTCCCATTCCGTGGGGCAGCTGCACACATTATGAAACCCTGGCCAGATTCTGGAGTACTCTCTGAAGTCTTGCCTTTGTTTCTTTTGTGCTTTACAGCCCCAGCGGACGGTCCTCGGGGGTTGAACAGATGTGCTGATACACAGGATGGTGCAGTCAAGTGGACGGATGGTGCAGGATTCACGTTCCATCTCCCTGAAGTGGGTTACAGCCCAGCATCCAAGACGGACACACAAATGAGCTAAAGCCCAGACGGGCAGGACAGACGCCTCCCCTGGGAACCTCCCTTCACCAACATGGCACAGAGAGTCACACGGAACACGGATGCAATAACTTGGTGGGCAGCCCGAAATACGGCAGTGCCAGCACACTCCACCTGCCTCCCCGACGCCGCTGTGGGTCGGAGAGGGACAGGCAGCCACGTGGGCAAGCCACCGGGCTTGGTGCAGGCTCCGGGGTCCGAGCGTGTGTGGAGGAACCCAGCACTGGCCCTCCCTCCCTCCCAGAGCCTTTGGGGCTCAGGTGAGATAATACCTGGTTCACAGAAGAGACGACACACGGGCGTGAGGAGCTCGTGGGCCCATCCGGTGGACCAGCACCTGCCCCCCGTCCCGGGAACAATGAGAAATGGAGGCCAGGGAGAAGGGGCTGGTCCCAGACCACGAGACTGGGGGTCTGCGTCTCTTCATTCTCCATCCAATGAACGAAAAACAATTTGAAAATGCCCACGTGAATCAGTAGACCGTGTTGGGAAAATCGCACAGGTAAACTCAGAAAAATGAAACCAGGCCACCGTCTGGCACCACACACAAGAATAAATTCAAAACGGATCAAAGACTTAAATATTAAACTTGAAACCATAAGAATCCTGGAAGAAAACAGGCAGCAACATCTCGGACATTGCTCGTAGCAATTTTTATCAGGTATGTCTCCCCAGGCAAGGGAAACAAAAGAAGAAATAAACAGGACTATAGCAGACTAAAAAGTTTTTGCACAACAAAGCAAATCATCAACAAAATAAAAAGACAACCCGCAGAATGGAGAACATGTTCACAATACATCTGATAAGGTCAATATCCAAAATTTATAAAGTACTTACAAAACCTGACAACAAACAACCAACCCAATTAAAAATGGGCAGAGGACCTGAACAGACACTTCTCCAAGGAGGACATACAGAGGGCCGGAAAAACATGTGAAAAGATGCTCAACATCACTAATCATCAGAGAGATGCAAATTAAAAAACCACAATGGGATCCCACCTCCCACCGGTCAGAATGGCCGTCATCAATAAATCCACAAACAACAAGTGCTGGCGAGGATGGGGAGAAGGGGAACCCTTTTGTTCTGTTGGTGGGAATGCAGACTGGTGCAGCTGCTGTGGGAAGCAGATGGAGACACCTCAAAAATGAAAAATGGATCTTCCTTTTGACCCAGTGATCCCACTTCTGGGAACATATCCAAAGGAACCCCAAACACTAATTAGAAAGAACACTGTGAAGGAACACAGTGCCCTTATATTCATTGCTGTGTTGTTTACAATCGTCAAGATATGGAAGCAGCCCAGGTGCCCATCAGCAGGAGAGTGGATAAAACAACCATGGGACATTTACACAACGGAATACTACTCAGCCATAAAAAGGAGAAAAGTTTACCCTTTGCATCCGTATGGATGGACCTGGAGAACATGATGCTCAGTGAAATGAGCCAGCCAGAGAAAGACAAATGCCATGTGATCTCACTCGCGCGTGGAATGTAATGAACAAACGGAATTAACAAGGAAATGGGGACAGGCCCATAGATGGAGAGCAGGATGACAGCTCAGGGGGCAGTTCGGGGGGTGCAGGGATTGAGCAAAGAGGAGAAGGACTCATGGCCACGGACAACAGTGTGGTGATTGCTTTGGGTGGTTCCCAGGGGACGAAACAGAAGTGGAGAAAAATACAATAAAGATTTTAAAAAAATGCCCACCTGGGCACGGCACTTAGCACCTGACCGTTGGTGAGGGCTTTTGCAGTGACCCTGTGAGGCAGTCAGGGCCGGGGTGTTCTGTTTTGTTTGGCTGATGAGCGAGTTCAGGCTCAGGGGCCCAGATCGCCGATGCTGCCCTCCCCGTCTCTCTCTCCCCTCCCCCAGTAGGCTCGGCCGCCCCGCTGGCCTGCCTGCAGAGAGCTGCAGCCCGGGTCCTTGGGCGCCCGCACGGTGTCCTTCCCATCAGTCCCCGTGCCCAGCTCCGTCTCTGGTCCCCTGGGGCGGGCGTGGAGAACTCTGGGACACCCGGTTTGGCACTCCCTCAGGACAGACCCAGTCGTCCCACAGTCACACGGGGTCCCGCTTCGTCCGTCATGCACTTGGCTCAGCCACGTTCGCTGAATTCCCCGTGTGCTGAGTTCTGAGCTGGGGGTACTCCAGGGGTCAGGGCAAGCCCATGGCATGGTGGTCACTGGGGAGCCCCTCGCAGGGCCCCGCTTCCCTCTTCCCAGCCAAACGGCAGCCAGGGTTACTTTCCCCAGGCCCTCCGTCGGCTCATTTCAGGCTGGGCCACCGTGTGTAGGCCCTTCCCGCGGGCCCGTTCTTCCTCTGCAAGGGAAGTCTGTGTGTGTGTGTGTGTGTGTGTGTGTGCGTGCACATGCATGTGACCGAAAAGTGCCTCCCAGGCCCCATACTCTATGGCGCTGGCTCTTTTTACCTGGAATCAAAGTGTCCCGTTAGTGATACACACACGTGCCAATGTGTGTCACAATCGTCCCATCAAACCCGCCTGCTCTTACCCCTGAGGACTCCTGGCCACAGAGGAGCTCGGGTCCCACCAAGACTCGGACCAAGCGCCACAATTCCACACGCAACCGGCCACTTTCTCTTTCAGCGGCTTGGGGTACGGAATCAACACCCCGGCTTTTAGTGTTCCAGTTGATCAGACCCAGAGGCCGTCACCCCTGCGCATCCTGACGTCTCCTCTGGTCATCTGGTCACGCTCCAGGAACTCCAGCCACGGACTCAGAAAGGCTTTTGGGTCCCCTGTGTCCCCATGGAAATGGACTCCACCACTGTCCCTCGAGGCCAGAGCTGAGGGAGAAGCTGGTCCTAGGACAGACGGGCGAGGGCACCCAGCAACGGTGCTTGAGATGCTGCTGTTCGTGCCGAGGAGGCGGAGCCGGGCCGTGCTCTGGCGCAGCAACCCTGCCACCAGCAACCCTGCCACCAGCAACCGCCCCCCGGAAAACCCACGGTGCCCTGGCAGGACCTCTTGTTCCTCACTGCACCGCCCCCTTCAGGAGACCCTGGAGACTTTTGCCAGCTGACCTCAGAGGGGGCTGTCTCAGCACCTTGATTCGTACCTCTCACACTGCTACCCACCCAAAAGACCACCTCCCAGTTTCCCTTGTAGCTAAGTGACTGATTTACAGCCAACGAAGTATAAGCAGAAGTGTCCTGTGGGACTTCCAGGAATTCGTCTTGACAACTCAGAGGCACCGCTCTTCTTTACTCCTTCCTTTGTCCCGCCGTCTGGGACATGGGCGTGATGTCTGGAACTCCAGCAGCCATCTTGGGCTGTGAGGGTCACACCTTAGTAAGGATGGAGCAGTAAGCTAGAACGAGCCCAGAGTCCCCCAGACCCTGTGTCTCTACTATCAGCCCCGTATTCCCCACTTCTGGATTTCTTTAATGTAGAAGAGAAATAAACTTCTCTTGTGTTCGAGTCACGGTTATTTTGGGGTTTCAATCACACGTGGTTGAACCGACACATCAAGCAAGCTTGCTCCCCAAACAGAGAGGGACTCTGAAGGTATTTGTGGGCCTCACATGTTCCCTCTCCTGCGGCAGCCGTGGAGCCTGTCTTCTGTGAGGGGACACACAGATCCTCGTGTACCTTGCTGGAGAACAAGGGACAATAGCTCCAAGCTGTCAATCCCATCTGTTTCCCAGGAGCAGGGAATGGCTACATGGTGATAACAGAAATTCTCAGGCCGGCGGGGAGTCTCCCATCACAGGGCCATCGGGGATGGGGGGGACACAAAGAGGGCACACTCGTGGAGCCCTTCCCGGGGGTCGCTGATCAGGCACTGGCGGCATTTGTGGTTTCTGAAGCCCGTTTTCCGTACAGCCACACTGACCCCCACTCTGCCTCTCCTCCCAAGGACCCCCACGACCACATCGCCGCCCACTGCACACACGGTGGACTCGAGGCCCCGGGGGCGGCGTGGCTTGCCCGGGGAGGGAATCACATAGCAGGTCTGCCTGTCCCCCTTTTGTTACAGTTTTCTCTTAGTGGAGGAAGGGCAATCTATCAACATACATCCTAGGTTTTTCCAGCGAAGTTCCAACTTCTTGAACCACCTTTTTTCTCCCGAAGGACATGTGTTCCAGACAGATGGCTCACCCTGAGTTTTGGTTTGTAAAGGAGATCAGTCATTGGGAAGCACCTTTTAAAATCACCCTCCCAAGTGGCAAGCGTTTCAGAGGAGGGCAGAGACAACACTGGGAGTTTAGAGGAAGTCAGAGAAGACTTCCTGGAGGAGGTGGCCTTTGACCAAGACTGTAGTAATAGCACTGACCTGGACGGAGGAATATGCTCTGGGGATAATTAGGGCAGCAGAGAGGAGGTGATGAGGAGAAGATGGCTGTGGAAGGCAAGAACCTTCCAGAAGGGGGAAGAGCACAGGAAGTGTGAAGACCTAAGGGCTCTGGTGAAGGAGCAGGGTGCCCTGGGGCCTGTGATGTGCCTGGAGAGTGAGGGGAGCAAAGCGGAGGACATGAGGTGGGGTCCCTTGGAGGGACAGGGTGGCCCCCCCGAGGACAGGGGCAGGGGGAGAGCAGAGGAAGAGGCTCAAGGACAGGTGTCACCACTGATCACCTGTCGGTGGGTGTGGGGCGGGGGCGGGGGGGGGGGAGCGGCAGCGATGAACAAGCTTCAGCCGCGGGTACCACCGCATGAAATGACAGATTCCTTTTTTCTCCACAGTGAGGCGTGAGCGCCTCCCACCCGGGCTAGTAATTGAGGTTACTCTTTCAATATTTGCTCAAGGAGAAAGTAATCACCTATTAACAAAAAGTGTACTCAGAGACGGATTCGCGTACCAACTCTCTTCCAAACAGCTGAGAAGGTGTGACCCAGGGGTTCCGATACCTTTTTGTCTGCATTCTTGCTCTCGGTTCTGTATAAATGGCTGTGCTCTTCCTTGGAGAAAGAAGGGAAGGTGAACCCCAAAGTACTGTCCTACCCACGCTCCGTGCGGCGATCAGCTATTTTCCTGTGTTTCCCACATTCCCTTCACTGAGCAAAGAGGCATGACAGCACGGGCTGCCCAGAAGGAAGGAAACCCCAGGCTCCCTCCCGACTCCCGCTCTGCAGATGGCAGCTGGAAGAGTTTTGAGGGCAGAAGTGTGTGGTTAGGCACCAGCCGAGAACCACTGCCCCAGGGAAGGCAGTGTCCTCAGACGGGCAAAGACTGGGAGAAATACGGCTCATGCTTCCTTCCTGGGGAAAAAAAAAATCACCCAAAGCGCACGGAGGGGGGCGGGGGGGACTGGCGGCGAGCTCCGGAGCTGGCCCAGGGGCCAGGTGGGGCTGCCAGGCTGCTGCGGCGGGGGTGGGGGTGGGGGGGGGGGGGCGGGGGGCGGGGGGAGCACCGCAGGAGGAGAACCAGGGGAAAAACATCATGGGGAAAAGGATGGACGAGACGAAAAACGAGGCGGAAGGCAGCGCTTATAACACCACGTGGAAATGACACAGGCTTGGGCGGGGGCAGGGAGGACGGGGAGCACGAACAATTACCGAAAATGCACGGCGACCGGTCAGACCTTAACAACCCCGGCCTTGATCTTGGCAAGCAGAGACACGTAAATGAACCTGAGGGTGCGTTGGACGACCTGAAAGGCGGTTGCTAAGAGAACTGAAAATGCACGCCAGAAATACACGCGGTGGAAAGCCGTGGCAGGAAGCCTTCCACCTTTGCGTGAGGAGGAGGAGTGTGCGCGTGCGCGCTCCCTGGGCCGTTCGCGCGGCGCGGACTCCCGCTGGGGAGGCCGGCGGGGGCCCCAGAGCCCGTCTCCGGTGAGTGTTTGAGTATTCGAATTTGTCAGACCGTGTGGCAGGCATTACAAACAACTTTGTTCAGGCCAAATAGACGTACTTCCTGCACCTGCTTCAGTGGACAGTTTCACCCGTTCGACCCCGGCGGACCCGCAGCACTCAGGGTGCGAACAGACCCGCCAGCCCCGGTGTCCCCTCCCTCCTGTCCCCTCCGGTCCCCGCTGGACAGAGCAACACGAGTAGCACTTTACACAGCGAAAAGAGGGAGCAAAGAAGAACCAGGGAGCTAAGAAACAGAAAGCCTAAAATGAGACAACAGAAGTCAAACCTGACTTGAATGAGTTAAAAAATCGAATAAAAGGCAAAGGTTCTGAGAATAATCATATGAATACAATGTCCACCATTGTCCACACGAGTGAAGGATCAACCTTCTTTGTGAGCTCTGTACATCAACCAGAACTGAAGACACGTGGGCTGTAAAAATCCGACTGTGTCCCCCAAACCCAAAACTTCACAGGTCACATTCTCTGATAAAAATTAAACTAGAAGTAACCATAATTTTAAAAAGTCTTCTTAATAATGATTGGAACACAGAGGAAGAAAAATACATGTATAGAATATTTGGAGAGTAATGAAAATAAAGACACTATGCCTGATGAGAATAAAGCTGTTCTCCAAGGCAGACTCGTAGTAGTAAATGCACTGTTTACAGAGAAAGAGAGCTAAAGTACTTGTGAGTCAAACATTCAATTCAATAAATTAGAAAATTAAGATGAAGCAACCCCAATAAGTCAAAGGGAGAAATCCGAACTTAATGCAGTGAAAATAGAGCTGTCGAGTAAATGTGACTTGATTTGAAACATACACTTCAGTCATCTGGTGACACTGATTAAATAAAAACATAAAATGCAAACAAAATGACAAAGGATATAATCACAGGGAGGTGGTTACAAAAGTAATATGTATAATTATGTTAATGCTTTTAAAATCTCAATGACCTGGAATTATCTGGAAAACTATAAATTATCAAAAACTTCAATATTATAGAATATGGTACATTGAAATTTCGATGAAAGTACTTTCAAAAGAAGGTTGCAGGCCTGGTAGTTTTATATGAAAGTGATTTAGAATATTTAAGGATTGGATGTATAACTCTTCCAAAGTGTAGAAAAGACCACAATCTACCCAAAATAATCTCACAAAGCTAAAATAATCTCATTGCCAAAAAGCTATCAAAGCTAACCTCACCATGAAATGACAAACCTCTCCTGCCTATGCACACCCATATGAAAATTCTAAATAAAATACTTACCGGTCAAGTTCAATAGCATGTTAATTATTCATCAGAGTCCACTGGACTTTGCCCAGGGATGTCGAAATGGCTCAATGTTAAGGAAAATCGGTAAGTATAAGACACTGCATCAATAGGTCACATAAGAGAGTCCACAGCATGATCACCCTCGTGTGTGCCTCCAAAATGAGCACTTACTCCATCCTTCGATGCCGTGTTTCACTTAGAACAGGTTTTGCCACCTGCCGGCCGCCTTACTAAGTGCCCGGTACAGTGTGTGTTCAACATCCATAGCAACACCTGGCAATGGGTCCCTCCTCCCGCCTGCGGCCGGCCCCCCACCTGTGCCCACTCCCCTCCCTGCTTCTCAGGGGCCTTACACAACCCATTACACCTGTCCTACACTCCCCCCCTCCCCCACACCCGGCTCCTTCCCATCAACGCTGAGACGAGCTCCAGGTCTTTTTAAAACAAATCTCCTGTGACCCGGCATGACCCTCCAATGGGGGCTTCTGGGAGGAACTGTCCGTGTTCGTCCTGTTTTCTCACGTTCCACCCGGCCCCCCCAGGCAGACTTCTGCCCCTCTCACTCCCCGGAGACAGCCCCCCCAGACCAGCGCATGTGGTCCAGCCCACTGGTGGCTCTTCTGTCACGTTGTACATGAAGTGACGCTCTCGGGGCATGAAGCACTGTCCCGGATGGTGGATAACCAAGGGGCATGTGTGCATTAGGGTGATGCCCGCCCTGTGCTGACAGGGTGCCCCCCAAAACCAGTGGCTTCCTGACGCCAGGAGGGGGCCCCTCTTTCCTGCATCGGTCTGGTCAGCAGCCTCCTCTGCTCCTGGTCGTGACTCAGGGGCCCCTCCCCCAACCCGCCTGGTACTCCAGAAAGCAATGCTCCTCTCCCGCAGATGGTGTTTCCCGCCTTACAAAGCAGGGCAATCTCCAAAGCAAAGGGCCTCCCCCAGCTCTGGATCGGGATCCCGGCTTGCACAGAATGAGACTCCTGCTCAGAGGCCCTCGGCAAGCCAGCATCCCACAGCGGCAAAGAGGTGGAGGCTGGACTCGAACGCAGGGCCCCCTGTGCTCCCCTAAGTCCCGCCGCTTCTGACGGGAGGCCACCTTTTGCAGACTCACGGTCCTGCCTGCCTCCGGCCAGTGGCCTGGGGGAGCCTGGCAGCGGGCGCCTGCCTCAGATCGGAGGCTCAGAACGTCCCCTTGGTTTCTGGAACGCTCCTATCTCCCCTGCTGGAGCTTTTCCTGTGGGCCCGGCAGCCTCCTCCCATATGCCTTCAGGGTCCTGCCAAGAGCCTCTCAAATGTTCCCCAAGAAAAGGCCAGACCTGTTCCTTGGGCTCCGCGGCTGGCCAGACACCACCCTCTCATGTGCTGCTTAGAAATAAAACAGGGAGGTGACGAGCAGCTTGGAGGAGTTGAAATGTCAGCGCGACACCCTGAAATCTCCTCCGAGCACGGAACGCGGCGGTGGCAAAGGCTGCCCAGAAAGCAGACTGTGAGCCAGGAACCGTGGGAAGTCCCTCCTCTGGGTTCTGGGAGCCGGCAGCTCCAGAAGAAACCGCGCTGGTGCCAGGAGCCCACCCTGGCTCTCCGGCGCGCCGGCGCCAGCCACCTGCTGCACCGCTCGGCGCTCGAGCCTCGGCGCCGGGAGACTTGTAGCTCTCGTCACCTCTGCGTCCCCTTCCTGAAGGTTCCCCCTGTCCCTGTCCTCTCTGCCCTGCCAGGGTGCCGCCTCCAGGCACGCCTGTCCCCCCGGGGCTTCGAGCTCCTCCAGGGCAGAGGCTGAGTCTTTCGTTTCATACCCTGGGGCCCTGCTGGGGGGCCTGCACAGAGGGGGGCTCGACTGATGTTGTCCAGTGAGCACATGACCCTTCCCAGAGCTCAGCATTCGGAGGGGACCCGGGGCCAAGCCCTGAGGTCCTCCCAGCCCTGCTGGCAGCAGGAGGAAAGGCCACCCGTGTCTGGGCACCAGAGGCAAGGACACTGGACGTGGAAAGGGGGCCACCCTGGGGTGGGCCTCCCACGTGCTGTCAGTGTTGGGTCCCAGTTTCCTTGTTTGCAGAACGGTGGGGGTGGATGGTCTCTAGGGCCCCCAGGATGGGCTCTTCCCAGATGCACGACGGTCTGAGCCCCTCCTCCTTGCACTTGTTGCAAAATAGCTCTGCCTGGCCTGACCCCCCAGCCTTGGCTTTGGCTGCTGCCCCACCCCCGCCCATGGCTGCCAGACCTCAGAAGAGCCTGAAAGTGAGGGGTCCAGAAGCTTGAGCTCCGCCCACTTACAGGAAATCCACCCGGAGAGGATGCTTATGTGTGTGCTGGCATGTGCTGTGTGTGCTGGCGTGTGCTATGCCTGCTGCTGTGTGCTGTGTGTGTGTACGTCCTAGGTGACAGGGAAGGCGCCAGGTGTGTGTTGGTTTGTGTCTCTGGGTGTCGCCCCATAGATCGGATTGGCAGCAGACCAGAAGAATCAAGAACGGAGGGGGGATGGATGAGGGGACAGGTGGGCCTCTCACCTCAGGGCCGGGGTGGTGTGTGTGAACGGGCGTGGGACCCACATCGGGAGTCTGGCCAGCCGACATGCCTGTGGGTGGGCGCGGGTACGTGCCTGTGTTTGGCTGCCTGTGGGTTTGTGTGTGCATCCAGTGCCCGCGTGCACGCAGGCCCCCTCTTGGGCCTGCTCAGGGGCAGGGGGAGAGCTCCCGGCGGCAGGGGCAGGCCTTGGTAAGCCGGCAGGCACCGCGGCTCACCTTCCCCTTCCATCCATCTCCAAGTATTGATCATCTCGTCTGAAAACGCTGGCTTGGCCGCGCGGGCGGCGCTCGGAGCCAAAGCGCCGAGCGAGCTGTGAAAACTGTCTACCCCGCGTGGGCGGCGGAGACGCCGTCCCACGTCGGTCCCCTCCACGCTGCCTAAGGTTAGAGGTTTCTGCAGATCAAGCCGCGGGGCCACGCACGAGCGCCCCCACCCGTGTGGCTGGCTGCAGGGACCTTAGCACTCTTGTGGTTGAACCTTGTCACTCACAGCTGGGGACAGCCTGTCAGTGAGTGCAAGGGCCATGTCCAAGGTCACACGGGAACGGAGAGGTGAACCGCGGTGTGCCCAGCCCCTGGGCACAGGTGCAGGGCTTGGCGGGAGTGGCGGGGACTCGGGGAGGCGGGGGAAGGAGGCGGGCTTTCCCGGAGCAGCGCGGGCCAGGGGTGGTGTGGGAGCAGGAGACGCACAGGCTCTCCGGCTCAGTTCAGGGAACTTAGTCTGACCTCCACGCGGTGCAGAGTAGAGAGCTGGGGGTGGGGGGGGAATGGAGACAGAGCCCCCGTCTGCGGGGGAGCCTTCTCAGACGCCAGATGTGCTGAGGCGCGCAGGAGGGAGGGCGGGCGGGCAGGGCAGGGGGGTGTTCTGGGCAGCAGAAACAGCAGGCACGAGCGGCAGGGGTGTCCTCCACCTGTGTGGGGGCAGCTGTGCACTCAGGTGTGGTTGGAGGGCCCCGGTAAGAGTGGCGGTGTGACTCCAGGGTCCCCGTCGGTCCAGCTAAGACCCCGGGGAGGAGAGCCTTGAGCTAGGAAGGACAACCCGGGAGCAGCGGTGGGCAGGGGGTTGGGTTATTGCAGACAGGGAGAAGCTACCTGGGGGGGAGGGGAGGGGGATGGGCTCCTTCCCAGTGGGGCCTAGAGCTAGAACAGAGGGTGGGAGAGGGGGCGGGTGAGCCCCTGTGGGGGAAGCAGCGGTGGTCGGGGAGCTGGTCCAGGGCTGGGCCTTTAAGCAGGCTTTTCTTCTATCCTCCCCCACCCCCACCCCACCCCCACTTCTAAACTCTCCTCGGACATGCCGCAGGGCCAGAGAGGGAGCCCTCCCCTCCCCCGAGAAGCCCACACAGTGCAGTGGTGGGGGCACTGGGGCTGAGGTCCTCCGAGGGAGCCGGGAGGGAGCGGAAGGACAAGCACCGAGTTCTCCTGACTGTGGCAACGGGGTGCAAGGCCCTTCCCTTGGACCTCAGGGTGGGCGCCTGTGCTTTCTCCTTCCAGGGGCGAGGGCGTGCCCGCACCTCTGCAGGTGTCTGCCCAGACGCCACTCCACCCCCCTCTGCTGCCCCCTCCTGTCGCTCTCAGGTGCTCTGAGCACTCTTGCTGGCATCCGAGTCCTGTGGGCCCCTCCTCCCCCACCTCCAAGGAAGCCGCCTTGGCAGGCGGCAGGCTCCGTCCTGGGTCCTCCCTGCACCTCCTCTGCTCCGTTTAGGGGGCGGGGCCACTGAGCCCAGAGGGTGGTCACTCGGTCACTCGCTTAAACAGCACAGCTGGCAGGAGGCAGAGCTGAGGCCAGCACACACCTGCCCGAGGCACTAGGACTCAGGGATGCTACTCTAGGCAAGGGGGCCCTGGAGCCAGAGAACTGGGGTTCATATGCCCCCTGCCCCCCCACCCCCGCCCCAGCAAGCTGTCAGCTGACCTCTGTTTCCTCCTCTCTACGCAGAAGGAGGCTCTACCCGAATCTGCGTTCGTTGCCAGGGCGGCCGTAACAAAGAGCCACACCCCGGGGGCCCACACAGCAGAGATCCGTGTTCCCACCGTCCTGGGGGCCGCAGGGCCAGCAGCGAGGTGCCGGCCGGGCTGCATCCTTCTGAGGGCGGGGTGGGAGAACCCGGGCCTCTCCCGAGCTTCTGGGGGTGCCGTGCATCTCTGGCGCTCTGACCGGTCGGCGAATCGCCCTGACTCTGCCGTCGTCATCACATGGTGTCGTCCCTGGGGGGGGGTGTGTGTGTGCCCACATTTCCCCTTTTATACGAACGTGGTCATACCGGGTCAGAGTCCATCCTTAGGACCTTGTCTTAACTTGACCCTGCTCTGCGTTCGGCTCTAGCTATGAACTTCGTGGTCCGGCGTGGGGGCGGGTGAGACGTCCGAAGCAGGTGCTGGATGGAGAGGGGCGTGTCCTGAAAGAGGGGGTGCAGAAGCAAGGCCGTGCCTGGCTCTGGGGCCCCAGTGGCTGGCCCCCAGTAGGTGCCCCCTGTCTCCTTGGGGGCAGGTCAGCGAACGAGGACAGATCAGGAGAGGGCACGGGGTGCCGTGTCGCAGAAGCGTGGGAACCACCTAAAGAGGCAGGAAGGAATTTCTGGCCCCAGGCTCGGGCTCCTTGGCTGTTGAAAGATCGGATTCCTGGCATTCGTGTCCTCCGTCTCGTCCCGTTGGGCGGCCCCTCGTCGAGCACAGAGACCCGGGGTGCTGCGGGCAGTGTGTCGGGGCTTGATGGAGGGCATTAGTGCGGCCTGCATTCCAGAGGCCGCCAACGCGGCGCCGTGCACGCGTGGTCTCAGCATGGCCTCTTTGCACCGTCCGATGGCCCCTGTCTAAAGACTGGAGGGACAGCCCTCTGGAAATCAAAGTCTGGTTTTCCGGAGCCACGTGATTTAATAATTACTGGTGCGGGGCCTCCCATCGCCCTGCAAAATGGAAGAGACCCACGTGGCCCAAAACAAAGTGGCGTGGATGGCCGTGGCTTTGGCTTGGCTTTGCCCGCTGTGTAGGAGCTGGCGTCCTGGCTTTCTGGGGCCAGGGTCCCCTGGAAGGGGCCGCAGAGTGCTTTGAAGTTGTCTCCAGTTGGTTCAGTGACCGGAGCAGGGGGTCCTTTGTCAGCCACCCCACCATGGTGCAATCCTAGCCAGTCACGTCCTCTCTCTGAGCCTCAGTTTCCCCGCCTGGACAGCACAGACTAAGACATTGGCTGCAGGTGATTTATTCGAGTTTCCCCAGTTTGAAGTTTACTGATTCTTTAGGGCATGGATGACCTCATCGTTGTTGTGCAGGGTCCGAAGGCCGCACAGGACGGTCTTGCTGGGAGGCTGGCAATAACAGTGACCTGTCCCTCGGGGGCAGCCCTGGCAGCACTGACACGGTGCTGAGTTGCACGGCAGGTGCAGGGTGGTGCTCGCCGACCCCTTCACCACCTGCCCAGCGAGGGTTCCCTCTGCGGTCCCAATGACATGGGCAGGAGACGGTCCGATCTCTGCTGCCGTCCCTCTGTCTGTCTCCGTCCCTCAGCCTCCGTCTGTTCCCAGGCAAAGCACACATGAAACGGCAGCATGTGGGCTCCCGCCAATGTCAAGGTCAACTGGCTCGTGTGGCACTCACCAGAGAGGCTTGACCACTGTCACGTGTTGGGAGGCCAGCCCGCTCTTCCCGGGGCTCTGACCGTGGAGCCGGCGTCCCTGGACGTCAGTGTCGGTGAGCATCCGAACTGCATGGGGGTGTGTCCCCAGCGCCGCCAGTGAACAAGCCTGTGCTGTTCGTTGGATGGATGGGTGGGTGTTCATTCCGGGGCAGAGAAACCGCTGTTCGAGCCTCTCTGTCCTGCCCGTCTGCACACCGGGCAGACGGTCTGCTCTACCTACACACAGGATCCTGGACTTCGGCTGGCCAGGGGCCGAGCACACACTGGAGATGGACACGCTGGCCTCCGGTGAGGAGGGAACACGCGTGTAAAAGGTGGCGTGGATTTCTCGAGGTGGCCCAGCGGCTGCGTGTGGCAGACGGGGCCCATGCCAGTTCTCCCCGCTCTCAGTCCAGGACGCTCCCTCTTACGGCGGGTCAGACACAGGCCAGGCACACACCTCTGACCCATGGGATGGTCGCGTCTGCAGGTCCCCTGAACGAAGCAACTCACCTGCTGGGTGACCGTGACACTAACACATCCGTCACGGGCCCTTCGTGCCCGGGACCCGAGGCGTCTGCCTTCGGTGCCTCCGGGGCCTCGCAGGTGCCCAGGGAGGAGCGGCCAGAGAGCTCAGGCTGCCCGTTGGGAAGCAGGGCCAACGAGGCCCAGCTGTGGACACAGCCCGAGTCAGGAGACGGAGACCCGCAGGGAGAAGCACTCGACCCAAGGAGAGGAGTGAGTGCTGGGTGCAGGCTGAGCCAGGAGCCCCCCGACCCCGGGGCCCTGCGCACACAGTGGGGGCTTGTGTGGTGTGTAGGGCAGGGCAGGGCAGGGAGCACGGCCCCATTCCTGGTCTCTCTGTCCACCCCCAAGCCTGGAGCAAGTGAGCGGCTCAGCAAAAAGGAAGAATGATGTTGGGAAAATAAAATAAAATAAAATAAAATAAAATAAAGGCAGGGTACGGCGTGCAGGAAGTGTGCAAACACTGCCCAGGCACACTCACACTGAGACCATCGTTCATCCTTCCTCTGAGGTGCACACTGAGCCGGGTGCCCTGCATCTTTATTTTAAGTTCTGGAAGCCGACACCACAGGGAGCAGGGGCGACGGGGGGTGTCAGGGCTGCTGGCTGCCCCTCCTCAGCAGGAGCCTTCCCAGCAGCTTCCTACATCCTCCTCAGTGTGGGCGGGGCAGAAGGTCCCGGCGCAGCTCAGACAGGCCCGCTCTGCAGGTCCCGGTCAGCCGGTCTCCGACGCTGAGCCCCCAGGTGGGCTCTCGGTAGCCGTGATGGCTCGTTTTATGTGTCAACTCGGCTGGGCCACAGGGCGCCCGACACGTGGCCCCACCTGATCCTGAATGCCTATGTGAGGTCTGGGGGATGGTGGGCGTAACAGTGGAATGTGCAGACGGGGCACCGCAGGTTGCCCTCCCCAGCAAGGGTGGGCCCCGGGTGGGCAGTCAGTCGACCTCTGGAGCGGGGCGGGGGCTTGGGGGGCGGCGAGGAACTTCTGCCTGCCTGTTGTCAGCCGGAACACAGGCCTTTTCCTGGCTTTGAACTCAAAGGGAAGCAGCGGCTCTTCCTGGGCCCCGAGCCGCCCCCTTTCTCCCGGGGACGACGCCGGTTGGCTGTCCTGGGCCTCCAGCCTGTCCGCTGCGGTCCTGGGCCTGGTCAGCCTCCAGCGCGCCGAATCCTGTGTGAAATCCCACATGCGTGCACACGCGGCTCACATGCTCCCTCCCGGTCTGCTGTCTGGGCAGCTCTGGCCGGTCCCGCAGCCGTGGCCACAGTGAGTCTGGAGCCCCTGTCCCCTCGCCCCCAGAGAGCTGCTCCCTCTGCCCGTGCCACGCGCTGGGGCCTCGCTCCGGACAGCCGGGGCCCTGGAGGGACCGGCAGGGGCCGCCGCGGAGTCGCCTGTCGCCCGCCTGCCTGCGCGACGACTGCGGGGCTCTTGGAGCGGCGTCAAGGAGGAAACAGACGTATTTTTTGAGGAGGGAGGCACGCTCTTTGTTTCCTCTCAGATCCGCCGGGATGGCAAAAGTCTGCTTTTTAAATGCAAGAGAAATGTCATGCTCCAGGAGGGCGGGCGGGCGGGCGGAGGCTCCGATCGAGCGCCCCCAAGGAGCCAGGCTCTCCGCAGACACCCTGCCCTCCGCCTTCCGCCCGGAGGACCTGGGAGCCCAGGATGACGTCAGCGCGGCCCTGGGTTTCCGCCGCCGGCTCGTCACTGGCCCCGTGGGCTTATTGGATGCAGTTGTGCGTGTGCAAGACACAGAGTTTATTCTTGTGTTACTGTTTATCATTTACTGTGTTAGTTCCCGCACGAACACCGCGCACCTACTTCTGCCCCACACTGGGTAAACTCCGTGACCCGCCGCCCACCACGCGGAATAGAACATTGTTGATAACTTGCTTCCACCCGGGGCCTCCGCTCTATCCCAGCCCAGGGGGTCACACTCCTGACACTGCCCCCGCAAAGTTTTATTTTATTTTTTTATTTTTAGAGCAAGGGGGAAGGGCGGGAGAAAGAGAAGGAGTGGACCATTGATGTGCCAAAGACACATCAATTGGTTACCTCTGGCACGTCCCCAACCCGGAACCTGACCTGCATCCCGGGCCTGCGCCCTGACTGGGAACCGAACCGGCAACCTTTCACTTTGCGGGATGATGCCCACCCACGGAGCCACCCCAGGGAGGGCACGCTCCTGAAACTTGCATTCAAAACTTAAGAAAAATGACATAGATTTTCACGTAGAAGTATTATAAAAGATATGTTTAGTGTTCCCTCTTAAACCCTTCATACAAAGGCATCTCTTTTCGTGAACTTCCCTTTGGGGTTGGCCAGAGGCCCCAAGCCAGCTTCTGTGCGCGCCGGGGTCTCTGCGCATGCCCGGGCCTCTGCGTGCGCGTGCCCGAGGCTGGGCTGAGCCTTCCTGCAGCCCAGGGTCTGGTCCTCCCGGCGCCTGTGCTCCCCTGAGCAGCCGGATCAGACCGCAGACCCTGCCGCTGTTGGGGCGTGCCTGCGGCCGCTGCCCTCACCGCCCGGAACTCACACGGAGAGCCCAGAGCAGAGGCAGGCCTGCGCCAGCCGAAACCCCCCAGATCGCTCCCATGGCCCAGGACCGGGACTCCAGGAGGTCCCCACCGAGTGGGCCTGTCTCGGAGGAAGACAGGGGGAGGAGGAAGGGGCCTGGGGGTTTGGGCGTTACTAAGTTGCTGTTTGTTCAACACTTGCCATGTGCTCAGTGAGCAGGTGGGCTGAGCATCCAGGGGCACCCCTCTCCATGTCCTCGCCGAACTCTGGAAGGTGGCGCCCCCTGTAGCCCCGCTGTACGGGTGAGGAAGCCAAGGCTGCACGAGGCACAGTGACTTCCAGCGGAAAGGGGTGGGAGGGCGGCAGGCCTTCCCTAACCCCGAGGCTGGGACCACGGAAGCAAACCCTTTGCGGGCAGTGTGCGTTTTTATGGCGCATGGGCGAAAACCCTCTTTGCCCTCAAAGGGGTTGGGAAGGTAAGGAATGAACAGAGGGGAGGGGCATGAGGAGAACCGGGCAGTCTGATGTCACTCAAGCTGGATGCTATGTCAGGGGTCCCAAGGGGGAGTGATCCCTGAGGCTGGGCAGAACAAGGCTTCCTGGAGTAGGGGGCACTCGAGTGGGGGAGGAGGTGGAGGGGCGGCCCAGGCTGGGCGTGGCTGGCATCAGGGTGCAGGGGTGAGGAGGCTGGCAGGCATGCGCAGGTGACTAGAAGCTGCGTGGTGGGACAGGTGCCCGAGCTCATCTGGGTCTGGGCTACTGTCCCCATCCTGCAGGTGAGAACACTGAGGCCCAGTTTCCACGGTGATGTAACAGGGCAGGCTCAAGTCCCAATGTCCCAGTTTGGTCTGCTCTCTTCGCTTCCAACCTGACAGACCCCCGCCCGTGGGGGGTCTCAGGAGCGGAGGGGCTGGTGCCAGCCAGAGGGAGGCTCACACAGGCCACGGGGAGCACCGTGCACAGGCCAGGGGCCGGGCAGAGCCGAAGCAGGCGGGAGACGGACAGGGACGGCTGTAGTGGGAGTGTCGGGGAGAGCTCAGGAGCCAAGGGCCCGGCCCCAGTCCCAGGAGGAAGGGGAGGGCTGGGACACGCCGGCAGTCGAAGGCAGGCAGGGCTGGTCATGCCTCGGGTGGGCCAGGCTCCAAGGGCAAGGCCAGTCAGGGGCTCTCGGCTAGGCCAGCGGGCCCCTCCCCACACCTTTCCAGTGCTCCCCTCTCCCCTCCCTGGGGACTGAGGCAGGAACCAGGGCGCCTTGCAGGCAGAAGCATCTTGAGGAGGGGAGCCCCCTTCGCAGAGTCCCAGGTTTCCGACTGCGCTGGGCAGGAAGCTGCCTCCTGGAGCCTGGGAGGAAGCAGAGGGGCACGGAGTCCTGGGGTCGCTGCCAAACCCAAAGTTCGTTCCCCGCTCCCCAGGCGAACGCCTCCGGAGGGGAGGAGAGAGGAGCATATGGAAAAGCGGCAGCTTCCCCATCGCTGCGAGAGGCCGCCCCTCCACAGTCTGCTGTCCCGGTCCCGGTCCCGTTCTGTTCCCTCCGGTGCCTTCCAGGGACAGCAACTGGGGCCTCTGCAGCCTGGATCTGCGTGCGTGGCCTCCAGCAGTGGGCGCCAGCACCCTCAGGGCACGGGAGCGAATAGGGAGAGGCAGGAATGGGCGGTGGTGGGAGGTTGTGGCCAGCGGTAATGCACTGACTGCCTGTGGAGACCAAGGAGGGCTTCCAGGAGGAAGTGGCAGTTGAAGCAAGCCGGAGTTAGGCCAGAGTAGGAGAGGTGCTGGAGGTCTGTTTCCACTTACGCATGTGTTTGAGAGGTTGAAACACAAAGTGGAGGCTCAGAGGTGTGAGGTGAGGTTTGCCCGAGACCACACAGGAAGCAGTAGGGAGGTGAGGCCAAGATTTGAACCAGGCAACCAGCCCCCGGCCCGGCTCTGTGTCGAGGCCCACAGAGCCACGGCGATTCCTGAGGAGGCTTCCCAGGGACCACGCCAGGTGACAAGGGGGGTCGCTGGCACAGAAGTGCGGCTTGCCTGTGCTGGGATGGGAGCTGAGGAGGGGGTCTTGGGACTGAGAGAGGAAGGGGCTGTCCCCTGATTTCCGGGGCTGGGAAAGGGGGAGGGGGAGGGAAAACTGGGGCTCTGGACACAGGGCCTGGAAAACCTTTGGTCTCCACTGAGGCTCTCGGTGTGCCCCTCAGTGTGAGCGTGCAGTGTGTGTGTGTGTGTGTGTCTGTGGGCATGTGTGTGGGGGTGCACATCCGAGTGTGTGAGTGTATGTCCGTGCATGTGAATGTGTGTGTGTATGTGTGTGAGAATGTGGGTGCATCTGTGTGCACGTGTGCGAGTGTGTGTACACGAGCCCCCTTAGCCAGTGGTGACGTGGCCGTGCACAGCAGGGCTGGCCTCGGGGGCCCAGGGGTGGGGGGCACAGCCACCAACCAGGTGTGCAGATGCCCCCAGGCAGCCGCCCTTGTGGCCAGGGCTTGGTGGCGGGCTGTGCCCTGCCACCTGCTGATCACGCTGGAGTGGGCGAGGACAGCACGTGGGCCACCAGACACCTGTGGAGGGGGTCCTCTGGTGTCTTCTGAAAAGAGGGGAGAGCAGGGCAGGTGCACCTGAGGAGGCGGCCAGCGCCCAGCCTCCCGAGGCTGAGGGCCCCGGGAAGAAGGGGAGCCTGCCTACCCAAGGCCTTTGTGACCCCCCCCCCCACGAAGGGGAGGGTGTCCCTATTAGCCCTGACTGGTGGCGCACGGGTCACCAGTCAGGGCTAATAGGGGTCTGGAGGGGTCTGGATGGGTGTCAGCGTGCCCCCCGCCCTGGACACCCTCCCGGGTCACCGGCAGAGTGACCGCCAGGGTCCGGATGACTGCGCACAGTCCGGAGGAAGCGGGCAGAGGGGCCACACCGAGGGTGGAGGCGGCGGGAGCCCAGACCGAAGCTCAGCTCGGGCGTTTTCGCACCTCCTCCGCCAAGGCCCTGCGGGCCGCACGCCAGTGTGGTCAGCCAGCCGGCCCAGGCTCTCACTCCAGAATGTCACCGCTCTGCGGCCTCCGGCCCCTCAGCACTGGGGGAGGGGTGCTCCTTGTGTGTGTGTGGGGGGGGGTGTGACTGCTTTGCAGGCCACGCCCCAAAGCTCTCCTGGGCTTCCCGGACCCCGGGAAGCCTCCTGAACTCCCTGCAACCGACCATTTCCTGCTCATCTGTCTCCCTGTGCACCCACCTCAGCCAGGGGGTGAGTCGCCCTGGAGCTCTTCCGGGGGGCCCCTCCACCCAACGCTTCTCCGTGCAAGCCCTGGAACAGGGCGGCGGGGCCACGGGAGCCCCTTGCCCACAGACCTTCGACCGCAGGCAGCGGGGCCAGGGCCCGGCTTGCCAGCTGGAGTGGCGCCCCCTGGTGGCAAGAGCGCAATCTCGGCTCACGGTGCCCTCTGCCCCACTCACGGAGAAATTGGGATTTCTTGATGAGCTTCAAAGTGGGCGTGTGTGGGATTCTCCTTGAATTCCACGCTGGTCACCCTCTGAGGCTCCAGACACATTGTTACATCGGCTGCAGCAAATCTGTGCAATTTAGGTTTCCATAAAATGCAGCTCACCTGTATGCTGTTTTGATCTTCTATTTTAAAATTGCACTCCCCAATTTTTTATTTAAAACAAGAACAACTGCATTTACTTGCCCAGCAAACACTTCCCTGGGGCCCCCCAAGTTCAGCTTTACCTGCAGAGCTGGGGCATGTAGGTATGATGAGCCCATTTTATAGATGAGGAAACCGAGGCCCAGAGAGACGCAGGGTCACTCGCGAGGGGAGGCACTGGGGCTGTGCGGGGATTAGGTGGGATCGCCCGTGTGGAAGGACGCGGCAGCGTCTGACAGGCAGCAGGTGGGCACGCGGCGTTTAAAACCGGAGACGGGGGGACAGTGTCTCACGCCCCCGGTCTTCTGACTCTGGCGTGAGCTCTCCTCACCTATGGGTGGCATGCCGCACTCTTTGCTGGGGCGTGCCACCCTGCTGTGTCCTGGCTCTAGTCACGTGGACAATGTGGCTTTGCTCTTCTTGGCTCTCTGACCCCAGCTGGTCAATGTCACACGTCCGCTGGCCTCTGTGAACCCCTGGCCTCTTGGACAAAATCCAGTGCAGCTGAGAATTCCAGTCTCACGCCCCGTGCAGGGCTCCCCTCCCATGGGATGGGACACTTGGTGTCCCCTGGGTGTCACCCCACGTGCAGCTCCCTGGCACTGCAGAGGTGGCTGTCTTCAGTCTGGTTCTGCCCACGGCCGGCCCCTGGCCACAGGCCATCCCACGGCGGCCCCCAGCTGCCTGCCAGCATCCCTTGTCCATGGTGATGACCTCGGCGAGGAGGCAGCAAGAGCTCTGACCCCTCGTCCTTCTCTGTGTCCTCTTGGCCTTTGGGAGGCTTGCACATGCCCTGTCACTCCAAACGGTGCCTCCTCTGTCCCCTCTCTCTGCCACTGGCTGTGTCTCATTCGCCTTCTCCTCCCCAGAGAGGCCCGGCGGGGGCAGGGCAGCCCCCCCCACCCCCCAGCGCGGTGACTGCCCAGGACGGAGAGGCTCGGGCAGGCGGGTGGGAGAGGAAGGTGGTCGCCTCCTGTCGTTACCTGGGTGATGGTCCAGGTCCCTGGGCTGCCGCCGCCTCCCAGCCTCCCGAGAGTGGGCTTTGGTTCTCAGGCGGGGCGGGGGCCCTGCGGGAAGCAGGGTCCCATGAGGAGGGGGCATAACGTGGGGACACATGACAGACACGTGAACTGGGTCAAAGGAGCGGACAGGGACCTTGTCACCCCAGGGCCTGCGGCAGTGGGGAGCTGGGAGCCCCGTCCTCTGCCTGTGTGGGGCGCCTCCGACGGAAGCTGCCATCTTGTGAGGGTAAAGCCAAGAAATGCCCCGACCTGCCTGTCCAGCTGCCCCCCCCACCCCCCGGCCATCCAGGGCCACCCGATGGGAAGGGCCAGGGCAAAGCGGCCCAGGAAGTGCAGGCTGCCACCCGGGCCCCAGCGCAGCTCAGCGAAGGGCAGGGATTGGGCGGGGGTCGGGCCGGGGCGGCACACGGAGAACGGTCCCCTCACCTCCAGGGGCCTCTGGGCTCCATCCCGACGACATTCCTGTGCACTCCAGAACGGCCCTAGACGGGGGGCTGCTGGCCTCCGGGGTGCCGCGAGGACCCTCCCGCTCAGCCCTCAGCCGGAGCAGCCCGTGGGTGGGAGGCCGCCCTTGGCCTGACCCCAGACGCAGTGGCAAAGGGCCTGTGGCCCTGGGGGTGGAGGCCCTAGGCCAGTGCAGGCCCCTGAGGCTGCAGGTCTCTGTGGTGGGTTCTCCCAGGGACTGGACAGCAAGCCGCACCCCACAGGCCTGTTGTGAGGATCGCGGTGGGCAACGACACCCGGCACTTACCTACCGAGCGCCTGCCGGGGGGCCGAGGGCTGTGCTGGGGACTGCCACTCACAACTGTGTGCACAGCACCTGCCCATGGGCCCTGTCTGTTCTCCTTTCCCTAGTGACCCTTATGGTCCAGTTTAGGCTGCAAAGGATGCCCCCTGGCAGCCCGCACCGTCCCCGGGCAGTGGGACCCTCCCCCGCCCTGGCTTGGCACGTGTGTGGAGGCCGCCCTGGCCTAGGAGAGACACCCATGTGTCGCCGGAAACCTTGGGGTTCTGAGGCCTGGGGCGGGAGGGGCTGCCCGGAGCCTTCCAGCCTGCAGCATCCAGCAGTGAGGAGCCCCCATCCCGGCCCCCTTTGCCCGATGGCCCGGCTCCCACTGTGACCAGCATAGTTGTCATTTCTGCGGCCAGGGGTGGACTCTGAAAGGTCATTTACAGACCCCGAGGGGGACATACGGCTGTCATTGGTGCCTGTTTCTGTGCCCTTCGTGGCTCGTAAAGAGGTGGCACCAGCAAGGGCCACGCTCCCCGGCCAGCCTCCCCCGCATGGTCTCCTTCTGCCTCTGTTTTATTGTCCACTCTTATCTCCCTCCCTCCCCACGCCCCGCCCTGCTGCGGCTCCCAAGACCACAACCTTCTCCAAACCGCTGCTGGCTTTTCCTGACCTTCCGCCCCGGGGCACGGAAGGCAACTTTATTAGCTGGGCTGGTGAGGGCTTGGCTGGGGCCCCAGCCCGGGAGGGCCAGAGAGAGGGAGCCCGCAGAGGGGGAGCGGCCGGCACAGCAGGGCCTCGGGGCTGCCTGCTTCTCGGGCAGGAGGGACTGAGGGATCCGGCCCGGGATAGTGACGTCCTGTCCGCCTCCAGCTGTCCCCCTCTGTCCACTGCTCCCGCCCCTTGGGGATGGCCATGGGGGCCGGGTCAGGTGCATTTGCCCTCGTCTGCCCTCCCCCTGCACACGCAGGGGCACCCTCTGATCAGACAGCGAGGGGACAGGCGCCCCCACATCCCCAGGGATCATCAGGGACCCCTAGGTCTCTCTCTGTCTTTGCACCTTAACACGGATTCAGGGCTTGGCTCTGCGTCCGCCCCTTCTCTCGCCGGGGACAAGGACAGTTGGCCGTGGATGCGGGCAGCCGTCATTTGGGGAGGAAATAAGAGGACCTGGGATCGGGTGACTCAGCGGGAAACCGCCTCTCACCTTCCCGGGGACTGAGCCTCGGTGTCGTCACCTGCCATGACCCCCGTGACCCCCCCCCCCCCTCCACAGCTGCCCCGAGCGGGATCGGCCGTGTTTGCTGTGGGGTCTCTCCGTGGGCAGCCGAGTGGGAAGCAGACAGCGTGGGAACCGTGCGGACTTGGGGTCAGGTCTCGGTGTGGCCACCGGCCAAGTCCAAGTTCACCCCAACCCCTGCACTCCAGTTTCCTGTTTGTACAGCGGGGGCGGGGGGGGGGGCAGGTGTCAGGAGTTGGGAGAAGCACGGTCCGCCCTTGGTGGTGGCAGATGCTCAGCCTATGGCCGCCGCCGGTGCCCTTATTTCCCCGGCGAGGCCCCGAGGCTCCGAGGCCCTGAGGCTCCAAGGCCCTGGGAGGACGGTCAGACAAACGGTGGGAGTGGGTCAGCCCGGCCTGCCTGACGCCCAGGAGCCCCACTGCCCGCTCAGCCCCTTCCCCTCCTTGACTCAGAGGAGCCCACCCGCCCAGCCTCCCCGCCTCCCCACCGTGGGCCAGTCTCTGCCACAGGCTGGGGTGAGCGGCTGGGGTGAGCTGCTGGGGTGAGTGGCTAGCGTGGTGGCATCTGCCTCGTCCCCCAGACCTACGGTGACAAGCTAACAGCCATCGCCCCACCACCAGCAAGGGCGAGACGCTGACCGGCCCCAGGGACGGGTCTTGGGCGCTTGTCCCCCAGTATTCGGACCGGCTCTGTGGGGTGCGGGTGCTGCGAGGGCGCGGTGGGGTGCAGGCGAGAGCTCCCTCCCTGCAGCCCCGGCTCCCTTGAGTCACGGCTCGGTGCCCGGCCCGTGTTTGCTCTGTCTGCCTGGGTTCCAGCCCTTTGGCCAGCGGAGGTTAAAGATTACTGCGGCTGACAATAAAAGTGCCCGCGCGCTGGCCTTTGACCGCCCATGAGGCGGCAGTGGCATCGCGCTCCGAACAACCGTCGCAACGGCGAAAGTGGCGAGGGCGTGGGCACGGGGCACGCCCTCCCCGTATTAATATTAAGGGACAGTCGCTCCCACCTGGCACTTGGGCCAAGTTTCCCTTTTATCTGCAGCCAGGGCCACAATGGGGCATTGTTTCCCGTCTCAAAGGCCACCGTGCGGCCCCAGAGTGGACCCAGACGGACTCCACCTGGCAGAGTAAACAGCCACCCGGACGTGGCCAGGGGCAGCGGGGCCGGGAGCTTGCTCTTTCCTCCTGGGAGAGAGCTCTGTCCTTCAGGGGAGTGTGGGGCCTGCAGGCCTCCAGGCCTCGTTCGCCCCCGTTTCTGTGCCTCGGTTTCCTCACCCGGACCACGGTGGTCCACTCACACTCCACCCTGCCGCCCCCGGCTGGGGAGCTGGCTAGGGAAGAACCCCCTTCTCAGAACCACGATATGCCGGCGTCAAAAGACTCACAAAGAAGCTTGAGGTCTCGACACACGTGCGCTCCTTCACGGATGCACTGGATGCACGCAGCTGGCTGGCTGGCCAGTAGATCCCTCGGCTGCTGTCATTTCAAAGTAGCGATGAGTGGCGATCACACTGCAAACTGCCGACGACACCCCAGTCTTGGATGCTGCCCGTTCCTCTGAGGTTTGCTTCTGGGGCCTCTCTGTTTTGTTTTGAACTTATTTTATTTTGAAATAATGGTAGACTCGCCAGAAAGTGCGAAGAAGGATAGAGAGTCCCACTGACCCACCCCAGCCCCTCCAGCGGTGAGCCCGACGTCATCACCTGCGCTACCCAAACCGGGAAACCGGTGCGCACACTACAATGAACCGGCCCGGGAGTCTGGCCATGGCTGTCACCGGGGTTTGCCCACCTGGGACTTTGTGTCTAGTGCTACGGGGTTTCATCACACGTTTGGGTTCACGTCACTGCCCGCACAGTTGGGGCGAAGAGCTCTTCCTCCGTGACACAGGAGCCACTCGTGCTGCCTGGCGACAATCCCAGCCCCCGCCTTTCCTCGAGGTCCCCCAGCCCACCGATTCCAGCAGCGGCAGTGGGCCGGCCCTGGGCACGGACCCGGCACTTCCCCGTGCTCAGGGAGCTTGGGTGGTCACCCGAGGGCGCTCAGCAGCAAACGCCACAACGGGTCTCGCCTGCATCTGGTCACTGTCAGCCTGTTCTCTATGTCAGTGTCTCTGGTTCTATTTTGCTTGTTGGTTTGTTTTGTTGTTTAGGTTCCTGTTAAAGGTGAGATCACATGGTATTTGTCTCTCGCTGCCTGGCTTGTTTCACTTAGCATAATGCTCTCCAGCTCCATCCACGCTGTTGCAAAGGGTAGGAGCTCCTTCTTTCTTTCTGCTGCATAGAATTCCATCGTGTAAATGTACATAGTTCTTTCATCCATTCATTTACTGATGGGCACTTGGGTTGCTTCCAGCATCCAGCTATTGTAAATTGTGCTGCTATGAACATTGGGGTGCATAGGTTCTTTTGGATTGGTGTTTCAGGGTTCTTAGGGTACAATCCCAGCAGTGCACTCGCTGGGTCAAAAGGCAGTTCCATGTTCAGTTTTCTGAGGAAGTTCCAAGCAAGTTCACTGAAAAGCGAAACGCAGCACAGCAACAGTGCAGGTCACCAAATACAAAGGACAGGTTTTATGAGCAGGAGAGAAAAGACAAATTGTGCACTAAGGAGGGACAGGCTTTCGGCCGACTTCTCAACAGAAACAATAGGATCCAGAAGACAGTGGAATGGTGTGGTCAATGCACCGAGGAACACTAATTGTCATCAGGGAATACTGTACCCCATTTAAATATCTTTTAACCATGGGTTTTAAACACAGGTTTTGAAGCAAAACTGGAAAACTTGCCACCCATAGACCCTCACTAAAACAACCCGAAAAGAAGTGATTCCAGGTCAGAGAGGTGAGGCGCAGAAAGGAACGGAGAACAGAGAAGGAGCGAAAATGTGCACAAAACGGCCCTGGCGTGTTCTCGTCAGGTGGGTGGCGATGCCGGTGGTGCCTCCAATGGTGAGCAAACCTGAAGGATGGTCACGTGGAAGGAGGGCAGGGTTAGTGACAGAACACTGTAGCTTTGATCATAAAGCTTCCATGTATCAGCTGAACGGGCCTGAGAAAGTTGCTTCAGCTCCTTCATTTGGGAATATATGAGCTAGGGATAAAAATAGTGCTCACGGAGCTTTTGTGAGAAGTGAAACTACAAAATGCATATAAAAACCGATCATAGGCCCCTGGCTGCCATAGCTCAGTGGATTGAGTGCGGGCTGGGAACCAAAGTGTTGCAGGTTCGATTCCCAGTCAGGGTACATGCCTGGGTTGCAGGCCATGACCCCCAGCAACCGCACATTGATGTTTCTCTCTCTCTCTCTCTCTTTCTCCCTCCCTTCCCTCTCTAAAAATAAATAAATAAAAATCTAAACAAACAAACAAACAAACAAACAAAAAAACTGATCACAGGGCTTGATACATAGTTGAAACTTGGATCAAAATTTGAATTTCAACTTCTCAGAGTCTGGAAATAGAGGAGGGAAAGGTCGAGAAAGGGGGGCAGGGGGCCTGCTGCTTACGGGAATTAACCACGAAAGCCACCACACACTGAGCGCCCACCCAGCACTGGGCACCAGGCCACGGCGTTTGTGCGGTTTCCTTGTTGAATCCTCACCGCGTCCTTACGAAATGGCAGCATTTCTGGTGTATCTGACATCCGAAGCAGATGATTTTTAACACTTTTCTTCCCCAGTGTAACAAAATTATGTTAAGTAGCAGTCATACGACAATCAGTAACTTTACTTTCCTGATGATTCTTTAATTCTAAAACAACAATGGAAAAAGCAATAGCCATGTTAAGTGTATTTAAATTCAGAAACTATTTCATTTACGAATTACAATTTTCACTTGTCAAACAGAAACGCGACACCTCTCCGTCTGTGAGCTTGCCCGGCTCCCAGTTGCGAGGAACTTACTTTCCAAACGATCACGTGGAGCCGAGTCCGTGTGCATTGGGCGCAAAGCGCTTAACTGGAAGTCCCTCGAATTAACTTCCATGTAGGATACAATACTCAATAAAGGGTAAGTAATAAAATGTGCTAATTTGAAACTTGCCTGCATGTTATTAAAACTCAAATGTAATAGCAGCAATTACTTAGAAGTTAGACCAACAAAAGATTTTTTTTTCCAGGAGGAGTATTTTATTACTAGCATTATTTAGAATGGCCAGTGCATGGTGTTAATAAACAGCAGATAAACGTTTGGTTTTATTATTGTTTTAAAATTATCTAGAGACAATTTGTGCGCACAGGGAGACTGCTCTCGTGGGCTTGTACTTGGCACGCCTCCCCACGCCGTGGACTTTGGTGTTCCCTTGGAGATCTTCGTCTCGGGTGGCGCGTTTGAATTTCAAATTTACTATATTTTTGTGCTTCGTCCAAAATTATCGATGTAATATTTGTCTTTCTATCCATCCATCTAAAATGGGTATGTGGCCCTGGCTGGCATAGCTCAGTGGATTGAGCGTGGGCTGTGAACCAAAGCGTCGCAGGTTCAATTCCCAGTCAGGGCACATGCCTGGGTTGCAGGCCATGGCCCCCAGCAACCGTACATTGATGTTTCTCTCTCTCTCTCTTTCTCCCTCCCTTCCCTCTCTAAAAATAAATAAATAAAATCTTTAAAAAAATGAAAAAATAAAATGGGTATGCGTGTATACACACACACATACCTGAACGAAGAGTAAACCGATCATTCTAACATTTTACATCATGTTATATGATTTTTTAAATCTTCCCTTTCAGGTGTCATGAAGAGATTTCCAAACTGGTACATATAGAGGATACATTATCTCATGCAAAATGGTCACACGGCGTTTTATAGCGTCAACGCGCCCTGGCTGCTCATTTAAAGATACTGAAGCGTAACAGGGACAGGAAAGCACAGACCGACCACGAACGCACGAGTCAGTGATTCTGGAGAGCCAGCTCACCTGTGCGACCCCACACACGTCAAGAAACAGGGAATTATCAGCACCCCAGGGGCCCGCTCATTCCCATCGCTCTCCCTCCGAGGCGACCTCATCGGGACCTCTGTCACAGGGCTCGCTGTGCTCCTTTCTGGGCCTACATAGAGACGGACTCATACAGCAGGTGGGCATTTACATCTGGCCTTGTGAGGCGTGTATCCGTGTCACTGCACGTGTCGGTGGTTCGATTTGTTTTCTCACCGATGCCTTTAATGACCACGCCGCAGCCTCTGTGCTCATTCTGCTGCGGAAAGGTGTTTGGGTCGTGTCCGGTCTGGGGCTGCGGTGGACGGTGCAGCCATGCGCGGCTGATCGTCAGCCTGTCTTTGGTGCCCGTGTGTACCGCATTTTGCCGCGTGTGATGCACACCCACGATGGAGCGCTGCCCGTGTACAATGCGCACCCTCACTTTTCCCTAAAAAAAAATGTGGGCAAAAAAGTGCACATTGTACACGGCAAAATGTGGTGCTTGTGTTTCTGTTGAGGAGGGGATGATAGGGTGGCATGCATTCCCTTGTAGCCCTCGTCCTTGCCTGGTTTCCGGCCTCAGGGAGCAAGGGGTCTCTTTAACTGTTACGTGTAATGTTAGCTGTAGGGTTGTTTTTTTTTCTGTAGATGCCCTTTGTCAGAATGAGACAGTTTGCTTGTATTTGTAGTTCGCTGAGTTTTTCATCGTGGACACGTGTTGAGTTTTTTTCAATGCTTCTGCATTTTTTTGAGATGGTCATGTGGTTTCTCTCTTTTATTCTATTAGTATGATAAATTACACTAACCGATTTTCAAAGCTTAAACCAACTCTTCATTTCTGGGATAAAGTCTGCTTGTTTATGACGTATTATCATCTGTCTACATTGCTAGAGTTGATTTGCTGATATTTATTAGGAATTTCATACAATCTTAGGGATTTTGTACAATTTCTACAATTCTATACGATGAGGGATTTGGCTGATAGTGCCGTTTTCCTGTGCCGTCCTTTTCTGACTTCGGCGCCAGGGCCTCAGGAGTAAACGAGGGGGCGTGTCTCCCTTCCCTGTCTCCGGGAGCGTCTGTGCAGCCTGGCACTACTCATTCCTCAAACGTTTGACAGAAGTCACCGGCCACTTTGGATTTGCCCGGGCATTTTTGTTTTGTGAGCGGGTTTTCAATGTACAAATTCAGGTTCTTTAATGGTCACTGGGCTCCTTGTTTTGTGTTTCTTTTTGAGTTATTTTTGGCAATTCGTGTCTTTCAAAAATTTGCTTCTTTCACCTTGGCTGTCGGATTCACTGGCCTGAAGGTGTTCACAGCGTTTCGGTCAGGGAGTTTATGTCCGCTCCGTGAGGACCACTGATGCAGAGGCCCACGGGACCCGGCGGAGAACGTGGCTCCCTAACTGCTCACGGAGTGGTGTCGCAGTGGTAGCAGGGGGGCAGCCACGGTGGCAGGTCACACCTGGAGACTGAAGGATCAAGCCTCTCCCGGCCAGAGGTGGCCGAGTGGGCAGCATGCCACCACCATCTCCTCCACGTCTGTGGCGCCCGTGGCCGTGTGCTCGCTCTCACGCGGGACCTGATCGTTATTTTCCTGATGATTCTAGCCAGAGCTTTATCAATTTTATGGATCTTAGCAAGGACCAACTTTTAGTTTCATTTACTTTATTATTTGTTTTTCATGCTGTGGATTGCTGCGCTTTATTAATTCTTTGCTTCTGCTTAGGTTTATTTTGATTTTTTAAGCTTTTTTTGTAGAGTAGCTTAAAGCTCAGATTTTAGGCCCTTTCTTTTTATGCTGTAGGCATTTAGTGATCTTGCTAACTTCACATATTAATTTTAATAGTGCATCTGTGGATTACTTGAATTTTTACATATGTGGTTATCTGAGAAAAATGACAGTTGTATTTCATATATTTCAATTCTTATATCCTTTACTCACTTTCCATTCCTTGTCACACTGTCTAGGGTCTCCAGAGCAATGTTAATATAAACAGTGGTATAGGATCCTGGTCTTCTTTTCTGTATCAAGGGGAAAGGATAAGGATGATAACCATAGATTTTTAGATACACTTTTCTTAAAATCAGAGGATGAAAGTTCATTTCTAAGAATTTTTTAAAATTAAGAAATGATGTTGAAGTTTGTAAAATAACAATAATTTGCTGCATTTTGTGAAAATGTAGTGAGGCAAATTGGTCCATCTTCAAGCATTAAACCATCCCTGCATTTCTGAAACAAATTACCTTTGGTCGTGATATATAAATCAATTGACTCATTTTGCTTAGATTTTGGTTGGCATATTAGCATCTATCTTCATGAGTGGAGTGGACTTACAATTTTCCATTCTTGTTACATCTTTAGCCAGTTTTGACATCGAGGTTATGCTGATCTCATAAAATTAGTTGTGAAATATTCCTTTTTTTATTTTCTGCAAAAGTTTGTGTACTGTTGGTGTAACTTCTCACTTAAATATTCGATAGAACCCACCAGGAAAACCGTATGTGCCTGGGCGTTCCTTTTTAAGACAATTCTAAGTCACGAAATAATGTTAAACACTTTATAGTCACATCCTTCGTTTCTCCTCATGTCGGCTCGGAGAAGTTGCACGTTTCTAGAACGTTGGACGTTTCATCTAAACGTTCAAGTGCTTTGGAAAGTGGTGCTCAGGGCGAGTCCATAAGACCCATGACGGTGTCCAGTGTCCATCTCTGACTTGGCAATTTCTTCTCTGTTTCTGAACGTTCATCAGTCTTAATGTTTTCTTCGAAGGAAGAAGTTTCGTCTTCGCTCACTTTCTCTGGTACATGTGTGCCGTCGTTTTCGTCCGCTTCTGCTCTTGCGCCTTCGCTGCGAGCCGTGTTCGTCCTCCAGCCCTTCGCCTTCAGGGAGGCCGTGCACGTCCCTCCAGCCACAGCTTTCGTTCCGTGTCATTGCGATGTGTTTCACCTGACTATTATGTCATTAACATTTTTCTAATTTTCACTTCGATTTATGTGGTTCTTAGAAGCGCTTTGCTTCATCTCCAGGTACTTGGAGATGCTCGGGTTCTCCTTGCGTCCCTGATTTCTGGCTCAGCTCCCCGTGGTCCCAGAACAACGTCTGAGGGTTTTCAATCTTTTCCAGTGTGGTTGAGGTTTACTTCATGGCCCAGACTGCGGTCCTGATGTCTTAAACTAAAAAAAAACTGTCATCTGAATTTTCTAGTTGTCCTGCAGGCACGTCGGGCTCCTCGTGGGCTCTCCTGCCCTGACCGAGACCAGAACGCCACTGTAGCGTCTGTGAGTCACTCTTTGATTGAACAAGATTAGTTAATGTTCCAGTGCTCTGTGCTATTAAAAACATCCTGCAAAGCACATCCTTGTAACTGCTTTCCGGCTACTTTTGTGATGCCGTCAGAGTCGGGAGATGCTAGCACAGTGGTCGAGGGCATGGGCTCTGAGGTAGGTGCCTGGGTTCACATCCTGGTCCTTTATCTTGTTCAAAACACGTGTTTCTGGGCTCCACCTGTGACCTCGTGAGCTGGCGTCCAGTGACTGTCACGGTCCGGGCCAGGCGAGCGCTGCTGCTCGTCATGGTGACAGTGCCCTGACTCGGACTGGGGAAGCAAGGCAGTGATTACGAGCTTCTGAGACAGAGGGAGGAAGAGAGAGAGGAGAGATGCAGATGAGGTCAACAAAGTCAAGGTCCCGGAGCCCAAACCTAAGACCACCGGGGCCATTGCGGGGTCTTAGCCTTTCCATCCGAGTGACTGAGGGTTTTGAGCAGGACAATGTGGTCTGACTTAGGTTTCAGAAGGTCAGACCGCTGTTGAGAATAGGGGCAAGGATGGGCAAAGGAAGGCCAGGCGGGAGGCTCCTGGTGCAGGGAGGGGGCAGCGGAGGTGGGGGGAACTGGCCACACCTGGAAAGACGCCTACGGTAGAACCGGTAGGCGGTACTGACAGACTGGGTGCCGGCCGTGGGGGGAAGGCAGGCCAGGGCTCTGGCCTGTGAGCCGTGGCCGTGTGCTGGGTGGGGAGCACGCGGCAGGGGCACGCCTGGCGGGGAGAGTTCCGAAATCGGCTCCGGAGAGGTGGTGTTGGTTAACGTCAGGCCCGCAGTGAGGAGGTCGGGCAGGTGGCTGGGTGTCTGGGAGTAGAGTTTGGGGGCTAAGGATGCAAATTTGGGAGTCACGGGCATGTTGGTGGCATTTAAAGCCCCTGGAGAGCTTGATGTCGCCAAAGGGAGAGAGACCAAAATGAGCAGAGGTTCAAGGGGGGACCCTGGTCCCCTGTGTCCAGAGACGGAGGGATGAGGGGAGGGGCAGAGCTGGAGTGGGAGGAGCCAGTGGGGCATGTGGCCTCCTCAAAGCCTGCCCAGGAGGAGGGTGGGCTTTGTGGGCTCAGTGGGCCGCGGGCAGGGAGCACTTAGCAGCGGCCATGGAGGTTGCCGGGGTCCTTGCCCAGAGCAGCTGGGTGGAACTGGACAGCCAACGCTGAGTGGCTCCCAGAGGGAACGGGAGGACAGCAGTTCCTCGGAGGGTCAAGAGCCGGCCCTTGCTGGAGGAATGGGGTGGCCCTTGGGGCAGATGTGGGAAAAAGCTACAGTGTGTTTTAATTCAAGCCGCTACCCACGGCGGCCATTTCGTCCGGGCCTAGGACGTGCCAGCACGTACGGTGGCACCTGGGGATCAGCCGGCAGCAGCGATGGCCCTGTGGAGATCTGTGTCCCGTGAAGACTGGAATCCAGGGCTGACGGGAGCCTGGCAGAGGGGCCACCAGGGCGGTCTCCTTGGAGGAAACGTGCCAGCTGAGCCTCGGGCGGAGGGGAAGTGACCTCCACCCCTGGGGAGTCCTCCAGGGTTGCCCAGTCAGGGCCATCTTGCCTCATGGCTACTCGGCGTTGCCGCGCTCATCTCCTGAGGACTCGCCTCCCTCTGCTTGGTGCTGGTCTCGTGGCTGGTCCCGTGGACGCGCATCACATACCTCCCGTCCCCGGACACTCAGCCCGGGCTTCCGCCTGCGTCCTCCGAGCGGTCCTCGGGGAGGCCGCCGTGGTGTGTCACCTGCTCGCGTCTGCACCAAGGCACGGCCCCTCGCTGGCCTCCCGCCTCCAGTCTCAGCCCCTCCAGCCGCCTCCGCAGGCTGACTCCAGACGGCCCTGCTGGGCTGCCCACCTCTGCCTAGACCCCCTCAGGGTCAAGTTCAGTGAAGTCAGCCAGGCTCAGCTCCTTCCAGCCCGTCTTTCCCTTCTTCTCTCCCTCCCTCTTCCCCTCCTCCCTTCCTCTCTGTCTTCCTGCCCTTGCAATCATTCCCTCCCTCCCTTTCTTCTCCCTCTCTCTCTCTCTCTCTGTTTTTCCTTCCTTTTCCTTTTATTAAAAATACCACGAAATACTGTCTTTGGTGTACTTCTTTTCCTTAGCGGAGGTCATGCCGTGAGCTCAGTTCTGCATTCTGCTCGGCCGGCCTGGCAAGGAAGCCGGCTGCAGAGCCCTCCAGTTGCGGCGCCCGGCGGGTCTGCGTGGCCGCACAGCCACTGCCTGGTCCGCGGGGCTCACTCCCGCCACCGCTGTCCTCCGTCCAACTTGCTGGTCTGAGCACCGACCCGAGGAGCTTCCTGCGGGCGGGGGTGGCGACACACCGGTGAGTGTCCGTGGTGTCCACCTGCAGCTCCTTGAGGTCCAGGAGAACCCTCTGGGTGCGGCCTGTGGTGGCGGCCTCTGCAGCCGGCGCCAGACTCAAGGGTCCTAGAGCAGGGGGACGGAGCAGGTGTCACTGGAAGGAAGGGTGACAGAGGCAGACCTCCTGGACCAGGGCCCTGAACGAGCAGTCACTGCTGGTCACCTGCTGCAGCGACCGGGCCGGAGCCCCCGGGCAGAGGGACATGGTGTAAGGATGGAGGCCGTAGTGAGCGGGGCACCTGGTCCGCAGGGATCATGGCAAGTGGCCACGGCGGCCGGCTGTGGAGGAGGCCGGGCTCTGAAGGCCCCACCCCCTGCTGGGCTTTGGCTTCCTCATCCGTGGCCTGACGGGGCTGAGCCACCACCCTCAGGGCCGCCCACTCCGAGTGTCCCTGCAGAACCACGTCCACTCTGATCCGTCGCCACACGGGGCCCTGGCAGCCGGGAGTGTTTCTCTTGCCCATGGTTGGCCATGCGCTCGGCTTCATGACCCGTGAGAACAGGACAGAGTGTCAGGACAGACACCCCCTGGTTGGCCTGGGGGCCGAGGGAGGCCCTTAGAGGACGGCCCTTCCCGACTGGGAGCCGGACGCACACTGGGGTGGACCTGGCCGGTGCCGTCTACCGCCTGGATGTCCACTTCCCTGAGTCAGTCCCAGTTTCCATGGGATCCGGCAGCCTTCCTGGAGTGGACACCTTGTTGGAGGAGAGGGCCAGCCTCCCTGGCCTCACGCAGGCATGCGTGGCAATGACAGGGTGCCAGAAGAAGAGAGCTGCCCCTTTCCTTCCCGGTGGCCTAGGGTTCCCGGCTGGCCCGCCGTTTCCCTGTCCCCCTGTGCCCCTGTCCCCCTGGGGGGCTGGCAGTCAGGAGCCTGTGCCCGGCCCAGTGGAGAGAAAGCCCTGTGCTTTCTCAGCAACTTGCTTGTCATGTGGTGACTGACAGGCTGCGAAGGGGTTTGGGGCTGTTTGGGGCACAGCCATGGGCCTGGGACTCGGGGCACCGAGGACCCCCCCCAACCCTGACCCAGGAGCTCCCTTCGGTCAGGCACCTCCTCTTCCCCCCGGAGGTAGGGGGACGGCGTGATCCCTCGGTTCCTCCCAGCTTCCAGGCTCCCGTCCCCAATCCATCCATCAAACACTATTTTGAGGGCTCCGGAGCGAAGCTTGGGTGTCTCCCATTATCCCGCCCGCCCACCGCACACCTTGAGGAGTTCAAAAGTCTCTTTTGATCGGCGTGTCAAGCGGACACGTTTCTGGACTGGGGGGGGCTCCGTGGGTGAGCTCCGTCTTCCCAGGAGCTGCCCGGACGCCCCTAGGCCCTGCAGGTCGGTGTGCTGCCTGCAGCGGACACACGGCGGGCACCAGTGTCTCTGGGTTAAGCCCGTTCTTCCTCAGTGCGAAGGGGGCAGGCACGGGAGAGGTGCTCTGGGAAACTGTGGGGGGGGGGGTGGGGGGACCAGAGGGCGGCGGAACCCCGCTGGCACAGAAGAAGGAGCCGGAGCAAGTTATGTAACAGAGCAGGGTGTCACCACTGTTGGGGAGCCATCCTCTCGCTGCCCGGGTCGACGGGTGAGGAAGTTTCCAGTGAAGACCCATTTACCCCTGAGGTCAAGACACAGTATCTGAGGGGCACACCGTCTGTGGGCACGGTGGCCGCCAGGCACGGGCACAGCCCTCCGACGGTCCAGGCGCGTGTCCACAGCTCCCCGCCTCCCTTGCAGTGAGGCTGCGTCACAGGACGAGCTCCGGCCGATGGGCTGTGAGTGGAAGTGACTTGTGTCGCTGCTGGGCTGAGGCAGTTATGAGCCGTGGTGACCCTTGGCCCTCTTGCCCGCTGTGGCCCTGGAGGCCGTGAGGGGTGGCGAGAGGGGCCGGGGGGCTGCCCCCGAGCGAGCCAGGTGCAGGACAGCGGGGAAATTTGCACAAACCTCTACGGTCGGGCTGGGGACCAGCGGGGGCGGCAGCGCAGCCTGGCCTGTCCTGGCCGACGTGAGGATGGAGGAAAGAGCAGTGCCCACGCCTCCGGGAACCCTGACTTGGGATCCAGACTCTGCCAGGACTGGCTGGGCGGTGCTGGGCAAGCGGCGGGACTTGGTCTTCCCTCCTGTAAAATGGGCGCTAACACCCGAGCGACAGGGTGGGAGTGTGGGGGAGCGGACACAGGATGTCGGCCAGTGCCTGGCCCCCAGGAGGGATGCAGATGGTATCAGTTCTCGCCTGGCAGCCCAGCCCCGTGACACCACTCCCTCTGGAGGGTCACCATCTAACAGGGGGACCGACTGCTGGCTAGCCAAGTTATGTCACCTTGCCATCCACGTGTGCCTTTGGTCAGAGTCGCTGGCGCCTGTGTCTGGGCGCGAAACCCAGCACTTCTCAGAAGTGCGACTTCCCCGTTGGCCCTCCCACGCTCCGGCCCCCAGGCAGCAGAGCCCTTTACCTGAGCTTTCTTAATCGGGCACTGGGGGAACAGGGTAAGGAGGGGCTTCCTGACCTTCTTTCTGCTGGAGCGGGGCTGGTGTGTCCCCTGAAGGGTCCCACAGCGGGGTGTGTGTGTGCGGGGAGTGGGGGGGCGTGCTCCTGTTCCACGCAAAATGCTTTCAGGACTGACCCAAGAGACCTGCCTTGTACCCAATCCCATTTTCTCTTACGCCGTCGCTCGCCACCATCGCTGCAAAGTAGCCAGGCGCTTGTTGCCTCTTGCATTTTACTCTTTGTTTATAAAACCCCAAAGTGAAAACGAAACCCGACCACAAACCGAGCTCACACCTCCAGCTCCGAGGAGCAGCGCCAGTAGCAGGGTGCTGGTGCGTCAGAGTCAATCTCACACCGGGGTTGAGCCTGTGCTTGCTCGGGGGGGGGGCGCCCTCTGAGGACCCCCTTCAGCCCCCGGATGGTTCCTCCGAGGGAGCGTGGCTTCCCCCAAGGCTGTGGTCGCCATTGGAGTTCGAAGGTTGCATGAAGCCCGGAGCCGGGTGGAGAGGTTGGCCTGGGTGTGTGGTGGTGGGGCGGCTGGGGGTGGCGGGGTTCAGGATGGAAGGACGAACCTGTCATTGTCTTGGCCGTACGGCGTTCTAGCCCAGTTATCGCTGCTCTTTGTGTGGGTGACAAGGAGGGCCAACAGTTCCCGTCCATGTCCTCCATGCAGATAGGATGCTGGACTGTGGGGAGGGCCTGCTGCCCCCGAGCCCCCAGCTCTGCTGCCCCGGGCCACCCTCGCGACCGGGCACCCAGCAGGAGCACGTGGGAGTGTCCTAGGGCTGCCGTGATGATGTCCCGCCCACTGGGCGGCTTAACACAAGACATTCACTGCCTCTGGTCTCCCGGTTCCGGAGGCAGCCGCTCTGAAGTCGAGGTGTTGGCGGGGCCACACCCCCTCTGAGGGCTCCTGGGGAGGGTCCTTCCCGGCCCCTCCCAGCGTCCGGGGCTGCTGGGCATTCTCGATGCTCCTTGTCTCTGTGGACTGATGACATTTCCCCCACGTGTCTCTCTCCTTTTCTTTTTTATTTGATTTTTAGAGAGAGGGGAAGGGAGGGAGAAGGAGAGGGAGAGAAACACCAATGTGTGGTTGCCTCTCATGTGGCCCCCACTGGGGACCTGGCCAGAAACCCAGGCAGGTGCCCTGACTGGGAATCGAACCAGCGACCCTTTGGTCTGCAGGCCAGTGATCCATCCACTGAGTCACACCAGCCAGGGTGTGTCCTCTCCTTTTCTTGGAAGGACTCAAGTCTCATTGGATTAAGTCTGCTCCTTCATCCGGCGTAACCTCACCTTAACTAATCACACCTGCCAGTACCCTGTTGGCAACTAGGTCACATCCACGGGGACAGGGGTCAGGACTCCAGCATGTTTTAGGGACACAGTTCAACCCCCAAAGGAGCACAGTCCGTATTTACCGAGCGAATGATCAGCTGTTTGGGGAGCGGAGAGGCCACTGGGGGTGAAGAGGGAGATGGGCAGAGTCACGGGGGCCGGGTGCTGGGTGTCCCCAGCTCCTGCCCGCGTCTCTGCTCTGAGGGCCCCTCTACCGGGGCTGCACCCCGGGCTGGGCTCTGATGAGCCGGGGAAGGGAGAGACACGGTCCCCCCGCCCCAGGAGCGCCGGGCCACGCAGGGAGCAAGGCCGTGACAACGAGCACGGTGATTCCGGGGGCTGGTAGGCGTCGATTTGGAACTCCAGGAGGAACCTGGGGAAGATGAGCAGAGCCAGATGCAAAAGAAAACTATCTTTCTTTCTTTCTTTCTTTCTTTCTTTCTTTCTTTCTTTCTTTCTTTCTTTCTTCTTTCTTCTTTCTTTCTTTCCTTCTCCTTCCTTCCTTCCTTCCTTCCTTCCTTCCTTCCTTCCTTCCTTCCTCTTTCTCTCTCTCTCTCTCTCTCTCTCTCTCTCTTTCTATCCAAGGAGGCTCCCCGGACTAAAGAATACTTCTCCTCATGGCGTCCTGACTGGGCTCAGGGTTTTCCCTGCAGGTGGCAGGCTGCGGGTGCCTGTGCCAGGTGCACATCCCCTTGATGGCCCAGGGCGGGGAGCAGGCGCGGCTCCATCCTGGAGGCGGCGGCTCCCGGGGAGAGCGTCCTTCTCAGGAAGAAGAGGAGCCGTCCCAGGAGCCGCCCGTGCCGCCGAAGGCTCCATGGTGAATACATAATTAGGCCTCTGTAATTACCAGTTTGGATCTGCCTAGGACACTAGGCCTCCCACCCCCTAATTTACCTTATAAATTTATTCTGCTAAAAAAGTCGAAAATGTCAGTCTCCTGTGAAAGCTGCATAAGTGAATTGTCTCCCCGATGACAGAAGGTGGGAAGGAGGGGGAAGCTCCAAGGGGACATTCTCCACTGTCAGTGTCTAGAGGCACCCCCACTCGGCAGGCCCCCAGCACACGGCCTGGGGGCCGCTCCCCGGGGCCAGTGTGGTGGGGACCCCGGGCTCCGCCGGGCCGAGAGTCCCGCTCGGGGTCCCCGGTGGGTGGGGACAGGCGGCGTTGAAAACCAGCCCCTTAGGGGGCTAGAAAGTCTTGCCTGGGGGATGAGCAGTTTGGGGTGGGGGAGGCCCCCAAACAGAAGGCAGGGAGGGTGAAAACAAGGCAGCTTCCTGCGAAATCAAGGGTCCCGTCCAACCTCATCCTGCCGTCCCCAGCCCCCAGCACAGGCCCTGCCCGGGCAGTGTCCTCCTGTGGCAGCATCTCCAGGCCAGACCCTGCTCCCCCCCCACCCCCCACCGCTGTTCTGCACAGCCCTGTGACTGCTCCCATGATTCTTTTTTTAAAAATATATGCATTTTTAATCCTTATCCAACGATATGTCTATTAATTTTTTTTGAGAGAGAGAGAGGGAAACATCAATCAGTTGCCACTCACACGCACCTTCGCACCCTCACAGGGGATTGAACCCGCAGCCTGGACCTGTGCCCTGGCCAGGAAGGGAACTTGCCACCTGTTGGTGTCTCGGAACGACGCACCAACCAACAGGGTCACCCGGCCAGGGCTCCCTCGATTCTTTGACAAAAGTATAAAAACGTTTGGCAAGTCTTTTTTTTTTTTTTTTAAAGAGGGAAGGGAGAGAGAAAAAGAGAGAGAGAGAGAGAAACATCAATGTGCGGTTGCTGGGGGTCATGGCCTGCAACCCAGGCATGTGCCCTGACTGGGAATCGACACTTTGGTTCGCAGCCCACGCTCAATCCACTGAGCTACGCCAGCCAGGGCTTGGCAAGTCTTTAAAAAACATGTTAGGAGGTTTGGGGAAGAAAGTTCTTCAAAAAGCCTCTGGGATGGCCGAATGCTGACACTGCGTGGCCGTCATTTCGGCCTCTCCTCCCAGTCTTTTCTTCACAGGTGGTCTGTGGACATGTGATGACCCTCCTGTCCCCGCCCCTCAGGGGACACCTGCCAAGTCACCGAGAGGCCCCCTCCCAGCCTTGTTCTGTGGGCTCGGCCTGTCCAGTGTCCCGTGCCGGCGTGTGGACGCGGTGGGCCTGGGATTCGGGTCCCGCTGGCTCTTCCGTTGGTAACTAGTACGCGCCGCCCAGGGTAGAGGGGAGAAGGCAGGCTGTGCCGTCGGCCGTGAGCAGCTCGGGGCCTGGTGCTGCACTGGAACCTGCCGGCAGGTGGAGACCATGATGTCTTCCTGCGGGTTCCCAGAGGTTAGGCTGGGCCCTGGCACATCGCAGGTGCTTCATCAAGATTAGTCAAATACACCCTGGCTCGGGTGGCTCAGTGGATTGAGTGCCAGCCTGTGAACCAAAGGGTCACAGGTTCGATTTCCAGTCAGGGTACATGCCTGGGTTGTGGGCCAGGCCCCCACTAGGGGCTGCCCAAAAGGCAACCACCCATTGAGGTTTCTTTCCCTCTCTTTCTCCCTCCCTTCCCCTGCCTCCAAAAATAAGTAAATAAAATCTTTAAGAAAAGATCAGTTGAATATGGTCACAGATGAAATTGGGGGATAGGTACTCTGTTCAGACCTGAAAGGGAAGGACTGCTGTGTGCGCCTCAGATGGGAGTGGGGGTGAGTCTCCTCAGCCCCAGCCTAAGGCTTCCGTGATAACAGAAATAATGCCAGTGATTTATTAAAAGCCTGCTGTGTGCCAGGCCCGCGGCGGGGCTTTCTGACAGACAATCAGCTGTCATCCTCACGACGACCCGGGTGTGATGCAGGGGGACCTGGGACTCCAAGAAGGGGAGCTGCTCACTCGAGGTCTCCCAGCTCCCAGCGGCACCCAAGGGGGTGTGTGCGTGTGCCCTGCCCTGCGACCCTCACAAGGGTCCTGGAAGGACACACCCAAGTCAGGGGACAGACGGGCTTTGTACTCCGTAAGGGAGCTACTGATTTCAGTTCTTTGTCTGTTCCCACGTGGAACCCGCAGACCCTCCGCCCACCACCCGCCGCCTCCTGCTGCACCGCACGCCCGAGGCCTCTGCCCCGCCCGCTCCGGGAGGCACGTTCCCAGGTCTCTCCGCCTTTTCTCCTTCCACCCGTGTCTCTGCGCCTCCGTTACTTGGTTTCAGAGTCCCGGCCGCATTCCCTGGATTTTGCTGTCCTGAACGGAAAAAACCTCTTTGATTAACTCTGCTTTAGACTTTGTTTCTCCTTCGGTTTTCTCCTCCCTCCTCCGTGTCGTGGTCCGGCACCAGCTTGGCCTCCGCTGCTCTAGCTGCACGTCCAGGGGGGTCTCCAGCTGCCTGCTGTGGCCTCGGGGGTGGAGGACGCTGAGACCGGGTGGTGGCTGTCCCCAGGCAGTTTCCGGCCCTGCCTCTCAGCTCCTGGCCTTGGGCTTCTGGGCAGGAAGACCTTTCTCTTCCCAGGATTAGATAAGGTCAACCGGGCAATGACATTAGTCCATCTCTCTTTGACCTCTCAGGCCTTGAAGGTCTTGGAGGAATTCTGCAGGCTGTGACCAGGACCTCCGCCCCCTCCTGTGTTCCCATATAGCCCTCGGGACAGGGCCAGGGGCCCACAGGTGGGTAGATTGTAATTGCTGAGGGCCTAGCACTGTGTCACGGACTTCTGGTCTACCTCGCATGTTCTTCGGAGTGGGGACGGTGTGGCAAATTCAGGTTTGTCTGAACGAGGAACCTGGGTGCCAACCACCACACATGCCACCATCCCTGGGCCCCAGTTCCCCACGCTGTGCTCGGCACAGAGCGGGTGCCCTGTCCCTGTGCGCTGTTGAAAGAAGGAGACACGGCGGTGCCAATGAAGTGACCGCTGCCTCCCAGAGACCAGACGCCACAGCCCCTTCCCACGGCTGAGACGGTCAGCCCATAGAACAAGGGAGCCCCGCTGGACAATGTGAGCCCCACCGGACAAGGGAGATGGAAGAGCCCCGGAAGTGAGTGCCCTCTTCCCTCTGCCCAGACCACCCAGCCTGAGACGCTAGCTCTGAGCCCCTGGCTGCGCGAAGTGGCAGGATTTTGCTGCAGGGCAGGCAGAGAGCTCCTGGCTGGTGGGCGGGGGGAGCTGGGGTTGGCCTGGCTGTCGCTCCCGGCAGGCAGGGGTCAGAGGGTGGACGCCTCATCCAGACCAGCCTCCATCTTTCATTCAGAGATGACCCTTGATGGGCGCTGCGGTGGCAGCGGGGGCTGATGGCACAGCCTGGGAGTGAAGGCAGCCGCTGTGGTCCTTGTCACTTCCAGCCACTCGGTGGGAGCCCTGCCGGCTCGCGAGGGGCGTTCAGGGGCCGTGCACGTCTGTGGCAGGTGTCGCCGTCAGAGGTCGGGCAGGGCGCCGGTGCAGCTGGGAACACGGCAGCTCGCGGCGGCGTTAATTAAAGGAGGACCTACGTGACCGCGGCCCCGCTGGGTCGGCCGTGTTCAAGCTCAGCGAGAGCTGCCCTTCGGGACCTCGGCGGGGGGCAGCCACGTGGAACGACCCAGCTGATCGCGGGGGGAGCCGGCCTTTGCTGAGGGCTCCTGGGGGGGGGGGAATCGCCACTCGGCATGAATATGCCAGCTTTGCGGGTCTCCCCGCACCCCTGCCCTGGGAGGCCGGGGCTGGCCTGCCTCTGCCCCTGACGTGGGAACCGTACCCCGTGGAGATCAGGAGGAGCATGGGAATAAGACAATTCAATCAACTCACAATAAAACATCCACAGCCTTTCATACTTTTTCGCTTTCTTTAACTCAATTTATTTTTCATTTTGTGGACAGAGATTTAGTCCGGGTATTAGTTTATGATTTTTTTGCTGAAGGAATTACTCAACACACACACATATAAAAAGGAAATATTATTTTTATCATTTATTTTGTGCCATGTATACCATAGGAGGAAAAAAAACGGAGTGAAATCACTTCAGTACCGCTGTGTTTTTCATTACAAAGTTATTACATATAGAAATTACTCCAAATTATCTGAAATGAATGGAAATTATGAGGTTTAAATTCCCCAGGTTACTGCAGGCACAGCTCTGGAAATTTATTTTGTCATCTTGCTGAACATAATTGCTACAACAAAATTTCTTCCATTTTACAACTGCAGCATAACTTATTTATACTGGTATAGCCGTAATTTTACATCAATAAGTTGCATGGGAAGGAATACACAGGTGGTAATTGAAAACAATAATTTGTACCGAGGTCCAGGTGGAATGGTTGGCGGAGGAAAAGACTCCAGTTACCGTCGGCAACGGCTCTGTGTCGCTGTGGCCTGTTCCCATCCGGTTAGCCGACACCCTGCGAACCATCCAAACGCCCTCCATCACATCCGCAAGGCGGCCGGGGCGAGAGCCAGGGCTGGTCCGACTTCCCACCGCGGCCCGGGCATCCTGGTCCAGAAACCGAGGCCCTGGGCCCTGGGGTGGGGGCCGAGGGGGCCCGTGCACCTCTTTGCAGCCCCTGCCCTTCTGCTCTGGTGCCTTCCAGGTTGCCTCTGGGTCCGGGCGCGTTTGGGTGCCCAGAGCTAATTAAGGTGTTTGATAGATTTCAACTGGAGTATGAGTTCTTGCCAGAAACATCAACAACCCGATTCCCCGAACACAACGCCGCGTGTTAAATCCACTAATGCTTTATACATTACTGTGTTCCTTCCCAGCTGGAATGTGTGGTCTGGGTGCAATACCGAAACGGTCCCCAAACAGGCGTCCTCACTCTTCGGTTCTCTAATTGTTCCTGTTAAGCAGATACAAATAATGAAACTGCAGATGCCTGTGCTAAATCCCCACAGCTGATGAATCTACCCGTTGGAGCCCGGGATCCAAACTCAGACGGGAGGAAAAAACAGGCCGTAAATCTGCCCTGTTTAGATCGCAGACCGTCCGTGGGAGACAGGTCAGAGGTGGGCGTCTTTGCCCCTGGCCCGTGCTCCCTTTCCGGACGCACGTGGGAGGAAGAGCGGCAGATAGCGAGAGAGGGGGAGAGACGGGCAAAGGAGCTCTGTTGCAAGTTCCACGGCAAGTGTTATTGCCACATCCATATTTTAGAAGCCATTGTTGTTTCAAAGATCCCAAAGGCTTCAAATCAGAGTGAAATCATTTTTTTTTTTTAAAAAGGGCCAGGTTCAACGAATCCACCGTGCCAGAATGCACAGCAAGCCAGCACCTCGGGTTTCCCTGGGTGGTATTAATTATCTTTTGTTGTAGCAAATTGTCTGCCTTGTAAATTGAGCCAAAAGCGTGTCTTTGAGCGGAGGCAACGTTTTCATGCGTGCATCGTGGCACAACTTCTGTAACTTCCCCGGTCCCACAGATCCGCCGTGCCGTCTCCAGCACGCGCCCGCCGCTCAGACCGTGTGCGGCCACGGCGTGTCTGTCATCTCGCAGCCTTAGCCCCTGTCTGTTCGACAGAGGGCCCACCGCCGAAGTGTTTTCTGGGGGTACCAACTGCCTTTGTTGCGTTCACCCGAGAGCACACACGGCTGTTGCTAGAACTACCGAACAACAGATGAGACCTCCCAGAACCCGTCCTTTTCCCAGCTCTGGAAGGCCTGGCTGGAGCAAGGTGCTGGCTGGTTTGTGTTTGTACTTTCCAGCGAGTGGCCCCTGGCAGCACTCCCTGCAGCCACGCCTGTCGCAGCCTGCCGCCCTCCGGCCTCTCTCTCCTCTGTTCTTCCCTCAGCCAGTCTCTGCCGCCCCCGCCAGCCCCTGCAACTCCTCTCCACCGTTTCCCAGGTCGTTTTCAGAACCTGGGTTTGGAGGGGGGGGGGCGTGCAGAGCTTGCAACTGAGTCAGATTCATCTACAACTCCAGCGCAGCATTTACTGAAACTTTCTCCTTCTCCAACTGCTTAAGGATACAAACTAATTAATCCTCACAGTCTCATAAAACCCTTGTTAGAAGGTAGTCATTATTGCCTCCACCCCAGCCCCTCCTCATTTCCTATCACCAGACACCTCCCGGCTGCTGCTGCTGCGGCTGCGGCGGCAGCTCTGACAGCCCCAGTCAGAACTGAAAATTCCCTCCTGGGTCTCAGCTCTTTCCCCAGACGAACGGTTGTCACTCCCTCTCCCCTGCTTGCCTGGGCTTCCGGTAGGGGAGACGGATGGTCCCTGGACCACCGAATTCAAACTGGTGTGTGTGTGTGTGTGTGTGTCTTGCACATTCAGTCTCACAGTCCAGAGACTCGGTGACAAGAGGGAAAACAGCACAGAGACCCTTTCTGTACATCTCGCCCCCGCACGCACGCCCACGTGCCGCCCCCATGCGCGCCCTGCGGCTGCTCCCATGTCCCCGCGCGCCGAGGGTGGCACTTGCCGCAGTCACACCGTCCTCGCGAACGGTCTTTCTCCCAGGCCGACCAACTGCGTGATGCCAGTCCCTACCAAATTTGAATTGATGACTCAACTAAAGAATTAAAATTAGCAAGGCAAGAAAATTCCAAATGAGGTGAGAAAGCTGTAGAAATAGTTCCAGATCCCCTCGTACTGAGCCATTCAATATCATTTCTGATGACAGGACAGAGCTAGGAACATTCCATGTGGGTGTGAGTCTTTTTCATACGCGGAGAGCTGAGTTAAGTTTTCAAAAAAATTTTTTTTTAAAAGAAAATAATACATGAATCAGGAACAGTGACTTGGGTTTTAACCCCTTGCCGGCTGCAGCTGTGAAGACAGCAGGCCATGGGTCCTCTTAGGGTTCCTAGGGCTTGTCCGTGCTCCACGCAGGTGACCAAGAGACGGACTAACCTGTCAAGCACAAGTGTCACTGACAGACACACATAAGGCACCAATGGTGTCATGTGTGAACGAAGGCAGTGGCCGTACGTTCAGTACCTGCAGAGAGCCAGCCAAACAATTGTTAATAGGCAAGTGCTGTGGGCCCGCCTCTGCTCTAAGGTGGCCGAGCAACCCCCTGCCGCACCCCCCTCCCAATCCAGCAGGCAAGGCCTTCACGGACTGTCTCTGGCGCTCAGAAATTTGCAGTGATGTTCAGAAGCGACATGGAATAGTTCCAGGAGATATGCCAGGGAGCCCAAAAGACCTCTTCGGTCTTTTTATGCTTCTGGATGGGACGGCTCCTGGAGCTTCCAGGACCGGAGCAGCGGCACTCGGGACCCTCTTGGGGGCCTTATTCATGTGCGCATAAATAGGGCTTGCTTGGTATCTCCACCGCGGTTTCCTCGAGAGGTACGACAAGTCAATCCACCAATCGGATCGATGCATTGTATTTATCTTCATCCTCTCGGTCGATGGCGTGTATGGATCCCGAGGACCAGTCTGCTCCTGCGCTGGCCCTGCACCTGTGCACACGGAGGGCCTCGCCTCCGCTTCGCACAGATTTTCTGCAGAAACGTCGGGAGCTGCCACGTCTTCTGACACACATCATCTTGCCTCTTTCCACATTTCTGTAAACACATAAAATGTAACAGCTCAGAAGGCAAAGAACACTGTAGACTCTCCTGAAGACTGCACCTCAGCGAAGAGTGAAGGATGAGAATTCTTCAAAGATTTTGAAACGAGAAGCGCCTCGGGGTGGGGAGGGTCCTGGGCCTGCGTCGGGGGGCCCCCGCCGCACGGCGTGTCCCAGGCAGCACACAGGGAATCAGCATCCACACGGGACTCATAAAAACGCACCCCGATTTGATGAAAGGGTTTCTGATCTCTGAACTGCTCCTCTAAAAGAAATTTAAAGTGTCTGGGAATACGGGGCATCATCTGCTGGAATGCATTGTGAAGCTGGAAAAAGGAGAGCAGGAAAATATTTGTCAGTTCAAAAGCCTTTTGATGTCTGCTGTCCGCCCCCCTCTCCCCCTCCCCGCAAAAATAGTGCAGAAAAAGTGGCCTTTCTTTCCCTGATTCCAGTCCGCACAGAGCCCCCTGCAGGGGGGCCAGCACACAGTAGGCCCGCTGCAGGGACGTGCTGGAGAAATGAGCGTGAAGCTGTCACATTGCGGACCACGGAGCACCCGCACTTTTTCCTTTATATTTTTACATGGGAAGCACCTCGCCGCCTTACTGGGCACGGAGGGAATTTTATTCTAGGCAAAGGCTGGGGAGACCAAGGGATGGGGTGTGTGTGCACACACATGCGTGGGGCGACCTTCTCAGAAGGGTACTGGATCCCCTGCCTGCCTGGGGTCCTGAGGAAGGGGCGGAGATCAGGCTGTGGCCGCAGCCCCGCCACCCTCTTCTCGCCCAGCCCGCCTGTTGTCTGGGCACCAAGAGAGTCGAGAAACATTAGTGTGTGGGCCGGCTGCCTAAGCGGGGCGGGGTCTAGGGAGAGGTCAAGGTCGGCGGAGAGGCGGCTATTGATCCGGCTTGGAACGCGAGACAGGGAGAGCAGCAAGACTAAAGGGGGAGCTGTGAGACCAGACATTAACAGCTTTCTGCGCTAATGGTGCCCGTGCCAGACGGGCAGAGGGAAAAAAAGGAGACTGGAGCGGCAGCTGGGATTGCTTGCTGCCTGCGCCTGGCTGCCTCTCCGGAGAGAAGGAGGAGGAGGAGGAGGAGGAGGAGGAGGGCGAAGGGGCCAGCCCTGGGCTGGGCAGGGCCAGGGCCGCCTCTCCCCGGCCGCCGCGAGGTGGAGCGCGCCGGCGGGCGGTGGCGTGTCCGGCCCTGCGCCGGCCGGCCCGCCCGCGCGTCCCTCTTCCCGCCGTCGGGGCAGCGCGGGGCCAATGAGGAAGCGCTCCTCTGTCTGTCGCGGCCCGTGCCGCCCCCTGCCCGCTACTTCCTGCCGGGGTGGGGCGGAGGGTGCCCCCTCCCCAGCCCTGGCTGCCCCGGCGCGCCGGAGGTGGCAGCTGCTGCCGGCCCCCCCCCCCCCCCAGCACCCCGCGCAGTCCGCGAAGGGGCCTCTTTCTTGAAGGGGGCTGCCGTGTTCCCTGCCCAAACTCACCCCCCTTCCTTGTTACCAACCCCCGGAGGGCGAGGGTCGGTGGTCGGGATTTCGGGCGGCGGGGCGCAGGCGGGCCCAGGCGATTTGAGTCCAGACCTGCCCCCACGCGCTGTGTGACCTTGGGCAAAACGCTAACCCTCCCTGGACTTCACAACGCCAGTTCTCAGAAAGAGAGCTAACTGCTTTCTCAAATTTAATAATTGGGCGAGTTGGGATGGCCGGTTTATGGTTTTCTTAAGAAGTTTATTGAAGGCGCGTGTGGGCATTTTTTTCTTATTTAGGCCACTTTTCTGGAAAGATTTTCGTTGTGGGGCGGCATGCGAGGAGAAGGCGGTGCTTCCAGACTTTGGACCACGTGGAGGTGGGGTGTGGGTTGGGGGTGGTGAGCAGCTGCGTGTAGTCCCCGGGGAAGAGGTGGGGAATGCCGACTCGCCCTACCCCACCCCCCTCCACCCGCTGTGCGGGCGACCCTGCAGTCTATCTGAAATGCTACATGCTAGGGCACATTTTATTGTTATTATTGGGGGGGGGGGCGGAGTCATTTGGGCAGGGAGCTCTTTCTGTCCTCGCTAATGGGCGCTGCGCGCTGTTAAGCTGTTAGTATCGTCGCCCCACCTAAGACCTTGGGGGCCAACCAAAACCGGTGTGCCCCCGAAGGAAAAGGCCCTGAGGGAGGCGGCGCGCCCGGAGGCGTCACAGCTCATCCCCTCGCGCGGTGAAGCCGCCCAGGCCGGGCCTGGGGGTGGGGTGGGGTGGGTGCAGCTAGGCTAGCCTGCCAAGCCCAGCCCGCAGCCAGGCCCCGACCCGCCCCGGCCTCCTCCCAGCCGGGACTAGAGAAACCCTGAGAAGGCAGAGCGCTGTAGCCGCGTGGTGGCCCAGCCCCGGGGATCAGGTCATCAAATAGACAGAACTGGCCGCGGCCTGGGCCGGGAAGGGGCCTGTCCACGCAGACCATGGCCTGACCTTGTCCCCGGGCCACGGTCGGGCCCCCACCACTCATCCTGTCCTCACCGGCTGGAGACCGAACGGGTGACCAGGCAGCTGTGTCCTTCCCTCTCTGACCGGCGATTTCAAGTCTTGCCCTGGGCGGAGGAACACTTGGGGGGAGGGGTCGTTTTTCCAGGTTGCAATAATCGTCAGGGTGGGAAGGGATTGGGGGGCCAGAGGATCTGCGGACATCTGGCCGCGCTTACTTCTGGGTCAGCGTGTATGGGTTCCTCTCCCACGTGGAGCACCTCCACTCCGGTACCCCTACGCTTCCCACAGACCCTGAGAGGGTGGGGACGTGTCTGACCCCGAGGAGTTACAGGGGTGAGGGGGTGGGAGCGCACAGACTCCGGCGAACACTCCTTCCGGAACGGGACTCAGACAAGGTCCCACGTTCCTCCTCCCCGAGCGTGCTCTTAACCCTCTTCCCTTGGTGCCTTTCATTTTGTCCACTGGGCTCCCCCAGCGTTTGTACTATCGGGATTTACAGGGAGACACTTTTTGGAAGTTTAGCCCCATCCCCAGTAAAGCAAAAAGTAAAAACAACCAAGCTACTTTCCGCGGAGATAAAGCAGTTGACCATCTCCCCCCCCCGTCGCGGTGCCCACCCCAACCCTCTCCCACAGCCACCCCTCCCGCGCCCCCCCGCGGTCCCCCGCAAGTCCGAAAGACCTTTCGGTGGGCGGGTGGGGACTGGCGTGGATTCAACTTCCACACACACCGCACGCCGCTCCCCTCCTCAGGGGGTCCTGTTCCCTGGAGGGGAGGAGGGACAAGAGGATTTTCTTTTATTTAAAAATGTCCTGCCCACCGTCCTCCTCCCCCTTCAGCGCTGCCAGTGCACGCGGAGGAGAGTAGTGCACAAAAACGCCGTTTGCACGTGTGGCCGGCCTGGACTGCGGGTGTGCGCACGGGCGAGTGTGTGTGTGGGTGTGTGCGCGCGCGCGCGCTAGGGAGAGTGTGTCTCTGTGTGTGTGTGTGCTTTCTTGTTCTCTTACAGGGTACAATGTTAAAAAGCCACCGCTAGTCGCCCCCAGTGCTCCGACTCTCTGGGTCTTTTTGTCTCTCTAGTGCAAGATTAAACGTCACGTCCGCACTTGAACTTGAATTTTATCCCATTGTACAGAGGCAGCCCCAGCCATAGAGAGACCGAGAGCTCCCAGAGAACCCGGACTCCGCCATCTTCACGTTGCAATCTATAGCTCTCAGTCCGCGCCCGCACCGACCCAGGCGCACTGGGCGAGCCGCCCCTCGGCCCAGCTCCCCCCGGGCCCGCGGCGCCAGGGGAGCGCTGGGGAGCGCTCGCGGGGACCCGGCAGCCTCTCCGGCCGGCGCCAGCCTGCCAGGTGAACTGGGAAGGAGCCGATCCTGGAGTCCCCCCAGAGCCTCGGAAGGGTCAGTCTCCGAGAAAAAAGCAGGCAGCCCGCAGAAAAACCAGAAACAAGCAAACCCGGGCAGTTTTACATTGCTTCGGGTTTTTTGAGGGGGCGGGGTGAGGGGGTACGAGACAAGTCCCCAAGTTTTCTTTGCTTTCTTTTCTTTTCTTTTTCTTCTTTTATTTTTTATTTGCTTGCATTTTTTTCCTTTCCCCCTCTCCTGGTAGAAGCGCGCTTTCCACCTACCAGACCCTGAAAGAAAGTGTCAGGAGCCGGTGCAAAATCCGGTTTAGTTCAAGAAGACATTTGGAAGTCCAGGAGGCCGAGCAGTTTGAAGAAGTGCAAAGGATTTTTTTTTTTTCATTCTAAAGAACATATTTTTAAAGAAACCGGCCAGTCTGCGGCAAGCAAGCAACAGCAGATTTTTTTGCCTCTTTCTCATATTTTAGATCGAGGGTTTTCTTTCCTTTTTATTATCTTTTTCTTTTTTGCAAACAAAACAAAAAACAGCATAGAAGAAAGAGCAAAATAAAGAAGAAGAGGAGGAAGAGAGGGCAAGAGAGGAAGGGGGAAAAAAAAAGCCAAAACACCAACCCGGGCAGAGGAGGAGGCGCGGCGGCGGCGGCGGCGGCGGCGGCGGCGGCAGCGGCGGCGGCAGCAGCTCGGACCCCCTCCGCCGGCTCCCCTCATCAGAGCAGCTCTCCGGGCGATGCCAGAATAGATGCCGGGGCAATGTCCCGCCGCAAACAGGGCAACCCGCAGCACTTGTCCCAGAGGGAGCTCATCACCCGTAAGTGTCTGCGGCGTGCGCGCGAGGGGCCGGAGGATGGGGCTCCGGACGCCCGGGGCTGGGGACACCGAGCCCGGCGCAGCCAGGCTGGGCGCCCCGGCGGCCCGCGAGCTCGCGGAAGCAGCGGCGTCGGCCCAGAGCCTGGTGGGGGACCCGGGGGGCCATAGGAAAGTTTCTTTGCAGCCCGGGGAGTCGGGGCGCTGCGCAGTCAGACGCGCCCCAGGCTCAGGGGCCTGCGGAGCGGGTGCTGGGCCGGGGAGGGGAGGCGCAGGCTGGAGGAGGTGTGTAGGTGCGCGCGGAGCCCGGCTGGACCCTAGTCCCTCCGAGCTGCGTGTGTGGCGGCGGCGGCGCTGGTGGCGGGGTTTGCAGAGGAGGGGGAGGGGGCTGGCGGAGAGGAGGGGGAGGGGGAGCCGGGAAGTGGGGAAAAGTTGGCGAGCGCGTGGGTCCGCGCGGACGGCGCGGGCGGAGGAGCGCGGGGTGCGCTCAGGGCTGGGGGAGACGCTGGTCGCTCGGCAGCCGTGGTCCCCGAGGCTCCCGGCCGCTGCACCAGGCCGGGCAGGGCTCCGGCCGCGCGGGTCCTGGGATTCCGCAGCCGCTTTTCTCGCCCCTCCTCTTGCTATTTGCAAAAGAATCCAGCTGCGCGGCTGTTTGCCGGGCTCTGGCAGCACCCCCACCCCCCATCTCCCCACCTCCGCGGTCTCCTGGGATGATCTCTCCTTTCCCCCCACTCCAAAAAAAAGGTGGGATTGGGGGCTGATGAAAAATCCTCGCCATGGGGGGGGGGTTGTCAGCTAGGAGTGGGAAAAGAGGGATGTGCTTGTAAAATAGTAGTTAAAAAAAAAAAAAGAAGAAGAAGAAAAAAAGGAGAGAGACCTATCCATTTCTTTCCCACCCGTTTCTCTCAGTATCTTTCATCTTCTGTATCTAAATAAACAAGGCAGGTCGCCGTGGAAATCCATCGGCTGAAACCGTGTGGATTCCAAGCCGATGGCGGGGCGGGCAAAGTCAGGCAGAGGGGCAGAGAGTTGGGCTGACCCAGCGAAGGGAGAAGCCGGGCGCGGGCGCGGGCGGGCCAGGTCCGGGGTTTGCCGCGGAGCTCGCCCCGGGTGCCTGCTCGGCTGCACCGGGAAGGTCGGCTCGCGGCTCTACCCGCTCGCCCGGCCGGCCGGCCGCTGCTTCGTGGCGCGCGAACATGTCCCCGCGGTCCTGGCTCCCGCGGCGCCTCGGTCGCTGTTGCTATTTTTTTTTTTTTAAAGAAATTTATTGCGGTAGAAATAAAACATCCTCTGGGTGCCATCGAGACCGCGGGCAGGTTGTGTTCCTGCAGTCCTGCGGGCGCCCCGGGCTGGGGCCGGGCTGGCCGAGCGGAGCTGGAGAGGACTGCGCGCCCAGCCGCCGCCGAGGACTGGCTGTGGGGCGGCCGAGAGCCGAATATTTATGTTATATTTTAAAAAAATTTAAATAAATAAATAAATAAATATAGATACATATATAAAGGGGTTCTCCCCTCCCCTGAAAGCCCAGCATAGGAGCCATCTGCTCCCAGCAGTTGCTGCTGCCACCGCTCCTTTGTTACAGCAAAGACCTTAGTAAGAATTTGTGGATTTATTATTTTTTTGTGGGGGAGGGGAATAGATATTAAAGTGGGGTTCGCCTTGGGAGAGGGATGCCTTTGGAGGGAGGGGTGAGGACTGCCTTTTATTTTTCACCATGCCATCGTGCAAGGAGACCCGCCGGTTGAATTGAAAACGGAATGTTTTGCAGCCAGCTCTGAGCCTGGTTTGCCCCAGTCCTCTTTTTGGCCAGTTGACATTTGGTCCTTGACCAACAATCAGTCGCTTATCCCCCTGACCCCCGCCCGCCCCCCCCCCCCAACCCTTAGATGGTGGAGTGGTTGTCAGAAGGTCTGTACTTGCAGACGCCTAATTTCTCTAAGGAGGCAGTTTGCCCCACTGTAGCTTCTGTATAATTGCAGGAGTTGTTTTTGAGGAGGGGGACGCTGGGGGCGGGGGGCGTCGGGGAAGGGGGAGTCGTCAGGGGTGCACTGCTAAGCTAGCAGCTTCGGAAAAGCATCCAGGCGTGTTTGCAGTTGTGTGTCAGGGGGAAGAAGCAGGTAGGTTCGCTTGGCTTTTGCTCTCTCCTCTCCTGGCATTCCTGGGACCTCAGGAGAAAGCCCCGACCAGGAGAACTGGTGGCAGCTGGGTGTGGGGGGGCGAGGGGTGCCTGGTGCGCCATCCTTCCCGGTTTCATCTGTTCTGAGTCTCTCTCAGCCTTGCTCCGGGTGCTGCTGGGGGAAGCCTGCGCCGAAGCAGTGGCAGGGGGGAGAAGAGCGGCAAAGGGGAAGGGAGGTGGGGACAGGGAGGCAAGAGGGCAAAGGGTATCCCTCCTGCCTCTCAGGGCACAAGGAGCCCAGTGCATGTGCAGGGGTTGCAGTGGGGAGAGTGGTCCAACCAGTTTCCAGACAAGGCTATTTATTATCAAAAAGCAGCTGGCTTCTCTGTCTGTCCTGTGTCACCCGGGTGGTGGGAGGGCAGGCAGGGGAAAGGCAAGAACTGGGTGCCGGTTAGGCTGCGCGGCCTGCGGATGCACTTCTCCACGACGAGGTTGAAGGTGCTTTGGAGTCCTGGCCGGCGCCATGGGTGCTGTCAGAGCCCTCACCTGGGGCTCACATTTTAGATTTTAAACGCGGAAGGAACCACCTACAACTCCGTGCAGCTTCGGCTGGGTGGCAGCCCGCCGGCCTGGGGAGCAGCAGCCTCGGGTTCCTGGGGATGATGCAACCTTAGATAACTGATGGTTCTGGGGAACACCACGAGCACACACACGGCCTCGGCGATCTTGGGGTGGGGGTGTGGAAGGCCTCCTTGATGAGCCGGCTAAATGTACAGGCAGGGCCAGGGAGGAGAGGAGGGAGGGATGGAAGAGTGTGGGAGACAGCTGGGGAGGAAAACCTGGGCTTCTGGTTTGTTTCAAATGTTTGACCCAGATGGATATGGCTTTTCAAATCGGAGGACAGACACGGCTATTAATGAAAACAAACAACAACACAGTGACACTGGTGAAGAGGGGAGGAAGGGGGACAGCGATGGCCAGGCGGAGGGAAGGGCCGAGGGTCCGCATGGAGAGGGGTGCGAACCCCCGTCCACGAGGGCGCTGAGGCTTTCGAAGAGAGTATGTCGGTGGTGAATAACACCACCCCAGCGAAGGTGATTTTTCGACAACCCACCAACAGGTTTCTTGGGAAGATGAGCAATTTTCCGTCTGAATTCACGGTTTTGCAAAACAACTAGAGACCTGAGATTTGACTCAGAAGTTAGGCTGTGCTAAGTCCAAGGGTACCTTTAAATTAGGTTTTGCCGTAGCTGGTGGCTGTGTGTTTGGAAGGCGGCAGGCTCGCAAGGATCCCCACTCCCAGGGGAGGGTAGTGTATCTCCAGTTGCCCACGGATCTTTCAAAATGGGGCCTCTGATAAATTTTATCAGATACAGGCCCCCTTTTTCTGGTAGCTGGCGGGGTGGGGGGTGAAGTTCGTCTCCCTTCTGCACAGAAGGAAACCCCATATCATTAGAAGTGCGATGTAAGTCAGCTGCTCCGATTCCACGGGAGAATAAAACACGCTCGTCAGGGGTGTTATGCCAGGCCGGCTTTATTCATTTGTAATTCACACCTGAGAGCAGACAGCCGGGAGCACATTTTAACAACCCCCTAATATTTTTAAAGGGTATTCTTTGCCTCCCTGAAGATTACGTACTGTTGCAAATTTTCTTTTTATTTTATTTGTTTCTTTTTTGAGGGGAGAGGTGGCTCTCTGCCCGTGCTCGGGCCCGGGTGATCTTTGGTCTTCAAAACACTTCCTCACAGGAGAGGAGTCGTTTCTCCAGGGCTGGAGTGAAGGCCGTGGCTTTGGGGAGCCTTGCCTTAGGCAATAGGGAGGCAGGCCGGGTCAGAGGTGGGGCGAGGTGCCTTGCTGACCACTGTGCAGGACCCAGTGGGTCCTCCTGACGGGAGCAACGGCCAACTCTGGGCACGTCTGACAGTGATCGGCGTTCTGTCTCCGTGAAGGTGGAGCAGGCAAAGCAGCCCCTTTGCAGACACCAGCTGCTGATGGTGGAGTGCATCGGTTCCCAGCGCCTTATCAGGATACAGCTCTTGGGGCTGGTTTTTCCCTTAGAACGCGGCATGCACCAGCCTTCCTTTTTTTTTTTTTTTTTCCTATTCATCTCCCTTCTCCATCGCTTTGCAATCGCCGTTGCTTGTTGTGATAAAAGACTTTCCAAAATAAACTTTCAGTTGCATTGGCTTCTGGTGGATGGCAAGGCAAGCCTGACGAGCCGCGCCGCGCCGCGCCTGGCGCCACTTGGCAGCTAGGGGGCGCTCGGCGCCCGTGTCATGGCTCGGCGCCTCGGCTCCGAGAGGGGCTGGGACCGGCCTTCGGTCGGCAGCCCCGGCCCTTTGCGAGGCTGCAAAATGTCTTAAGTGCGAAGTTGTAATATTGATTTTCCTGCAGGGATTGGAGCAGGGAGAAAAATCAGAATATAAGTTTGCGAATCTGGTTTCAAGCTATCAGTATTGATGTATCAGATAGGCCCTTCCGCGGCAGATGGGGGCTTTTTTTCTTTCTCCTAAAAAAAAACCAAACAATTAAAATGGTTCGTTTTGAATGGCGTGTGGCGCCCCCGCCCCTGATTAACCTGTGGCATTGACTTCCTGAGAATTCCTTCAGGTTGCCGAGGCATTCCTGACCCTGTGAGGGGGCCCTGGGAAGAGGTGTGTCATTTTGTCCCTTCCTGGGCTGCCCGTCACACGGGCAGGGGACAGCCGAGAGAATCGGAGCTTCGGGGAATCGTGTCCCTAAAACAGCTCGGTGAATGGAAATCCTTTTAGCCCAGATTTTGTGACACTTGGATCCTCAATTCCATTTATTAGGTAATGTTCCCACTACACTAAGGGAAGCAGCACCGTTTTTCCCAAAGATATAAAATGCCAACTCAAATAACGTGTGAAACTTTGTTTGGGTGGAGGGCGTGCTGGCTAGCCCCGGCGTTGCTGGCTGATACCTTTCACCCCGAGCGGGGCTCCTGATGGATGGCTTTTAAGGAGGCTGTTTCTCCCCTGCACGTGCAGCCCGGGGCTGGGGATACGTGTGCTCCTGAGCCCAGGATTTCTGGGTTGGTGTTATGCCTTCTTCAAGTTCAAGGAATCTGGAGACAGCCCAGTTGACCCTGGAGCTTTGAACTTGAGTTCAGTGGATGGGCAGGAGAAGTTCCTCTCCGACAGGAAAGCCTGCTCTCTTCGAACCTGAAAGGGAAATAAATTAGGTCAGACAAAAGCCGAGTGCGGTCCTCCGCGGCAGGAGCCTTCCCTCTCCAGCACAGAGAGCCGGCATGCTATCTGATGGTTTCTCTCCTTCATTTAGCGTCTGAACCGAGCCCGTTGCCCGCGTGTCGCGGCGGCGGGCTCCTCTGACAGCTCTGAGGTGGAGTAGCTTTGTCACCTGGCCGCCTCGGGCTGGGCAGTGGCCTCTGGCCTGCAGAGAACCGTTAACAACATTCGCTTTAGAAACCCCCGATCCTGGGCTTTGGAACTTGGGGGAGTTTCACGAGCTGTAACTAAACACAGACCGCAGATATGACAGAGCTTGAAAAAAAATATGTATCTATTGGGGGAGGGTAAAGATGAGGTTCTCGACCCCGGGGGGCTGTCTCCTGACTCTCCTGTGGCTCAGGGAGCGACTCTCTGGTCCCGCCTTTCGCTGCAACTCTCCGAGGACGCTGGCTTCTAGGTGGAATGCTGTGCCACATTGGGGAGGACAAGGGAAAACAGCTGCTCTTTGGGGACGGTGCCCCGCTCTGCACGGTCAAGTTCCTGATGCCGGCTGAGCCTCCCGCTCGGAGGGTGGTGGTAGCTGCAGGGACACCGGCATGTTTTAGTGGGGAGAGGACGCAGGAGAACACTGGGGATGAATGAGTGTCTCTGTCCTCCAGCTGCTCGGGGCATGGCATTGTCCCTTGAGGCGTTATTTATTTACTGGCGGTGATGCGGCTGCCCCCCCACCCCGTAACCCCCCCCCCCAACTACTCCCCACTCCCACAAATCTCTCTTTCCCAGGGAGACAGACGTCACCGAAATCTGCTCCCCTCCCTCCCCTCCCCGGGAAGAGCGGAGTGTTGACTGCCTCTCCTGAGCCGTGGTTCTCCCAAGGCGTGGATGGGAAGCGCCGAGACCAGGCCGTCTGGAGCCCCGGGGGAGCCGAGGGGCGCGCTTCTTGCGCGAGCCGGGGAGGGGGGCGAGGGGACCGGCGTTGTTCCCCCCCCCCCCCCGCCCCCCGGCAGAAGTGACACCAGGTCGGAGGTTTGATTAACGGTGCCACCTTCACGGGGGACTTTTCGGCCGGCCGGCATCTTGACATGTGCAAGTCTTTTGTGTAGTTGGTGAAATTCAAGAAATTCATTCGTGTTTTTTGTTTTTGTTTTTTTTTTTTCTTTTCTTTTTTCTGAGGCCGCCGGTAATCTGCTTGGGTGTTGCATTAGGCAGGCTGAGCTATTTTACTGTAATGAAAGCCCTGGCCACACAAAATCAAGCAACTTCAAAGTTAAAAACAAAAAAAATCCTCTGTTGTACATAACTTTTTCGTGACCCTCTTCCACTGAACTGCTGAAATACCAATCCGTTTGTTCACGTTCTCAAGTGAGCCCTCGACTGAAGCGATACGCAGAGAAAGCGGCTGCAGAAAGTTGAGTGCTGGGGTGCCGTGATTTACGTGGGCTCCAGAGATGGAGGTGCCGCCAAGGAGAAAGCAGCGGGGCTGCGTGTGAGCGTTGACCTTGGACGTGAGCTGGGAGGGGGCAGTCCCGGCCCCGGGGTCTCCGCGTCTCCCTCAGAGGGTCCCCCTCCGCCGTGAGCTCGCAGCCCCGACGGAGGAGGGCCCGTCTTTTCTCCTGCCTAGCACCTTCGAGAAAGCACAGCATTCGAGAAAACAAACCTCTTCGTTTGGCCGCAAAAATGTTTTTCTGTCGTCTCCTTAGGAGCCCCGGTGCGCCTCGGGAGACGGAAGGCGTGTGTGGGTTCATGGGGTCTTCTGACTGGGTTTGGGGGGATCTCTATGCACCGTGATCGATCCTTTTTTAAAAAAAAACCATGAAATGGACTCTCCTGTATCAACACGTAGGCCGCTGCACTTACTGGTGTCATGGATGTGGCTTCTTTTTTAGTAACCTTTTCGTGACTGGCGGGTGGGATCTGTGGAGACACCTGGACGCCGTTTTCCTTGTTCCTTTGGTCCTTTTTCTGCTTTTGGGTGTGTGAGACCCGGCCTCCGGAGCCCAGTTTTGGGGGGTCTGGAGAGGCCTGTGTGGTGGGCGCAGGGGGGAGGTTGGACTCGGCCTGCACAGCGAGGTGAGGTGTCTTCCAGGGGGCTGGTTTGGACCCGCTGGGGTGTCCTGGCAGCAGGTGGTGGGGTGCAGGACCCCGTGTGTGTGTCCGGGGCTCGTCTTTGCATCTTGCCCTCGCCCATCTGGGCCTGCCCCTGGGCTGTGTGGCCAGGGCTCTTCCTGCACCCCAAACCTCTTGTGGGATCAGTGGTCCTGACTTGTGGAATGCAGGCCGGGCCCAGGCCTCCCCCGCCGTGCCCCCCACCCCCAGGCCTGGTCAGCCAGACCCCTGGTCATTCTCCCGGGGCGGGAAACCCACGGGGCGGATAAGGTTGTGCACCGGCAGCCTCTCTGCCTTCTGCCTGGACCTCAGAGTCTTGAAAATTTCGTTTGGAGACTCATGCTGCCTGAGAGAGGTGGTCCCTGTGTGCGCCGGCCTGGGCCCTCCAGTGATTTGAGGGTGGTAGGGAGGTGGCCTTTGGAGGGTCTGAGGGCGGCCTGGGGCCTGGACCACTATCCCTGGGACGCCTGGGAAAGGTGGACACCTTAGATCTCCTTGCAAGAGGGCAGGTGGTCAGGGGAGAGAGTCCATCTGTACGACCTGTCCTGCTTTGGACCCGGCCCAGCTGTGCCCTCTCAGGGTCCAGTAACAGCCCTACGCCTTGCTGGCTGCAGGAATTTGGGGGGCAAATAGGCTGGGCTCCGGCTTGCAGCCCCCACTCTGGGGTGTGTCTGCACCCTCTGTGGCCCTGGGAGGACCGTCGGACCACCGGCCTGGCTGGGCCCAGGGTCTCTCTGCTCCGCCGGGCACTTCCTCACTCCCTGTGTCGGGAGAACGCCCTCGGGCCCCTCGGGCCCCCCGGTGCCCACGGGTCCTGCCCGGATCACCGTCTCCCCCGGACATTGATTCCTCCCCTCTCCCTTCCCCCTCTCCCCACGGTGGCTGTTTTCTCTTGGATCCAGTAAATTAAAAATTGATGGCAGCGGAGCAAGTGTTGCGCTCTGGCGACTGCGTGTGCCGGGTGTGTGCCGGCCCCTCCCCGAGCCGTCCCCGGGAGGGAACGCGGCAGTCCCCGTGCAGACCTCGGCGAGCGTGGCGCGGCGAGGACTCGTGTTCGCAGGAAGCAGGTGGCGGGTCTCCCATCGGATGCAGGGCTCGGCGCGGGCATTCTCTCGGCCGGTTCTTGTAAACACTCGCGCACACGCCGTGACTGTGTCTGTGACGTTGGTGGCATGCGATTTTAAGACCCTGGCAGCCCTCCCCCACGTCCTTCCCTACTCCCAACGCCCCCCCCGCCCCCAGTCACTGAAACAACAGCTCCGTGTGTGTTTCTCCCGGACCCCATGGAAGGCGGAGATGGGGGTGGGAGTCACTGCAGGGTGTGGGGACACGGGCTGTGTGCTGTGTGTGCAGCAGTGCTCGGGGGACAGCAGGTGGGGCCTCTTGGCTGGAATTCCCCGAGGGGCAGGTGCAGGGGCAGTTGTCAGAGATGGACCAGAGTGGGCGGGGCCCGGGGGGCCCTGCGTGGTGGGGGATCGCTGGCCAGGTAAGGGCCTGCTAAGCCTGCGCAGCTGCCGGGGGCCCAGAGGCCGCCTGGCCGGGCCCCCCCGTGCTGACCATGCCTCCCTGTCTCTGCCTTCTGCCCACGCGCCTTCACAGCCGTGGGGAGGCTCGGGCCAGCGCGTCTTCAGGTGCAGCGCGTCCACGTGCACTTAACGGCAGCATCCATTATTACTGGCGAATCCTGGTTCCATTGCTTCTAAATGCATTCACTGGCTGGGAGGAGGCCCGGCGCTGTACATAAAATGTGGTTTTGTTGTAAAAAGAAAATGAACGTGTGTGTAAACACAGAATTGTCCGTGTACTTCAGGATGTAACATCTCAGGCTCGGGGACAAGGGGCCTGCACACCCATTCCTGTTTCCTGTTAACGGAGCAAACATTGTAGCAATCTCTCCACCTCAGCAGCAGCAGTATTTTCTAGGGCCACCTGGTGCGGGGCGCCCGTCCTCTCCGGGAAAACCTCTCTCGTGCCTTCTTTTTGTGAGGCCCGAGTTCCCCGGACACAGCAGGGGGCGGGGTGGGGTGCAGGGCCCGGGGATTCGGAAGGCTGATTCTGTCTGCCTGTAGCCTGTCTCTTTCCTGGGGCCGGCTCGTCTGTGGGTGGCAGTTGGGACCACTCTGCCCGGCACACGGAGCCTGGCTCTGTCGGAGGCTGTGCAAGGCTGTGCAGCTTGGTGCCCAGAGGGCAGAGGTGGGAGGCTTCTGGGGGGCCAGACGTGGCCTCGCTTTGCCCTTCTCTGAGCTTCGCCGAGTGGCTCTTCCTCCTTGTATTTCTCCCGTCAGCGATACGGTTCTCAGAAGGGACACACGCATGCACACACACCCAGCTTGGTATCCGCCCGCCAGCGGAAACGAAACCACAGGCTGACTTGGGGGGCGTCTCCCCGAGCCTTGGGTGTGAGCTCTGAAGGCTCATCAAGCTGTCTTGGTCCCTCTGCTCTGACCCAAACGTTTGACAGTTTTGGGGGTTCAGGGTGCCTCTGCTGCCTGAACATGTCAGGGGTGCTGTTGCTGCCGTCCCGGGGAAGTGTCTCTTGCAGCAGGCCCCACACCCCGGGGTGGGGGGCGGGAGAGGAAGCCCCATTCTCGGACCTGGGTGAATGCCTTCTTCATCAGGAGTGTTACTTTCCACACTGACAGTGGGGACGGGGAGAGTTTCTGGTGGGTGTTTCTTTGCCTCCTGGCTCCCTTTGGAGGCGGCGAGCTGGATCCCGGGTCAGGGGGTGGAGACCCGAGTTCAGAGTGGCGTGGGCACACCGGCCCGCCCCTCCGCCCAGGTGGGTTGGCCTTGAGGGGGCCGGAGGCGGAACCTGACCTGAGGGCAGCACGGTGCACAGCGGTGTGGGACACTTTCAGACTTGGTTGCTGGGGCTTACTGGGCTGGTGGGCGTGCAAGGAAGGTGCGAAGGCAGGGGCTGTCCAGTCAAGGGAAGCTGACCAACTGTTACACACACACACACACACACACAGATAAAAAATAAAAATAAAAAAACAGGGCGAGGAAGACAGGGCTGTGCAGAGTCCTTAGCAAAAGACGGAAGGGAGGGGAGGCCTGCTTGCAGACAGGCCCGAGGGGCCTTGCTCATGTTCACCTTGGTCTGTGCCTCTTTGGAATTACCAAGTGAATTTGAAATTATGTAGCTTTACGCCCCCAGCAGAGAGGAGCTCTGGGCGCTTGTAGTAACTCCTGCACAGGAGGAGAGGGCCCGGGCTGAGGCCGGGAAAGTTCATGGAAAGCAAAGCAGCGCACAGGCGGCCACCGGAACCGAAGGTGAAATTAAACAACGCGAGACACCTCCCGGCCCGCCTGCCCCGCCCCCCGGGAAGGACGATGGGGTGGGGGCAGGGACCCTCCGCTGTCGCCCTCGTTTCTTTGTATCCAGCGGCCGTATGGACGGGGCAGCGTGCCCGGCCTGCCCAGGCTGCCCCCCTGACTCCCAGCCCAGGGGTCTCGTCCACCCTCCCCGCCACCCAACTCGCCTGCTTCTTTCTTTTTTTTTCTTTTTTCTTCTTTTCAGAGCATTTCCTTTGTGCTTCTCTCTCTCTCTTTTTTTTTAACAAAACAATATTTTGACACCCTCCTCCCATTTAGCAGAGTTCCTCCTCTAGAAATGACGCACAGTACGACCTTATATTTCTAAAGAACTGTTTTCACAGCCCTCTCCGCTGGCTCCGAAATTATGTCTATGTAATTGGTAATTAAAGGTGTGAGCTTTTCAATACCAACAGTATTGCTCAATGTTAGATCGTTATAGGGAGCAGAGGCTCCGAAGAATCACCTTCCCCCCCAACGAACGGTTCACGGGAACCCAGTCCCCCCCAGAGCTGCCGTTTGGTGGGAGGGCTGCGGTCACATCCTAGCCGGAGCCAAGCGTCTTTACGTAAAATAAATCGGCAGATCAATTAGGACGCGTTGCCTTCCGAGTCCTTTGCACGTGAACTCCGGTTTCCTCCCCGAGGGTGGCCAGCTCGGTGAGCACTGTGTCCGGAGCCTTCCGGGTCCTTCTGGCCAGAGGGAAGCCGACCACCGGGCATTGTTGCGTCTTCGTACGACCACGTGGCCAACGTGCATCTGCGTGTCACGCGTTGGAGGCTCTGCCTGCTCTTCTCCAGCCCCAAGCGGGGTCTCCGATGCTCACCCCTCTCCGCAGCGGCCCCTACCCGTGGGCCCACACGCTCCCGGTTCCTGCGTGTTCTGTGTTGCTTGCGTGCTGGCCCGCTGAGGATCAGCCCCGCACACGGACTCCCAGGCCCCGAGGAAGCCTGTGTCCGGAAAACACAGAGCAGTGATTTATGTGTAGGATGAGAGATGCCACAGAATTTTTTCCTGAAATTATCTGTTCTTTGGCTCCGGCCCGCCAATAACTTCACTGCCACGGAATGTGTTTTTCTCCCTTCCCTGCCTTCCCCCTGTTCTTCTGTGGTTTCCACCACCCTCCCCGAAACACCACGCCACTCGGAATTTACCTGCCCCCCTCGGGTCCCCGGCCTGCGCAGACCCTGACACGCCGGCCGGCCGGCCGCCCCACCGCCGACATCTGCCTTCCGAGACCTCCTCCCCGAATTTGCTCGGACCCCGAGGGCAGAGGCGGGCTCCTCGTCCTCCACCTCCCTGATTTATGACGCCCTCGCTGTTGCCCAGTCTTCCAGTTTTCCCCCGAGGGGATCGCTGCTTTTCCAGGCATTTATGAGCTTCAAAATATTTGGGTCCTCTGCCCCTTACACTGACAAGGAAGTGTATCGGGTGCCCAGCACATAGGAAAACGCACAACCCATTGAAATGGTGGTTTGTCCTCTGCCAAGAAATGCTCTGGAGTCCGAAGAATTTGTTTCCCTTTCCTTTTGAAGGGAGTGAGCGGGAGACGGGGCTGAGCGATGGAGGAGAGCTGGGAACCCTACGGAGCACGGGGGCGGGGGTAGGGGGTCTGACCGGGTGCAGGGTGGGACACGGGACAGCCAGCTGCCCCCTCAGCCCGCACGCCCGCCGGGCCCCTTCCCCGAGCCGATGTTCCTCTCGCTGTTTCCTTTGGAACCATCCCTCACTTGTTGCTTTCTGAGCCTGTGGGTTCTTCCCGGAGGCCTGGCCCTCTGACGCCGCCTGGGTTTCCGTGTTCTCGTCTGGTGTGCAGCCAGGCCTCAGGTGGAGGAATGCACGCCGGCCACACATGAACGGAGAGGCCATGAATGAAAGGGGGAGCGTGGGGGGGGGGCTCTGGCTCGAGGTTCTTGGCCTTGACCGCCCATCGGCACCACCCAGGAGGCTGGAGCAACGGCCCGATGCCTGGATCCCGGGGCCGTTCGCTGGCCTGGGCATGGAATGTCTTCCTGGCGCCCGGGTGGTTCCCAGGAGCTGCAGGGTATGAGAGACGCACCTCTGGCTGCCCGCGCCGAGGCTGGGATGGCCGCGGGGCCTGTGAAACCGGGGTGTGCACGTGGTCTCACGTGTGTCCCTGTGCTCTGTGGGGGGAGGGGCGCTGGGAGAGAACGGACTAGGGAGCAGTAAGCCAGCGCCTCTGAAGCCCCGGCCTCGGAGGGGCCGTGGTGTTGCTCTCGGGGCCCCGGTGTGCCCATCTGTCGCCCGCCCGTGGGATGGTGAACCCCCTGCCTCCGGGGGTGCCGGGAGGACCCGGTGCACCCTGGCCTCCTGCGGCCGAGGGGGCCCGCCTGGAGGTGGGTGGGGAAGGGTGGGGACGCCCGATGGGTGCTTGCGACTGCCTAAGCCTATCTCTGTCTTCTCTGCCCCCCCCTTCCCCCCCCGCCCTTTCTCTCTGCAGCAGAGGCTGACCATGTGGAAGCGGCCATCCTTGAGGAAGACGAGGGTCTGGACATAGAGGAGCCCAGCGGCCTGGGGCTGCTGGTGGGTGGCCCCGACCCTGACCTGCTCACCTGTGGACAGTGTCAGATGAACTTCCCGCTAGGGGACATCCTGGTTTTTATAGAGCACAAGAAGAAGCAGTGCGGCGGCAGCCTGGGCGCCTGCTACGACAAAGGCCTGGACAAGGGCAGCCCGCCGCCCTCCTCACGCTCCGAGCTCAGGAAAGTGTCCGAGCCGGTGGAGATCGGGATCCAGGTCACCCCTGACGAAGACGACCACCTGCTCTCGCCCACGAAAGGCATCTGCCCCAAGCAGGAGAACCTCGCAGGTATGGAGCGCCGCCCTCGCCTGGCCGTGCCGGCGCCGTCTCCCGGGTTCCGTGCCTGCCTTCGCCCCTCGCCGTGTCGGGGGGTCGTCCCCCGACTGGGGGTGTCGGCGTCAGGACAGCTCGGGAGCCCCCCCTGGGCTCGCCCTTCCCGAGGCCCACCGTCCAGGGGACCTTCAGGAGGAGACGGGCCTGGGGTTCAGGGCGGCCCGACTGGCTGACGGTTGCTTTGCTTCTGGCTGTGGGGCGCTGGCTGCACAGGTGTGGCCGCGGGCACAGGTGGCCAGGAGTCAGTCAGCAAGGGGATCTGGAAGCGTGGTTGGCCCTCCGTCTGCTGGGCCTCGTGGCCTCGTCTCTGGCTTTGGAACCAGATCGTCTCGGGTTGGAATCTATTCTTCACACCTTGGCCTAGTCGGTTCCACCATCTGGGAGGTGACACCAGTGAGCCCTCTTCCGTGAGGGCTGTCGTGAGCTCGTGTTGGGGCTGCGTGGGTGGTCCTGGCAAGGCGCTTGGGAATGGCGCTCACGCCCTCCCTCTCCCCTGTCTGGTCTCGGTCTCCCATCTGTGCAAAGAGGCCCCTTCTGACACTGTCTTGTCCCTGCGGGTAGGTCTGGGGAAGGGCTGCTGGGCGCTTACCGGACACTGTGCCCCTCTGGGAGGCTGGGTGTCGCCCTTGGCACACCCACGAGGCCGGCCACCTGGCCCACTGGTTCTTACTGCCTGCAGACTAGGCGTGGGGCCTGCATCCTCCAGCCACTCTGCCCCCACGGCGGGTTTGCACTGGTCCCTCTCTCCAGGCCGTGGCCACGGCTGGCCAGACCCTCCGCCACAGAGCCCAGGCTCTGTGCGCCCCAGGGTGCTTGCTTCTGGTTCGCCCCCCTGAGCCCAGGAGACCTGGCGGGCCCAGGAGGGTTCCGTCAGCCCGCACCCCCTGGAGCGGCAGTCTGCCCTACAGCGAGACAGCAGCAGAGCACGTGCAGAGGAGGTTCGAATCCCAATGGCTGATTTTGGACGTGTGGCTGCTGGGCCCCTGCCTCAGTTTCCCCACCTGTTGGCGGGGCGTGGTCACGCCGACAAGCCTGCGTGCGCATTACCAGAGCAGTGGCTTGGCGAACGCTTTGCCAGCGGAGCTCTTCTTGCGGGAGGCCCCCTCCGTGCTGCAGTGGGCAGACGGACGGGCGGAGGCGGCCGGCAGGGAAGATGTGCGGATCTGTCTCCATTGTGTTTTGGACGCGGCAGCCAGTGGGGAAGCTGGAGGGACTGAGGTTTTGTGCTCTCTGGAGGGTGACCCTGGCCAGCTGGGGTCCCCCACAGCCACGGGTGAGATGGATGGGTGTGTGTAGACACCCCCAGCGCCAGGAGGCAGTGGGCAGGGTGACCCCGCAAGCCCAGCTTCTTGGTAGCAGCCACACAGCAGCTCTGCGATTGTGGGCCTCACTTTGCCCGCCTGTGCAATGGGACCGACCAGCGCTGTCCTGTGGAGAGACCCGGGCGGTGGTTAACGGGGCCATTGGCCTTCTGGTGTGTGTCCCAGTGCGAGCGCTCGCATACCCCGCAGGTGCCAGGGGCGCTGAGAGAGGGGTCCCAGGCCGCAGGTGTGCACACCCTGGTTCCGAGGTGTGTGCTGGCCTGCACGGCCCCTCCTCCTCGAAGGCTGCAGCCCTGGGCGAGAAGGATGCTGCCTGCTTGGGGCCCCGCCCTCCGTTTCCTTCACCAGGCGCTCGAGGACTGTTCTCACCAGCGGGGTCAACCTCGGGGACCACTCAGGGGTGGCTCTGCCCGAGAGGCGTGGGCCCCGATCCACGTCTCAGTGGGAAGGCTTTCTGCTGTCCCTTCCGGGGTCCCCAGCTCCCAGGGAGCAGCCCCCCCGCCAGAGGCCGCAGCCCCCCGGGGCGGGCTCGCTTAAGAAGGCCGGGCAACGTGGTCCCACCAAAGGCAAAGGTCGTCTCCATGGCACCTTGTCCTCCCCCACCCCCACCCCCACGCCCATGGGTGGGGACGCCGCAGCAGCTCCATCCAGTATTTCTGTTTCCTGCGAGCCCACAGCTACCCCAGCCCTTCTCTGTTCAGCAGCAGGACGAACGGGGTTCCTCATTCTTGAAGGAGCATGTAAAAGAGCCCCTTGAAGTCGAAAGAGATGCGTTTGTTCAAAGCGTTTTCGGTGTTATTTCAATCAAAGGCACAAAACAGACCCGCGCGTGTCCGCGGAAGGAAGGCGACCGTCCCCTTCGCTGGCCTTCAGTGTCTTTCGCTCCCGGTCCCCGCCCCCCCTCCCCCTCCGTTCTCTCCCTCCTTCCGCACCAACTTTTTTTTTTATTTAATACAAAGGAAAGATTAAAGAATAAAACTTCAGGGGCTCCAATGTATAAAGTCATTTAATAGGGTGGGAGCATTAATTATTTTAGCTTAATTGAATTCCGAGGGCTGCAGCGGCTGCATTTTTGCAGGCGAGCCCTGTTTATTATTTCTCTGTGTAGATTAACAGTAAAGGAAACACAGATAACTTTCCGTTATTTATTGTAAAATAAATGTGTCAATTCATGTGTAAAGCAAGCTGCTCAAAGATAATTGAGTCTTTATATTTTAAGGGAGGGACGAGGCATCGCAGGCGCTGTTCCGCCTGGGCTTCCGGAACCCCACGCAGCTGCGGGCTCCGCGGGCCGCGCCCGGGCCTCTGTGGGCCCCGCTGTCCGGCCGGCTCTGGCTGGCAGGGGATGCCCCAGCCCTTCCCTGCACCCCTGTGCCCAGGTCCGGCGGCTGTTAATTCTTGGGACTCCACCCCTGGCTTGGCCCTCCGAGCTGAGGTGCCCACTGTGGCCAGGAGGGCCGTGCTTTTCCCAGGGGGCACTCCACATGCTGTCCCCCTTGCCGCCGGGTGCTTCTGCACGCCAGGCTCCAGAGATGGGTGGGCAGGGCTGGCCTGCACGTAGTTGGGGTCCCTTCTGCCCTTAGGGGCGTCCCCAGGGTGAGAACTGAGTTGGGATTCTGTCAGTCAGGGTAGGACCCCCCGGGTCGACCCTTCCCCTGGGACAGGATTCTGGAGATGGGATTAAGGGAGCAGTTACTGTTCCTTTTTTTTTTCTTTTAAATGATAGAGAAATAGGAGAAGGGAAGGAGGAAGTTTCTGAAGCTGTGTCTCCTGAAGGGATTCATTCGTTCGTTTGTTCGTTCATTCAGCACCGGCGCACCTGCGGCACCCCCACCCGGCCCTCGAGGGGTGACGGGGGCTGAGAGCACGTGGAAAGGTGGCCTCCAGGGCTGCTGTTCTGTCCCTCGTGAAGAACTCGGCCACGGGGTGGGCAGGTGGTGCCCCTGCCCTTGGGGGGTGTAGCTATGGGCCCTGGCCCCGCCCCCCGAGCGTCCGCTGTGGGTGAGGAGGCACCGTGGAGACTGAGTCCCATCTGGGGACAGCGGGGCGGAGGGGGTCAGAGGTGAGGGCCTCGGCCCAGAGGTCCGAGTCAGGCGCCCGCATCTGGTTCCGGTACGTGCCCGCCGATGGGAGAGTCTCTGAGTCTTCAGATCCCTTCCTGTGGCCCCTCCCTGCCTCTGTGGGTTTTCCGATGGCCCTCGGGGTCTGTCCCCCGAGGGAGATGGCAGACCCTGGGGGGGGGCACCAGGGGGCTTCTGGGCTTTGCACTGAGCAGGAGTCTCTGAGCCGTCCTCTGGGATGGGCGGGGAGACCGGGGTGCAGGGGTGTGGGGTTCGTGGCCTGCTGCGTGCAGAAGGACCCGGCCCAGGGCTGTGCTGCCCTGCTGCTGGCTGGCCTCGGGCGGTGAGGCTCGACCTGCTGAGCTGCAGTCCCTGCATCTGGGGACGAACCCAACAGCGACTGTGACGTCACTTGGCAGGTGCTACAGATGTGTGAGTGCCCTCCCCTTCCCCGGCTCCATCACTTCCTGGGCTAGGGTGGGTCTCCCTGGACCTCGTCCCCGCTCTGTCAGCCCCCACCTTTGGTCCCATTACTGTCCTATGGTGAAGCTCTCAAGGTGTTTCGCCTTGGGGAGGGGTCTCGGGGGTCCGAGCAGTGAGGGCTTGGGCCTTGGACGGCCAGGGTGGGCTTCCAGTGCCCCCACCCAGGCAAGGCACGTCACTTTGCTGGGCCTCAGTTTCCATGTCTGCACCTCCTCCTCTGCGTTACGCCGGGTGGGAGCCCGGGGTCCAGCGGGAGGTAGACGGCAGAAGAGTGGCAGCTTCTAAAGAGCCAAGCGCAGGGTGGCCTGGACCCCCCGCCTGGCGGCACGAGGTGCTGGCTGTCCTTGGTGGGAACTGTGAAAATCTCCCTCGGTTCTCTCGCTCAGCCATTGTCTCCAGGAGCCTCCTTGGAACCCCCATTCCATGGCTGCTGCGGGGCGGGGGGGGGCTCTGGATCGCAGGCAATCCGTCCTTGGGTTCTCGGGTGTCGCCACCTCTTCCGTCACCAGGTGAAGCTATAACGGGAGGAATGAGCCATCAGCTGTCACTCAGAAGTTTGCCTCTTGCCTTTTCTTCCTCCTCCCCCCCAACCCCAAATGTCAGATTTCTGAAGAAACGCAGGAGACAGGCAGCCGGTGATAGGAGGTGGCAGGTCCCCCCGGGCTGGAGGTGGCAGGCAGCTCCTGGCTGCGACAGCCCCACCCGCCTGGAAGTCTACATCTGAGCCCCAAAGGTCGAGGGGCGCGCCTGGGGAGGCGGGAGGGTCCCACGGCCCGCAGGGCACCACCGATGGCGCACGTGGTGTGGGGTGCTGGTGACCCGTGGCTGAACCGAAGGTTGGAGAAAGCAGGACTTCTCATCAGCCGAAGGACTCACACGCTGCTCTGAGAATGTTCATTTCAGACTTTAAAAAATAAGTAAAGTAAATGCGAAATAAAAAAGAATATTAGCTTGGCCAGTGGCAGAAACGAAATAATTTGCTTGTGCTGGAAACGGGAGATAAACTCACTCACGGGTTGTCTGGGAAAACTTGCATTTGATACATTTGTTGTTATTTTCCCTCCAAATGAAGACGGGTTAAATCCGTGTGTGTCGTGGCACGGATTAGCTTTTTCTATTATTAACTCGTGACAGCTAATTATTAGCTCTGTCTACACCAAGGAGAGGTGGCGTGTTCCGAGGGAGGTGGCCCTGGGCTCAGGCTGGGGGGTGCCGGGGACTGCAGGGCTGACCCCAGAGCCTGGGCAGGGCTGATGGGTGGAGGGGAAGAGGGGACCTGCCTGGGAACCCCCACTATGCTATAGGGTTATCTGACTTTGAAATAGATAGCAACTTTGAAACAATACCTCTCTGACCCCACTTTGAAATAGACATTTCTAACCCTGCTTTAAACTGGGGTTCAGAGAGGTTAAAGGACTCGCCCAAGGTCACACAACAAAGTGGCATCAGACCCGGGTCTGCCTGGCTTCTGTGGGTCACACTGGGTGTGGAGGCTTTTAGGGAGAGGCCAGCAGGGCCGCTGGAGGCAGGTGCTACCTCTGTACCCCTTCCAAGGGGGTCCTTGCAGCTGGTCCCAGGTGCGACCCCTGCCCGTGAGGCCAGGAGCCCTCAGGCTGTCTGCACACTCCCTGGTGAGGGTGCGGGGTCGGGAAGGGCGGGAAGGAGAGCTCTAGGTGAACTCAGATGGACCCGGCCGGGATTTTGGTTTCCACAGTGACTTCCCTGACCTCCAGCTCTCCAAGCCTCCGTTTCCTATAAAGTGGAGACAACCTTCCTCCTCTTCCAGGCTTGTTCCTGAGGTGTGACGGAGACAGTGTGTGCGAGAGCCAGGTCCCTGTGTACTGTCGGCTGTTGTTGGTCACAGAGAGGCGCCCGTGGGGTGCAAAGCGGGGTTCCAGCCTCCTGGCCTGGGCGGGAAGGCTCTCGTGGCCAACCCTCCCGTCCTCCCCCGAGAACGGACTTGTCTGGGCCTGTGTCTCTGGTGCTGGCAGGGCTGAGCCCAGACCCAGCGCTGTTGCGTCAGGACAGGCGACCTTTGGCCACACCGGGCTGCCCAGCCCTGTGGCTGGGGACAAAGCATTTCCCCCTGCAGAGTTCCGGGGAGTCCTCACCTGTGAACGGGGCAGAACTGCCCGGCCTGCCTGCCGGCCTCCCAGGGGGGCGGTAGCCTGAAGCCGCGTGTGACCCGCGCAGACTCCGTCAGCTGCTCGGAAGGGGGCTGTAATAGCACCGAGTGGCAGGGGAAAGTTTCGCTGAATGAAAACGAAGGCGAAAGGCACTGGCCAGCTAAAGGGCCATCTTCGCCGTGGTCCTGCAGGTTGGGGCTGTCGGCCCTGTGATTCGTGCAGGTGGTTCCTCACTCCGCGCTGCAGGACGGAGGAAGGGAAGGGAGGTGAGCGAGAGAAAGGCACCTGGAACCTCACCAACGTCAGCCTGGTTCCCGTTATTATTATTAGGGATTTTATTTGACAGTAAATAGTTAGCAGTTGACTTAAGTTTTTTATTAGGCGTTTGACAGCTTTTTTTTTTTTTTTTTTTTTTGCTTTGCTAATTTTCATGCCTGGCTAATGCGTACCCACCAGCCCCGGAGTCTGCCGGGCACTCCTTCCCCATCAGGATGCCCGGCCATCACCCTTGTGCCCTTGGGTTCATCTTTTCCCGGGGCAGACAGAGAGGTTGAGTTTTTCATGTGAGGGTTTTTAATCCAACACATGCTCTTGCAGCTTCCCGTGCACCAGCCCCTGTGTGGAGGGCTTTACAAACCCTAACGAGTTTAATCCTGCTAAGGTAACAACCCTTAAGGTGCGTGTTAGTGTCAACCCACTTTACAGAGTGGGAACCAGGGCAGAGACAGACATTAGGTCCCCTGCCCAAGGTCACACCGTCGGCGACTCGGGGCCCGGGGGTGCACTCCGCAGTCACACGCTTCTCTGCGGTGTGGCGGTGGCGACCCCTTGGTGTTTCATCGCAGGGTCCCACCCCCGGCCTCCGCCCCGCAAAGGCGGTGAACCAGACATTCCCCGTGCTGTGTGGACGAGGAGACCGAGTCACAGGGAGGTTTAGGCACCTTGTCCCATCCCGCTGGGAGCGAGCCGCACGGTCGTGCCCGGAAACGAGGCTCCAGACGTCCAGCCGGTGACCCCCAGAGAGTGGTGCTGGGTCTTCATGGGGTTCTTCCCTGGGTCACCTCCATGGGGCGTCGTGACCTTTTCGCTGTCACCACCACAGGCTCCCTCTGCTCACAGCCAGGCAGCGAGTGATTTCCTGTCTCAGGGTGAAGCTCCGTGAGGGAACCTGGGGACTAGCGGGGGGACAAAGAGTCAGGACAGCGGGCCTCCCCCTGCCCTCCCCGTGCCGACTGCCGTCTGTGCCAAGCCTGTCTTGTTAGGAGCTGACTCCCGCTCAGCGCAGTTGGGTGGCAACAGGCACGTGGGTGTTGTGGGTGCACAGTCTGGGGGGGTGCGTGGGCTCGTGGACTCAGGCCCCAGACTCAGGAAGGCATCCTCGCTCTGTGGCTGACACGCTGTGTGTGACCTTGAGCAGATGCCCCCCCGCCCCCCGCTTCCTGAGCTGGAGAGGGAGAAGGGGGAACCCCTGCCAGGGGTTTCTGACAGCTGCAAGGGCCTAGCCGGGGGTGGGGGCTTCAGTTCCAGCTTCCCACCTAGACCCCCTTCCCGCCCAGCAGCCCCCACCCAGACCCGCTGGCGTCCCTCGTTTGTGACACAGTGGGTGAGTGTTTTCTTGGGAGAAATCGGTGGCTGGAGATGAAAGCGATTATGCTAGAGGGTAGACGGGGTCTCTCCCTGCTCCAAGCCGTGTGGACTCCTCTGGGGGGGGGGGCGTCCGGGCACTGACTGAGGCTGAGTGTGCCCAGGCGCTGCCCCTAATGCTGGAGGTGGGCTTCGGTGTTTGACTTGTCAGGAGGGCCCCCCAGCTTGTGCAAACCTCAGGCCCCACAGAATCTGGACCCAGCCTGGCGCCAGCACTGCTAGGTGGCGGCCGGGGACCTCAGGGGCAGGATGTCCGGCCGCCCTCATGGAGCCCGGGGAGCAGCTGTGCATGGCGGCCTGCTCAGGGTGCGGGGCCCAGGGCGGCGGGGCCTCTAGGCCTCCTATTCTCTCAGTGAGCTTCCTTGGGTCCCTCCGGCTGGCCTGCTGCTTTTGATGTGGAAGGAAGGAGGGGCTGTGCCGGCGGGGAGTAGGGGTGAGAGGGGAGGAGGGGGTGAGAGGGGACGGCCTGGGCCTGGGCGGGAGAGGGGAGATCCTTGCTGAGAGGCAGGTCTGGGAAAGCCGCTGACGCTCAGACAGCGCGGAGACCGGGGCTCTGGGCTCCTCTGGGTGGGGAAGAGCAGCCACACGGCCCTTCCTGGTGGGCAGAGGACCGCAGCCGTGCGGGTGGGCCACAGAGGCAGCGGGAGCCGCCTGGCCTGGGGCCGCAGTATGCGCTTGGGGCTGTTGACCCCCGGGGGCCGAGTCCTGGGCCAGCTTCCGGAGCCTTCGGGGTGCAGGTGTGGACACAGCAGCCTTCCTTAGACAGGCAGATGGATGGAGACTCAAAGGTGCAAACAGGTGGGTGGGGCAGCACCCACCTGAGATGAACCCACAATGCGGAGTCCTTGGCCCGCACCCCTAGGGCCGGATTGCCATGGGGCTCGAGTGAGGGCAGCTGTCCGACCCCTCTGTGTCCAGAAAACACGGTGCGCCTTCCTGACCTCGGGGGCCAAAGGGATCCCTGAATGCAGGGGAGAAAGCCCTGGCTTTGTTTCAAAGGCTTTTGGGGGCAGAGTATGGCATTTGGAGAGCCTACCACCCCCCAAACGGGATCCTAGGGGGGTCCTCCCTTGGGGTTGGGGGCTGTCCAGTGCTCAGTGGGATGTCTGAGTCTTCCTCTCCCTTAAGGAGAGACAGGACAGACCTTCGATGACCCCTTCCCGCCCCAGCAGCTGGCTGAATCGGCTGAGGTTGGTAGACCCCACAAAACCGAGTTCTCCAAGGAAGCCAAGCAGATTCTTTCCCTCTCCCACCGAGAGTTCAAAGCCCGCCAATTAAGCAACCTAAACAGTGTGGTCTTCTCCCTGCATCACTGACATCACTGGCCTGTAAAACTTTCCCTGAGAAGGAGGAGAAGTCTGTAATTTTCCTGACCCGGCCTTTGCTTTGGAGAGAAGGGGAGAGAGAGAACCATTTCCAGAAACAAGCGGGCAAACAAGGGGCATCCAGTGTCGCGGGGGCCCCGCGGTCCCCAGCGCCGCGGTCCAGGACACGGAAAGCCACGTGCTGTGGAGACTCCAGACATGGAGGCCGCCGCCGGCCTTGGGGCCTGGGTTGGCTCGTTCTAGGACTAGCAAGCTGGGGGGAGGGGCGGTGGGCACCAACCTCCTTCCAGCTCGGAGCCTGACCCTGTCCTCCCGCTCCCACGAAACCACCTGCCTCACCGCTGCTGCAATTTCCCCGAGGGCTCCGGCGGTTGCAGCTTGCAAGACTCGTTTTGCCCCCGTCCGGATCTCCAGCGACCCCTCCCCCCGCCTGGCCCCCTCTACTTCCCTCGACCTTGCCCACCTCCTGCAAATTATCCCTTCCCCCCGCGGGAGGGGGCGGGGACAGAGCTCCTCCTGCCTTGCGGGCGGGAGACGTCAGGCTCCGCCCCCTGGGGGGTGCTCCAAGGTTGGGGTCCATTAGTCTCCCTTCACTAAGTAAGTCCAAGTCCGGGCGCACGATGGCCTTTTCTGAGGCGGGTGGAGCCGAGCTCCGGCGGGGGCTCAGGGTCGGCCCGCAGCTCGCGGACCCTGCACGGGGAAGGGGCAGCCACTCTGGCAACGTAATGGTTGCGCCGGTCCGTGCTGCTGCCCGCCGGGTACCGCTCCGGCCTTTGGGCGCGCCTGCCCGGCGCGGGGCAGCCGGCCTCGCCCGCCTGTGCCCGGGGCGCGAGGCTTTACGGCCAGCAGCCACCTCCTTCCGGCTCCCCCGGCCCGGCCCGGCCCGCCGCGCACGTTGATTGTGCCTTCCTGGGGCGGGAGGGCCGAGGGGGCTCCAGGCCCATGCATAATTCGGGGGCTTAATGGGCCAGCTGCCGGAGCGGGGCGGTGAGGGGCGGGCGGGGGCGCAGCTGACCCTGGACGCGTCTGGCCTCTCCGGGAAGGCGCGCTCCTTTCTTCCTCCGGTGACAGCTCCCCTCCCCCTCTCGGCCGGGGTCCGAGGAAGGCGGGGGGGCTGGCGAGTCGTAGGGTAAGCCTAGGGGAGGGGGCGTCCGTCGTGCTTCCGTGCAACTTTTGCTTTGAGGGGCAGGAGGCGTGCAGTGAATCGGACCGCCCCAGGACCCAGCTCCCCGAAGGAGCCGGGGGGAGCTGGAATGCAGGTTTCCTGGGAGCGCTCTGCTGCCCCTGAGTCTTTTTTTCCCTTGAGTCCCGTCCCCTGGCGGCCCCCCGCCCCGCTGCGGCCCGCGAGCTCGCCCCTGGCCCCGGGCCAGCTCCCTTCCCTGGCAGCGGGCGGAGATGGATGGAGGCGGAGACCCAAGGTCAAGGGCGGGGAGCCCGCCGTCCTGGGGCCCCTTTGTGCGCGCGGGGCCGCCCCTCCTCCACCCGCCGCCCTCTCCTGGGCTCGTGGGCGCGCACCCGGGCTAATGACGGCCTCAGGCCTGGGGAATGGCATCTCAGTGTCCTGAAAACCTGCCAGTGGCCCGCTCCCCGAAACTGCCGCGCGGGGGAGGGGCGGGGTTCCTTGCTGGGGCAGAGTTCCTGAGTCCTGGGGGGCCCCGGGATCCCCCCTTCTCTTGCTGCCAAAGCACGGAAGGGTCCTCTCAGCTCACGTTGGCCCGACAGAGCCCCGCAGGTCTCAGGATCCAGGCGAGGCCCGGTTGGAACGAGCCTCAGAGATTTCCTTGTGCATCTAGTGTCCGTTGGGGCAACAGTCCTGTCCAGAACGGGCTGTTGTGGAGTTCTCTGCACACTCCCTGCCTGTGGGAGGGGGAGCCCACTTTTCTAGAGGGAATTCCTGGGGCTGGGATTTTAAAACACTCGAGAACAAAAGTGTTTTCCCAGTTGTGTGGGAATGGAACCCTCCACTCGAGTGGGATACAAAGCCTCGTGGAATTGCAGGAAATTAATGTGGTCCTGCCTCCAGCCCCCCCTTCTTTTACAATGCTCTCCCTCCAGGAGAATTTGTATGCTAATGGTCACGTCGCTAAGAGTCTCTATTTTTGCCTCTTAAAAATTGGCCTCCAATTGTTTAAAGCACTGCAGCCCTTTACAGACCCACAAAAGCAGGGGCTGGACGCCCAGTGGATTTGCCACAAAGCTCCGAAGGAAATGTTCAAACATTTCCCCAAAGCTGTTCCTCTGGAAATAAAACTGTGTGCTATTGGGCTGGAGGAGATGAAAGTTTACCTTCAATGTGACAGCTCTTCGGGGCTGGAATTGGGACCACATCTCTCATTTTCATTATTCAGAAATTGGCTGCAACAAGAGTCAAGGTAATTAAAAAAAATATGCATGTACATATCTATTTATGATTTGGGCTGACCAGATCATCACAGGGTGCTGCACCTTCTGTGTTCTCAGAAATGCAGTATTTTGTAACCATGCCTTCGTGGCATTTCAAGTAAGAGTTGATCTTTAAAAAAAAACACAAAAAACCCCTCCCACTGAGTGAACCCAAACCTCTAGCAGCCTGCTTTTCTGTCGGAGGACTCTGGAGGTATTTGTCAATTTACTTTTCTGAAAGGCCCTGCGGAAAAGGTAACAAATTCAGCACTTGGAAACTCAAAAAGCTGCTGGCACTCCGGGGCAGGAAGGTTCTCATATCTGCCTGAACTTGCTGGTTGGTGTCTCAGCCGTCCATTCCCAGCAGCTGCAACAAGACAGAATTTGCCTTTGAGTGTCTGTGAGGACGGGCAGAGATCACAATCCAGCCGTCAGCACGGCCCAAGACTGAAAAGGCAGATTCTCGTGTTTGATTAATATTCACGTTACCGGATCCCTTTGGAGAAAGGGAGAGAAAACACTGGTCGTGTGAGTGTGTGAGGAGTGTGCGAGGTGCCCTGTCCTAGGTCCCCGCAATTCCCTGGTGTGGAAGGATGTCCGTTTTAGGGTTTTGGGAAACAAGGTGTGTGTGTGGGGTAATTGTTTATGTTTTGCCTGGAAGACAGGTAACCTGTGGTTGGCTGACATAACGGCTATTACACAGGGGAGGAGGAGGAGGCCTAAGACTTAGCTGTTTTCTTTCTCTTGATGATTCATCCGTGATAAAAATTACTGGTGATTTCTCCCTCTAGTTTTAGGTTAAGGCTGGGGGCAGAGTGGTGGGGGCCCCCTCTCCCCTTTTCTTGCTCTTGGAGAGGCACACCCCTTTGTGTCCCCGGGGCAGGGTGGGCTGCCCTGCAGTGTGCTGTGCTGTGACAAGTCTGCAGGGTGCAGGTGACTTGCCTGGCTTTTGTTCGGGAGCCGTGTGCGGGAGATTTGCTTGGGAGCGGGGGATGTTGTCAGCTGGATTGTGTTGAAATAAATACCAGTGGCATTGGTAGTCAGAGGGATCCCAGCCAGGAAGGCCTCCTCTGGAGGTGTGGGTAGGCATCTTCAGTGTTACTGCTTTCAGAAGTCTAGATGTCTTTATGGGATTTTCTAGAAGTGTGGCCTCTCAGGGCTCCAGTGACACCTTCGATCAGAGTTTGTTGTTGCTGGGCCACCAGGGAGGGGCCCCTCAGGGCTGAAGCACCGATTCCACATGTGGGCACGCACCGCCACTCTCAAAGATGTCTGCTCACGCACGGCCCAGGGCAGACCGGCTCGTAGATTCTTCGTCTGTTCTATGGGGATGTCCAGTCCGGGACGCCCCTGCCGCCATCCAGGTGTGAGAACACACCTTTCCCTAGGAGTGGAGTGACTGCTGATTCCAAAGACACAGAGTGGACTGTCGTAGTTCAGTCCCCAGGGTGGGGTGACTGGTTTGTGAAGGACCAGGAATCACATGCTACGTGTGTAGCGTGTCATGGTCAAGGTAAGGGGAAAAATTAGGGGATGGGGGGCGTGTAAGGGAGAGTCCTTGAATTTTCAATTTAGTGACCTAATACCAATGGGAAACCTGTCTGTCCCATTCCCATTCATTTTAGGGGACTGTGCCCCGGCGTCTTGCTTGGGGACCCCCATGGGATTCAGAGCTCTAACACAGCCTGGGTTTGCTGTTGCCCTGGAGCTGACTACACCAGAAAAGGTGTCTTTCCTGGCATTTGGTGTCCGGCTCCAGAAAGACAGGACTTACTTGGGCTGCGGGTGCGCAGCAGACTTGGGTTAGGGAGGCATGCATACAGCAGGCAGCCTTTAAGTGCACAGTCTTGCTTGTTGCAGGTGAGGAAGCAGCTTGGTACAGACCGGTGAGAAACCCCTTTGCTGCCACCTCTCGAAGCGAACAGAAATGGGCATTTGTGCCCACAGAGCGAGCGCACAGCTTGCTGCTCTGAACTGGCCCCTTCGCCGGGAGAGTGAGAGGCCCCAAGTGCCCTGCTGGGGCCCCGTCTTACTTGTGGTGGTTGTTTTCCTTTCGAAGAGGCTTGGGTTCTGTTTTCCCAGCAAATGCTGAGTGACCCGAATTGGAGTTTCAACAGGAATCCCGCTGGCAGGGCCCCGAACCTGTGGTTTAGGCTCGCCACTTAGGACACACACATGCTTGCTCTATGCGTTTGGTTGGCTCACCCCCACAAGGCCAAGACCTCGGGCTTGAGTTTTGGGGTGGCAGTGGGGGAGTGTGGGCCTCTGCCTTTTTCCCAGGTGACCTGTGGGAGCCCTGGTTCCCCAGCATCAGAGCTGGAGTTGGGGGGGGTTGGCGAGACAGACCCCCGTAGCCTTCGTTGATGCAGGCTCGGAGCCAGAGGCTGGCTGGTGTTGCGTAATTGGATACAGATCTCGGTCGGTTCCATGTGGGCATGCCGGGATGGGCAGGGAGGGCAGGCAGAGTCCTTCCTCTCTCCCAGGTCCAGTCTCGGAAGCTTGGACCCCCCCCCCAACCCCTGCCCCACCTGAGGGGCCCCGTGCCTGTCCTGACACCCGGCCCACACGGCTTGCAAAAAAGGGAAGGGAGGTGGGCTACAGGATCGCGCAACGCCCATGTAAACACTGTTTGTATGAACTGGGTCTTCTCTCTTTTGTTAGTGGCAGCTCGTTAATTAACCAGCAGATTAGTGCTGCCTTCTTTGACACATGCATGTATTCGGGGGCAGAAGAGTCTTGTTCTCCTAAAACTCCGAACGGAGCCGCTCGGGAAGTCCTGGCAGCCCCTCCGCCTCCTCTCCGGGCGCCCGTGGCCCTCCCCACTGCCCCTTCCCCTCCCCCCGCCCCCCAGCCGTCCCCTTCACCCGAGTGGGCGCCTAGTTGCGTGGAGGACAGACGCGCTCCACACAGCTAAATAAATCATGTTTATGCTTGGCGTTCCTGGTAGTGAAGAATCTGTTGGCTGTTTTTACTTCCTTATTTCTCAGCATTTGCTTCCTACCTGTTTTTGAGCTCATGCCCAGAAATAGTAGTTTTGTCAAATGAGGGGATAATGCCAGCCAGCCTCTCTTGCTGCCAAGGAAGCTGCTGGATTTTGCAAAACAGAGTGACGTTTCTTCAGTGACACTGATGTTCCCCCCACCCCCTGCCCCACCTCGAAGAAATGAGGATGTAGAATAAGGTTATGGAAATGCAGGCAGGGAAGAAAAAAAAAATCCCCGCCCCCCAGTCACCCCCAAGGCCCAGGGACCGGTGGCGGGGTCTGGAGACAGGGCTCACTTCTGTCTGCTGGCGGCAGCTCCAGGGCAGGGGGCGGCCGGCAGACCGGCTGATCAGGAGAGGTTGCCTCTGCTTCGGCCCAGAGCTGACTCAGGGTCCTTGCTCTCAGCCCCAGGCCTCCTTTTCTCTGCCGCTTTGGCTGATGTGGTGCCAAGATTCCGCCCCCCGAACCCCCCTTATTTCTGGTCAGTTTCATGTCTGTTTAATTTCGGAGGAGGAGGCCTCCTGAAACCGTGCGCGCTGCTGGGTTCTTGCTCTGAGCTTACAGCCGGAGTGGAGTGTCGTCCCCGCCGGGGCTTGGAGCGCGCCAGGCTCCGGCTCCGCGCTCATTGTTTCTGTAAAGCAAAGCTGGGGAGGTGTCCCCGTTGCTGCCTCTTTCTCCACCACGTCGTTTTGGGGTGTCTGAAAAGTCCCTGTCACGATGGGGTGCTGGGCAGAGAGTTGCAGCCCGAGAGAGCCTGCCGGCTAAGATTTATTTTGGTAGGGAAGAAGTATTTATTTATTACTTTACCTTCGTTGTTGACACTATTAACAGACGTCCCCATTTTCCTCCCCTTTGCCCACCTCGCCCTCCCCTCTTCCCTCGCCACCCCCTCCCTCCCCTCTGGCCGTCGCCACCCTGTTGCCTGTGTCTGTGGGTTATGCATATATGTTCTTTGGCTAATCCCTTCATAAAAAAATTTTTTTAATGGTTTCAAAAGCAAATAAATGCCAGGAGGCGAGGCTTGACTTATCGGGAGTCTTTGCAAAGGCTTCTGGAGTGAATTCGGTCTGAGGTCCGGCACATCTGTTTCAGAGACAACCAGGGGAAAAAAAAAAATGACAGCCAACTCCAAGTCAGCGTGCTGTGATCCCCCCCCCCCCCCCGTTTCTAAGGGGACTGCTCTGCAGCAGAAGTGCCGTTCCCACAGAGGACCCCGCTCCCGGTTTCTGTAATCCCATTAAATAGCGGTATGAACCTCAGCTGAACGTAAACCTCCGTGGCGGTGGCGTCAGGAGTGTGGCTCGGCGGAATCGTGAGGAGCAGCGGCACTCCAGTGCATGTGCCAACCGTCTTTATTAGACTAATCCTGCGAAGTGTTAATTTTTACAAATTCTGTGGCGCACGCACCGGACGCCGCCGTGGGTGCGTTAGGAGATGGAAGTGGGTTTCACGTCAGAACATAAAGCAGGGAGGGACCTGTCAGGCTGCTCCCGTGGAGGAGGATTTGTGATCTCAGGCGTCAGGTGCTACCTGTGCTGAAAGGCAGGCTCACCGTGTGTGCGTTAAATGCCATCTGCATACGGAAAACTCAGTTGAGGGAGCGACTTTGTCGGAAGTAATTACAGGCCTGTGCTGTGCTTGGGTGACATTTCAGGCTTGGCTTGGACACATAAAGAGGCCGTGGAAAAATTTTGTTCTTATGGGATGCAAAGCATTGAACCTCAATAGTCTATATGTCTGTTAGTCAAAGGTAAAAAGAAATGAAAAGGAAAAAAAAGAATGAACAACAAAACCCAGGGGAGAGTTGGACTTTAAAAAAATTTATTATAGTAGGAGAGACCAGTCGCCTGTAACTCTTGTAACTACGACTAAAACCAAAAACTGCATTTCAACTATAGCAGGGTCCTCTCTCCTGCCACTGATTTCTTTTTCTTCCTTTTTTTGCACCCCGCCCTCTTCCACTAACCACGTGAACCTTTTAACCCACCTACAAACAGGAGGGCCCTGGGGGCCGCCCGTCTCCTTCCTGCCCAGGTACAACTTTATGGTCTGATGCTGAAAAAAGGGGATGATGCCGACAGCCCTGAAATCCCTCACTCCCCCTGCACCTGGGCTTGCGCCCCTTTTTCCTGGCTCCTCCCGGCCTGCGTCATCACAGTTACCTCCTTGCCGGGCACCCCGTTCCTTGGCGTGGTTTTTCTTGGCCGGGCTGCGCTATTTTCATTCGGAACGCTCCCGGATTCCCAGGGTTCAGACTTCCTCCTCCCGTGCGCCAGGCAGCTGAGCCAGAGCAGTGGCGGGGTCTGTGGAGACCACCGCTTCCTGAGCCCGCCCGCATGTCAACGTGATGTCTGAGGGGCCCCGATTTTCCACGAGTGTCCGGAGTCAGTGTGTGCAGGTGGTCGGTCGGTCCTCGGGCGCCAGGCACCGTGGGTGCTGCTGGGAAGGAAAAACGTGCGGTTGGCTGGAGCGATCTCCTGGTGTATGTTGCTCATGTGACATGTGACTTCAGTCTTGACTAGGCCCCCCCTCAGCACGCACGTGCACACACACACACACACACACACAGCTACGGGGACATGGGACCGTGTCTGAGGGACGCCTGGCCAAGCTGGGCAGGGGAGTCTGGCCGTGACATGCCATCGGAAAGGGGCCACCGGTTCCTGACCCCAGGCCCCCAGCTCTTCATGCCTGGAACGCAGATGGCTCATCCGGCTCCTTGTTCCAGCTGATGGGCTGTGCCGAGGGTCCAGGGGCGCGTCGTGAGCGTTGAGGGGGGGCGGCGTTGGTGGGTCCTGACGCACCCTGGGAAAAAACTGCCGGAGGAGCTCGGACGAGTTGTTTTAGGGCCGGAGCTGCTGCAGGTGGAGGCAGGCCGGAAGGCCTGACTCAGGGAGAAGGGGCAGTTCCTCTCTAGGTGTCGGCCTGCCGTTTTTGCTGGTGACATGTAGAGACTCTGTCACCTCCAGTGTGTCCTCGGCCCGTCGACTCCTGGGGATGCGAGCAGACACTGTTTGCACGTCCACTTTGCTGATAGACGTGTGTGTATCTGTGCGCTCTCGCACATATGCGTGATCTCTGTGTAGTAGGTGTGTAGGCCCACAGTGTCCTAACTAGCGTGACACATGGTTTCACCTTCTGTTGTCCCCGGGGCCGGCCCGTTCTCGGGTCCGGGGCCCCGGTTCCGTGGGCCCTGCCTGCTGAGAGCGCCCCAGGGGACTCGCGTCTGTTTCCTGCGTGGGTCCCGAAGCCGGGGCGCGCAGGCCTCAGCTCCCGGCTGGGGCCCGAGGCTTCTGCCGTGAGGCTTCTGCCGTGTGCTCCGGCAGCTCAGAGAGCTGCAGGGATTTCCCCGGGCGCCCAGCACCAGAGCAGTGTGGAAGCTTCCTGTTTTCCCCGTGGGTGCCCGCTGCAGGGTCGGCCTGGGCGGCTCCCTGTGTCATGCGCAGAGGACGGTTGGGGCACACCCTCCGTCTGAGGCGGTGTCTGCAGTGCCCTCTGTGACCCCCCAGGAAGGACCACCACCGGAGGGCTGGGCATTTGTGACGTAAGCTCAGCCGTCCCTGGCTCGGGGTGCAGGAAGGGCACCTGCTGCCCCAGAGTAGCCCAGCGGCCCCCAGCGGCTTGCTTCTTGAGGAAGCTGGGGTCGGCAGCCTCTTGGACCCGGGGAAGGGCTGTACCCAAGCTTGCTTCTAGTCGCAAGATGCAGCTGCTGGGGAGGACATTCCCTTCCCGGCCCTGGTGGAGGGGAAAATAGATTTTGGTGTTGTTGTTGGGAGCACGATCGTCCCAGGGGCCTTGCCTCTCCCTTTCCCGGGGTGCACTAAATGTGCTGTGTGCCGGGGAGCAGAAATAGTTGAGGCGGTGATTCACCAGCGCTGACAGATCTCCGCGTGCAGGAGGGAGGGGCCCGGAGGAGGGCAGGCAGGCCTGAGGCGCTAAGAGGGCTGTGCCTTTGGCTTCCTCTTGGTGGCCAGGCCTTCTGGAGGAGGCGGGCCCTGGGTGATGCCCTGTGGTCCACACAGGGCTGTGGGCGGCCCGTGGGGCCTCCGGATGGTCACTGTGGAAGCCCAGAGATGTTCTTGGGGGCCCCTGGCAAGCCCACCCCTCCCCTGCCCCTCCCTCTGTGCCCCCACCTCGAGTGGCCCTGTGGAAGCCCAGCCAGGCCCAGCCGGTGAGCATGCGCACCAGCTCCCTCACCTGCCTCAGAAGCCCGGCTCTCGGCCTCCAGGAAGGGCTGTGTTGTCAGCAGGCAGTCTCAGCAGAGGCTGTGGATTCGAACTGTGTTTCCACGTCGTCTCCTCTGTCTTCAGACACAGCTGTGCAAGCTCCGTGGGGCCCCATGGCTCCTTCCTGTTGATCCCCTTCTAAAGGACACTTACTCATGCACCCCCAAACCCCAGCCCATGGCAACCAGGGCCCAGAGATGGGTGATGGGCACCTGACTTAGAAAAGAGAATTTGGGGGTGGGGAGTGCAACTTGGGGAGCCCCACCTCCCCACAGAGGACTCTGGGTCCCCCAAGCGCGCTGGTGCTGCCAGCTGAGCGGGGGGCACGGCACTTACCCCCTGGGCTTGCAGGTTACACGTGACTTTCCGTGTTCCCCGAGACGCTTGCTTGCATCCCTCTCTGCTTCACTGTTCTGTATATTTTTATAGTGAAATAAAACAAGTTCCCGTTTTTGCTGGCTCCCAGACCTTGGTAGTTAAACACTAAGAAAAAGCCCTGAAATAATACCTGTGGATTGAAGGAATTTATTTTTGAGCGCCCCCCCCCCCCCAGGACCCCTGTAGCTCTGAAATTGAGTACAAAGAAGGTGCTTTAGAATCCTCCTCTGTTCCCGTTGTCTTAGCCACACCCCTGCCTCTACCTGCCCCCGCCCCTCCTCCCCCCACCCCCCCCACCAGCTCCCCCCCTCCAAATGTCGGGTCAGGGCCGGGACCTGTCTGGTGAGCACCTAAGCTGTCTCATTGAAGGTGGCACTCCACTTCTTTCGAATAGGAAATTGCCAAAATGGATGTCACCGGCTGCTAATTAGACGCGTTTTAACTGCGGGGGTCGTTTTTACCAGCTCATGCCGGGGCTGTGCACTTCCGCGGGAAGCGTGCTGGAGCTGGTAAAACAGGAGCCTTCGGCCCTAGCAGACAGCGAGTGGGAGCCGGCGGCCGGCGGAGGTGCTTTCCCTGGGTGGCAGCTGGTCCCCACGTGGCCGGCCCTGCGAGGGCCAGGCCAGACCCCACACGGACGTCTGAGACCTCTCAGCGTCTCCGTGTGTTTTGACAGGGGCTCCAGTCCAGAGGAGGCACTGAGCCCTCCAGATTGGGGTTCCCCCAAATCACACCCCCTCCCCCTCGAGCGGTCACCGTCCGTCACCCCCCGCACCCCTGAGAAGCAATGAATGACAGGCCGGCCTTGGGTTTTTAAGCCGGAGCTGGCTCCCTTCCCTCTCCTCTCTCCAGCAAACCGGAAAAAGAGCCCCGATTTCCCGTTAGGTGGGGGGAGGTGGGCTGGAATCAGGATAATGATCCTTAAATGTGAGCAATGCCTTTGACTTCCTGTGATCTCTCTCTCCCCCCCTCTCTCCCCGCCCCTAGCCCCTTAACACTGAGCATTTTCATCATCCTTAAGACCAAGTAGCTGGCAAAATATTTAAGCGATCTGAAAGAAATGTTTTTATTTGCCCACGTGCGAATTGGGTTATCTGCCTATCCTGTTGATGAAATTTGGGGCTGCCTTTGCTGCGGTCTGTTCCACTCTCGAATCTTTCCCGGCCCCCATTTCCATATTTCTGCGTGCATGTTCTTTGTTAATCACTTGGCAAGCGCTTATTTGAATATTAAAAATTTCTTTAATCATCAAAGGCAGGAGCACAGCCTCATGAATATTCATATTTTCCCCCTCCTCATTACCCTGCAGTAAAAGCCAAACAGCCATCAATCGCCCTCATTACAGGCTCTGGCGTTTTGATTGGCTGCTGGCTGCCCAGAGCTTTTTATTTTTTTATTTTTCCCCTTCTCCTATGAGCTGTCTTGTACCTGCCAACAACCAAAAAAAAAAAAAAAATCAACAATGCAAGAATAAATTTCTCCGGTTGAAAAACAACTTTGCAAACTTGTCAAACAGTCCCTGGTGGCTTGCCGCTGCCAGAGCGGCCACCAGCCCAACCTGCACCCCTAAAAAAAAAATAAAGATGCAGGGGAAAGTGGGAGGGGGGGGAGGAAAAATTAAATAAATAAATAAAGAGGGAGAAACTTGAGCCTCGGCGATGAATATTTGTCAAGAGAGTTGACGTAAGTTTCATTTGCATAATGACTTTGTACTTCTGCATTAATAAAATTTGCATATGAAGCCATGTTAATTACTCCTGATCATGCTTTTTGCATTCATGCATAGTAATTTTCTCCGACTTGTGAGAATTAATGTCTTGGCGTGGGGGGAGGGGGGCTCGGGGATTGTCAGGTTTCTTGCCAGTGGCCTCGCTCGCAGGCGCTGGCTCCCTGTCTGTCTGTCGCCCTCCTGGATCTATGACTCATTTTTGCACTATCAGTAGGAGTTCTTGGCTTTAAAAAAATGTATCAATTGAAAGGCACCGGTAGGGAGAAAATATACATCTGCACGGAGTATTCCAGCGCCGCTTTCCTGGCTGGGAGACTGTAACCCTCCCACGTGGGAGGGGACGCCCGAGGAGTCTGCGCTGGGAAAGAATCCCATCCCTCTGAAACCCGGGCTGGGGCTGTGCCAGGCGAGGTTTTGTGTCTGCCCGCCGGGGGGTGTGGGCGTGTTCGCTGGGGAAGTGCGCATGTGTGAGGCGTGGGGCCGGACCATCTGCAGGGCCCTCAGAAGGGAACCGGGGTACAGGCCCCCTCGGAAGGGATGCAGTGAAAATAGGACCTTACACCCTCACTGGGAGCTCGGGAAACGTTCCGGGGAGGCCTGGTGTTTGGGCGTTTTTTTGCACCTCGCTGCACGGGGTGCTCAGGGGGCGATTCTGACCCTATGAGCCCCATGGTGCTGGACATCCAGCCTCAGTTTCCTTATTTGTGAGGTGGGGGTGGGGGTCGTATCACCGACCTCCTGGGAAGGCTGCTGGGCTTAAACCAGGCAATACATGTATTCATTGTCTGTTTCTTTTTCCCTGACGAAAGTGAACTTCCATGGTAAGGAATCCAGCCAGCCAGGGGTTTACTCTTAAGCCACCTGGATCCCGGTAAAGCTGGAATGGCGTCTTGCGGTCCCCCGGCCGCATACCGCCACGCTCGTGTGTCTGTTACCGTTTCAGAAGGGGAACCCGCCCAGAGAGAGTGTTTTCTGCAGGAATGCCCCGCAGGGTATGCATGCTTCGTAGGGTGCCTTCCCGTGGGGGGCGGGTAGGGAAAGTTCTAGAATGGAGAACACAGGAGTGATGTGGTGAGTGTTAACTAGAAGCGTGGCTCTGGCCAGGCGTGTCCTGACCTCCCTTTGAAGCCAGGGCTCAGAGAAGGCGTCGGACCCTGGGTCACGGGGCCAGGAAGCGGCAGAGGAGAAATTCACACCCAGGCCTCTGACTCCGGGGCCGCCTCTGAGCTCCCAGCTTCCTCTGCGCCTGTCGGGCTCTCCCCACGGGGCCGCAGGCGCCCTGCCGAGTGTCCTGGGTTCCCTGGCTGCACTTTGCAAGGCTGACACCCCTCCCCTGAGGAGGAGGGGGTGCTGGGAGGTGGCCTGGGACAGGCGCCGAGGCCAGGGGCAGTCCTCACCTTGACCTTTAAAAAAAAACATCTAGGTAAGATTCACCAAACATATGATTCACCACTTCAACCGTTTCAAGGTGTCCAGGCAGTGGTTCTGAGCACATTTACGGTGCTGGGCTGCCACCACTGCTCTCCAATGCCAGAGCCTTGTCACCGCAGAAGAAACCTGCCCCCCCGCCCCCCCGCCCCCCCCCCAGACACCTTCTCAGTGCCCGCCCCTCCCTGCCCCTGCTCTGGCTCCGTCTGTCTCTGTGCACGGGCCTGCTCCGGACTCTTCCTACACGTGCAGTCCTGCAATAGGTGGCTTCTTGTGAATTCAGCACCTTGGACTTGGGTACTGGCTTCAGAAGAGGATTTCTGGAGTTCCAGAAGGTTCTGAAGCTGCTCCAGCCCAGAACCCCCCTCTGGACACCCCCGAGGGCCCCTGCGGGCAGTTTAGGAGTGGAAGCCCCTCCATCTTGCGGGCCCCTCCCCTGCCTCCACCGAGCCGGCCCTGGAGCAGTGCCCAGGTGGGCCTCAGCAAGGTGAGAATTCCTAACGAGGTGTGGGAGCCCCTCCAGGGGCCGCCCAGCCCCACCCTCCCTGAACTGGGGGTGACCCTGCCTCCACGGACTCTGGCCGGAGCCAGCCTCCCCAGAAGGAGGGGGTGCTGCTGGACCCGCCCTGTGGCTCCTCCGACCGCGGAGACACAGGCTCTGCTCGATTCCGGCGTGGGCAATGTCACCAGGCCCGGGGAGGGGCGCCTTTTGGTTTTCTCAGCCCGGTACCTGCTGTGGCCGGGTCGAGGCCGTACCCAGAATCTGGGAGTCCACCTGGACTTGCTCTGCTGCACCTCTGATGGCTCGACTGAGCCCACAGACCCTCAGGCCCCCCTCGGTCACCAGGGCCCTCCCTCTCAGGTTCCTGGGGTGCCCTGGTCACTCCTCCTGGCTGCAGCTTCAGGTGGGAAGCAAGGCACATGCAGGCTTTGGAGACACAACTGGGTTCAAGTTCCACACCTCCCTGAGCCTCAGCCTCCCCACCGTGGAAAGGGCATGATCCGCCGTGCTGAGCGGGCCAGTTGCAATAGGCATTCCACACAGTTATGGAAGATCCAGAGCCTTCCGTGGTCTGTAAGCAGGGCCTCCATAGTGGCCAGGGTCAAATGTGCAGGGTCCAGGGGGTTTCAGGTGGGGACTGGCCAGGGCAAAACTTCCGGGAGGAGACAGGTGACACTGGCCTCAAGTGCTGACCTTTCTGGGGGCCTGCCTTCCATCTGGGGCACTGCTTTCTGCTCAGCCTCTGCGGCTGGACCTGCTTATGGGGTCCTTGGCCACATCCTTCCTAGGCCTTCGGTTCAGAAACATCTCAGGCCCTGGGCTTTGCCTAGTAGGAGGTCGCCCCAATGCCCCTACTCCTGGGTCAGTGGGGAAGAACCCCGGTTCTGAAGCCAGGCAGCCAGGGTTTGGGGGGCTGGCTGCGGGTGTGCTGGTGCACTGGTGTGTGCAGCTTCCTGCAGCCGCGTCATCAGTTTGCTGGTCTGGGCAATGGGTATGGGAAGCCCCACTCCATGGCATGGTGGGCAGGGCTCACTCAAGGCGGACACGTGACTCCTGGCCCGCAGTGGGTTCGCAGTGGCTCCTCTGGACGGGGGACCCCACGTGGGGCTGTGGGTCGGGCGGGCTCCCCACCCCCTTCAGGCCTGAGTGGGGCGCGGGGCGGCGTCGGGCGGCCTCCCTGGCAGCGCCGGCCCAGGGCCCAGCTGCCTGTGCTCTTGTTGATGTTTTCTTTTGTCTCTCTGATGCTTCCCTGCTCAATTATTTACCCAGGGAATTTGGGCTTCTTCACTTGTGGTTTTGGCAAGGGCTTCACACAAATGTTTTGCCCTGGTGGTCTCTTAGCCATTTAAGATAAACGGTCAAATCAAATGCAGGCTGTGCCGGGGAGCCGAGGCCAGGCAGGCCCCAGCCCTGTGCCGCGGCCGTCAGACTGTGGGAGGCATGAGGAGGGGTGCTGGGCAGTGCCCGAGGTTTAGGGGGGCGTCCGAAACCTTCCGACAGGCCTCGGGGCCTGGGTTGCCGAGGAGGACCGTGGGCAGGGAGAGGCACCGGCTGGCCCTTCGCCAGGCTGGAGGGTAACCAGGGCCCTGGTGCTCTGAAGCAGGCCGGAGGTATCCCAGGCCTGTGCAAATAGCCCATCCCGGCAGAGCAGACAGTGGTGTGCAGTGGAGTATCCTGGAGGGGGGTGGCCCAGATTTTTGGGGACAGACGCCCAAATGGAGCCTGCTCCACAACCCTTCAGAAGCCCCCCCGCCCCCAGGGGGGCCCCTACCTGGGAGTGGGCCCCCTGACCGCTCCCTGCATCAGGCCCCCCGGGATGGGAGTTCCGGCCCCAAACAGCCCCACCTGGCAGCTGTGGAAGTGGCATCCCTCAGGCCCCTGCCTGCGCCCCCGTGGTCTTCCCTGCGGGGCCTGGCACCCCAGAGGGGCGGCCTGCAGCCCTCCACCCCGGCCCCTGTGCCGCACGCACCCTGAGCCCCGTGTTCCGTGCAGGGCCCGACTGACCAGACTTTCTATTGTTTTTTCTCCAGGGCCGTGCAGGCCTGCCCAGCTGCCAGCGATGGCCCCCATAGCTGCCTCCTCCTCCCACCCTCACACATCCGTGATCAACTCACCTCTGCGCGCCCTGGGCGCTCTGCCGCCCTGCTTCCCCCTGCCCTGCTGCAGCGCGCGGCCCGGTCTCGGGTGACGGGACCCAGGGTGAGGGGCACACGGAGGCTCCTTTTGGATGTCAGTGTCAGTTGTCAGGTAAACAGACGCCGCGGCGGGGGGGGCGGGCTCCCGGGGGTGGCGGGGCAAGGTGGGGACTCAGGGGGCCGTGCAGGCCCCTGCCCCGGAAGGCACTTCTGGGGGCGGGGGGGCGCCAGGGGAAGCGGTGAAGGGTGCCAAGGGAACTGTGCCCCAGTGTCCTGGTCCCCACGGGTCGGGAGGTCCCCCCACGCCTCCACCCATTCTGAGCGTCTCCCAGAAGGAGCACCCCCCGCCCCCATCCTCCAAATTCCATCTCTTTGGGCTGTTTAGCTCAAGCTTATTGGATAACGCTGAACATCTGAGGTTTTCTTCTGCCACCCCCTCCCCAGCCCCCGCCCCCGCCCCCCCACCAGACACGCCAGAAGATCCCGTGGTTGTCTGTGTGCATGGCTGAGCCGTCCCGTGCGCGGAGTTTCTTCTTTGTGACAACGTGTTGCCCATTAACTCTGAGGAAACAAAGTCACTCGGAAAGGCCTTTTGGGGGCGGGCGTGAGACCTCGTGGGGTGTGCTGGGGCTCGGGGCAGGGCCACGTGTTTCCCGAGGGGGCTGATCACCCACCGTGTGCCTGACCGCCGGCTGGCGTGGCTGCCCATTTTACAGGTGGGCACCCAGGGGCAGTGAGGCGACTCAACCTGTCCACTGTCACTTACGTCCTCCCCCCACTCTGTCCCCAAATAGAACCCAAACCCCTGCTCCGGCCGGGAGCCCCTGGGACTCGTGTGGGCAGGGGCCTCCCGTTCCGGCCTCTCCCGCCCAGGTTCTCGGCGTGGCCTGCTTGGTGCAAAGCGCATCCAGGCCGCCCCCCCCACCAAGGCCTGGGTGCTGACACGCCCCAGGCGGCGGTGAGCACCTGTGTGGCCTGGTGGCCGGGCAGGGGCCGCGTGAGGAGAGGGTGGGTGCAGAGTGACGGCCCCCTGCGGGACGTCTTTTGACTCGGGCAGTGAACGGAAAATGGTTTTTGATGATGGCACGGGGTCTGCGTGTAGGTGCAGCTCCCCCGGGGGAGGGCCCCTGTGGAGCCACAGCTCTGCCAAGGGCCGCGGGCAGTCCCGGCTCCGGGGTCCAGAGCTCGCAGGGCCTTGCTGCTCCTGGGGCAGCCTGCAGCCTTCAGCACGCTCTGTGACCGAAGGCGACATCATAGGTCCTGGGCTTATGCTCTGTGTGCACAAAGCAAAGATGACGTCACATGGAGGGGTGTTGCAGAGTGGCAGGCCGGCCTGGCGTCCAGGGTGCCGGGGGCACCTGCCCAGGCTCCGCGGGTCTGTGCCGTGATCCCTGCCTGTGGGGCGCAGGGCGGCCCGGTCTGGGCGGCTGCCCTGCTCTCCGGCTTCCTGTAATTAGTGCTGCAGCCCCACGTGGAGGGGTGCGCTCTCCTAGATCTGCCCGAGTGTTTATGGCTGGGCTCGGTCAAGTTCTGCGGCTCAGAAACACGATCCCCTGGCCCTCGGGGAGTGGCTTAACCCTCTGCTGGCGCTGGCTCTGCCGTGCAGGGGCTGTCCGCCCCCATGTTGCAGAGGGGACCTCAAGGCCTGGGCGGGGTGAGTGGCTGGACCGAGGTTGGGGACCCGGAATTTCTCATCGGGACGCCTCCTGACAAGGCCGCCCCTCCCACCGGGCCGCATGCCTGGCCTCTGTCCAGGGGACGTTCCTCACACACCTGCACCCAGCCACAGTGCCACCCACTTCCCTAGAGGGAGTGTGTATTGAGGGCCTACTGTGTGCTGCCTGTGCTCCGTGTTTTGTGTGCCTTCTTGAATTAATCCTCACGGTCGTCTCAGGTGGGAGGTGACTCCCCACTGCACAGAGGAGAGAAGGAGGCCCAGAGACTTTGAGGGCCCAGAACGCCATTCAGGCATGTAGGCAGGCACTCACGCACGCACGCAGGCACGGACTCAGGCCCGCACGGACGCAGGCCCGCACGGATGGAGGCCCTCACTGAGGTAGGCAGTCCCGCACTCATTCCCTCACTCACTTACGCATGCCTTCCCTCACTCATTGCACGCACGCACTCATTCACTCACTCACTCATTCACTCACTCACTCATTCACTCACTTATTCCTCCCTCACTCACTCACTCCCTCACTCCTTCCCTCCCTCACTCACTCACTCATTCACTCACTCATTCATTCACTCACTCACTCCCTCACTCATTCACTCACTCACTCACTCATTCATTCACTCACTCACTCATTCATTCACTCACTCACTCACTCATTCACTCATGACTCACTCTCTCACTCACGCATTCACTCACTCACCCATTCCTCCAGGACAAGCTGCTTCCCGGGCACGGAGTTTGCAGACACTGCAACGAAGGCGGAGTTGGGCACACGGCCCCCCTGCAGCCTGGTGGTGGCGGGAGGATCGGGGAGGGGGATGTGCACACCCGTGAGGACCACCCTTCGAAGGGTCAGCGGCGGGATTTGGTCCTGGGCTGCGCACCCAGCACCTGTCTCATCTCTGACGCTGGCTCCTCTGGCTCGGAGGAGGCCTTTCTGGGTGCCCTAACTCGGCTCTGCGGCGCTCACAGCCCGAGAGCGGCCCCCGCACCTGGTGGCAGTGTGGGGGTGTCTGCGCCTGGGGCCCCTGGGACTGCTCGTTCTGACCCAGCGCTCAGCCTCTGGCGCGCCCACTGGTCCCCGGCACTGTCCCCTCATCCCTCGTCGTGAGGCCCCCATCAGGTCGTGCCCCTGCATCTCCTGATTGGTTTTAGTTCCGGAAACGCCCTGTTCCAGTGGTTTCGGTCCCTTGGTGGCTTCTGTCCCTGGCCCCGGGCTCTCTCAGTGCCTGTTCAGTCAGTGGCCGGAGTGGGGTCCTCGCGTCCCCAGGAACCGGCGAGGAGGAAGCAGGCTTGTGTCCGCCTGGGAAGGGGCCACTGCTCCCGCTGTGTCTTGCTCCTCTCCGGGTCCGGACACACCGGACCTGTCCCTTCAGATTAACATGGAACCCCCGCATCGAGGCGTCTGGCTCACGTTATAACTGCATGCCGGGAACGTGCTCCTGGTGGTTCATGGGGGGTGTGACTTCGGGGGGGAGGAGACCACACAGGTGTGTGTGCTGTGTGCCTCTCGGGCTGGCGGCACCCCAAACGGCCCGCCCCCGGGGCCCCGACCCCGACCTCCTGCCCACGGTCACGGCGGGAGAGGGCGCCTCTCCGAGCCCTGCGCACCTGTTGCCTTCGGGTCGGCTGAAATACTGGGCGGCCGAGTCCGGGCGCTCCTGGCCCAAGGACGTTCCTTCCCGAGAAACCCCATGCAGGCGCTTCCCCAGGCCGCCTGCGGCCTCGAGGGGCTCGGGCTGTGGTCCTGGCCCTTTCTCTGCCTGGCTGGTGACCTTGAACAAGCCCTCTCCGCCTCTCTGGGCCTCAGTTTCCCGTCCTGTGAGAATACACACATATAACATGCACACACATACATGCACATCTAGATCTGTTGGTATGTATGTACACTTGAAACGAGGGCTCCTTGTATTGATCCCCGAAGGGAAGCACAGCGGCCTGTTTCAAGGGCGGGGTTCCTGAGGCAGGGTGGGGCGGGGCTCGGCTCAAGTCCCCAGGGCAGGGCTGGGGTGGGCAGAGGAGAGTTCGAAACCCCCTGGGCTTGGGCCCGAGCCTGTCTCCGTTCTGAGGCTCCTGCGACCCAGAGGCTGACATCCTCGCGCACCAGCCTCTGAGATAAAGGCTGCGGTGCCCTGTACAGCTGTGTGGCCTTGGGCGAGTCGTTTCCCTCCCTCTGCCTCAGCGACCCCGCCTGTATGTAACCGGGGGTCGCGCTCGTTGATGCTTCGGGGGACAGTGTGAAGGATCGTACGAGGTCCCGGGCCTGGCGCTGAGAACAGCTACCCACGCTGAGCCCTGTAGACATCGCGACCCGTGCGGGACTGGCCCGGGTCTCACAGCTTCACAGGGTGTGTGTCCGGCCCCGTGTGGGCTCTTACTTCAAGCTGGAGGAGCCCGGGTTTCCATCCTGAAAGGCGTCGACCCTCTCGTCCGGCTCTGAGCCTGCACCAGCATTGGGAGGGAGCAGAGGACTCAGGAGGCGGCCTGCGTGCTGAAAAGCTGTGAACAGCCATCGGCCCCGTTGATTCATGCTCGAGCTCGGTGAAGTTCAGGGTCTGACGCAAGCACACACAGGACCCGCCTGCCTGCCTGAGCTGGGGGAAGGGGGCGGGTTCGGGTTTAATAGGAGGAGCCGGCTGCCGTCGTGAGTACCCGCTGCAGTCACGGGGCCGTCCTGTAAAGCTAAATTCCATTTACTTTTCTACTGGAAGCGTGCTTGCTGTGTTATTTAACCAGCCTGGGGCTTCTTGGCTTGGGCTAAGGGGACAATAAAGATAAAAGAATACCTGTAAGTAAATAGTAGGGTTCGACGGTAGAATCTACCGTTTTCTCCTCCTCCAGTTATACCCCCGTGTTCGCGTCGTGTCGGTTTTTATAACCGGGGCCGTCCAGGGGGACACCGAGGGGCAGACCACCCCGGCTGTGGAAGCTCGGTGCAATTAATACAGTCTGTCTGGAAAGTGGCCTTCTTTCTGGAAGTTTTATGTTAATGATATGGTCTGTGCTTTGCACATTTCATACCAGAACAAGGAGCAAGCTGCAGTTTCGTTCTGGACTGGGTTTTGATTAGCGCCGCAGGACCGGGGGGAAGCTGAGGGGCGCTGCGGGCCGGGCCGGGCTGGCAGTGCCCGCCACGCCCCCACGGGTGCAGGGCCTCCGTGCTGCTGAGGGGTGCAGAGGCGCCCCGGTGGGGCGTGAGTGCCTCATGGAGACTCTGGAGGGAGGGGTGAGTACGGGGCGACGAGGACGAGAAGCGAGTGCGGGGAGTGTGTGTGGACCGCAGCAGCGCCCGGGGCGGGGGGGGGGCGGGCAGGTGGGAGACACGTTCATGCGCCTTCCCGCGTGAAGGCCTGTCTGTGGCTGGGTTGTGCCGGGCCCACCGGGGCCCAGGTCCACGGGGATTGGCCCACTGGAGAGAAGGGCTCTCGGGGGAGTTATTAAACATTTAGAGTCATCTGCATGCCTTGGGAGGTCTGCATCACCAAAGGGGCCGGGGCCCCAGCAGATGCCACCCAGCGGGAGTTCTGCGCGCCAGCCCCTGGGTTCTGCTCCCGTGTCTGACGGCTTCTGGGATCACGCCACCCTGCACCACCTGCCTTTAGGACCCGTAGCCCGAGAGAACGCCGGGGGTCACCGTGCAGACCACCAGGCCCCGGGGTGCAGGGAGCCACCTCTCCAGGCTGGTGGGGGTGGCCCAGGGCTTCAGGGCTCGGGGGGACTCCAGAGAAGTCTCCTGTCCGACTGAGCCTGGAAGCCACATCTCCGGCAGCAGCCACCCGCGGGGGCTGAAGGGGCTGGGCGGGAGGGGGGGTCTGGGGGAGGAGCCGACGCCGCGCAGCGGGGAGGGGGCGGGGGGCACCTACCCGCGTGACTGTCCTTCGATAAAAAGGGTCCCAGCAAGCCCAGACGAGACCCGCAGCCAAGCCAGACCCCACCCCACTCTGCGAGCCGCTCTGGAGGCCGAGCGAAATCAAAGAATTCTGTTCAAATTCATACAAGATGTTGCTGTTTTTTCTGCTCTGACAGGAGAGGCATTTGGAAGTGCAGTTTCTTTCTTTTTTTTTTTTTTCCTTTTTTTTTTTATAGCTGTCTTAAAAAGGAGTTTGGCTGTTTAGCACAGCTGGCGCTCATTACATTATGCACTGGCAATAAAATAGCATGTGTAATTAATTTTTAATGCAGCCTGGGTGCAGCACTTTAAGGCAGTGAGTGGATGGGAATAACCGGCACTGGCCACCGGCACCAGAGGTCTCGGCGCGAGGCCGCCACGTCCTGCCTGCCGCTCTGAAGGCCATGCGCACGCGGTGGGAGCAGCCGGCGCCCTGCATGTGCAGCCGCGCGGCCCGGGGCCGGCTGCACCTTGGAGGCCTGAAGGCTCGAATAAGCTTTAATGAGCTGCGACCTGAGGTCCCCGAGGGATCATCTCATCCAGCCCCTTCATTATCTAGATGGGGAAACTGAGGCAGAGAGTGGGGACGAGGCCGAGAGACACGTGGCTGAACCAACCGGGAGCGCGTCCTCAGGCTCTGCCCCTGGGACCGCACTGCCCCACTGGAGTTCGCATGGAAACCTGCACGAGGAAACTCGTCGTCTCGCTGGGGCCACGTGAAATGTGCAGAGGGGCCCAGCAGCGGTCCCCACGGTTAGCCTCTTGGACCCCCCGTTTTGCCGTCTGCAGGGGGAACGCACCTCCCAGCATCCTCGGCGTGAGCCGTGCTGCAGTCGCGCTGCCGCCCCATCTCTCCTCGGGGCTCTGCGGCACGGGCTCCTGTCTGAAACGAGGTGTCACTGTGGGTGCGTCGGCGGGAGAGCCGCAGGCACAGCGGGGCTCCAGAGATGGGGCCTGGGTGTGACTGTGGCCCTGGCCAGCCTCTTCCTGTCTTCAGGCCCCAGTGCCCTCACCTGTGAAGTGAGGACGCTGGAGTTTCCTGCTCAGCACCCCGGCACTGGAGGGTCCGCTGATGGGTGTCCCAGCTGGGGGTGGCAGCACCTGGTCCCTACACGCATGCACGCACGCATGCACGGGGGGCCGCAGAGGCAAAGGGCAGTGTGAGGGGCAGCGGGGAGGGAGCTGCTGCTGAAGAGCCTTGAGCGCGGCGGCCTTGGCCACCATCTCTCTGAAGGTCTCCTGCCAGGAGGTTTCCCTAGCGCGAGCGGAAGGGGAGGAAGGCCGGGTGCCGTCACCGCTGCCGTGACTCGCTGCCGTGACGCGCTGCCGTGCTCTAAAGGGCCTGCTCTGTGCCAGCAGCATCCCAGGCCCCTCATGCACCTTGTCAGGCACCTCATATCCTTATAACACCCCTAAGCAGAGGTAGCCCCCCGCCTTTTGCTCACAAGGATACTGGGCTCAGAGACATCGACAACGTACCTGGCATCACACAGCACCAAGTAGCGGAACTGAGGTTGGGACTCAGGCCTGGCTGGCCCTGGAGTCATGATGGCAGCTCCCGCCTCCAGCTCCCCACTGGGCCGCACGGGGCTCTGATGCAGGCGACAGGAATGCCGCCCGCGCTGGGGACCCAGGCCGTGTTGGGACCTGGGCCTGGGTGGGTCCCTGAGCTCTTCCTTCATTCGCTGGCCGTGCTGAGGCCCGATCATGGGCCAGACGCAGGGGTGCAGAAATGGGCTCCGTGGGTCCCTGACCTGGAGGAGCTCACAGTGGTGCCGGCTGCACAGCGAACGTGGGATGCACACCCCGTGATGCTGCTCTCGGCTGAAGACACATCGGAGGAAGGGCTGGGCTGACGGGAACTGGGGGGACCGGGGATGAAGAGGGGTTTCCTGCTGGGGAAGGCGAGGCTGGAGGCGGGGACAGACTTCTTCCGGTGCGGGGGTCAGTGACAGATGCGGGTGTCTTCTCAGAGGGGTCCTGCTGACCCGTCCAGCTTCCTCCGGCCCCGGGTGGCCCCTGAGGGGTCCGAGTTGTTAGCGACTGAAGGGGACACGGAGTAAACGGACCCTCAGGCCCCCGGAAGGAAGTTGTGACGTTGAAGAAGAGGCCTGGGGCATGGGGAAAGGTTTTCTCATCAGTCGCCCTCCAATTGGGTTTCTGGGGTCTGGCCAGGAGGCCGGGCCTGGGCAGCTGGCCCCACTCCGGGCTCCAGCAGGTCCACACGTGTCCCTGCGGTGGTCACCCCAGCGCCGGGGCTGCCACGGCCCTGTGGGTGCTCTGGAGATGCCGGTGGGCAGCGGAGACCCAGAAGAGGTCGTGCTCACGTCTGGGAGCAGAAGGGACTCACAGAACGCCGCCCGAACGTCTTCCTTTTTGAGCGCCCTCCCCGGGAAACCACGTCTCCTCTCTGCTTGTGAGAGGGGCCCGCTGTCGTCGTCCTCACAAGCTCGGGGGGAGGGGGGGGCCCAGCTCGCTGTTGCTCCTGTGGCCGGGGAACAGCACGCATGTGTCTTTTCACACCTGCGGGCCGGGCTGGGCCGGGTGGAGGGGCTGTACACTGTGTGTACTTCACAATCAAACCCAAATGGTCCAAACCCTGAAATGCCGTTTATCTGAACGCAGTGGAGGCTGGCCGGCTTCATCCGAAGAGCAGGGGGAGAAAGCTCTGGCGGGCAGGGGGCCCGCTGGGCGGGGTTCCACGGGCAGCCCGCCTTCGCCCCTGAGGGGACCTGCCCGTCCCTTCAGCCCCCTCCTGGGCTTTAGCTGATAGTAACCAAGGGTGGGGGACTGGCGGGGGGCCACAGTGTGCGCTCAGTGGGGGTGGAAGCACGAACCACGATTTCCTCCCCCGACAGGCTCCTTCTTACACTCGGCAATGGAGCCACCAGGTCACAGTCAGGTTAGCATTTCTGTGACCCCACTGTGCGTCAGACCCCTCTGCAGGGGCCTTTTCGGACGTGTAAGCTCCCCAGCAGCTTCTGCCCGAGGAAGGTGACCTTCTGTAGTTCACAGGTGAGGAGAGTGAGACCAGAGAGGGGACTTGACTCGCCTGAAGTCGCACAGCTGGTGGACGGCAGAGGCGGGCTTCGAACTCGGGTCTCCTTGGGACTGGGGGCCACAGCCCACTCCTCCTCTCCTGTCTTCCTGGCTCCTGGCGGCCCTCCGGCTGGCCCCCCGGACAAGCATGAGTGGCCGCAGCCGGGAGAGAGGGGGCGGGGGAGGAGCTGATGGCTCCCAGACCCATGGCGGCCTGGCCGACTGGCCTAGCCCAGCCCGGGGAAAACAAGAAGGCCTGCCTTTGATGATTTCTGCGAAGGGGATCCGAGGGCTGGGGCTTCTCCGAGGAGGCTGATGCAAACACGGGGTCCCTACCTGCGGAGGCGGGGGCAGGTGGATTCTCTCCGTGAATCTGGATGCTTTTGAATCATGGCCTTCGTTAATGAGAGGTGGGGGTCGGCCGGCGGGAGGAGGCCCTCTGGGCCGCCGGCGCGTTTGGCCAGTTCTTTCCCCGCGGGCTCGCTTTTCTCCCGGTTCCTGGCACTTGATTAACGAGACCTCGTTTTGTCCTTGCTGTCGTGGCAGAAGCAGCCATGGCTTGCGGGCCCACTGTGCGCCGAGGCCGCTGTACAGTGTCCCCGCCACTGGCACTCATGGCGGCCCGAGGGCAGGCCCCTGCCACGGTTTCCTGGTTGTGGAAACTGGATGCACACAGACCAACCGTGGTGACTGTTTTTAGGTGCGCCATTCAGTGGCGTTAGGCACGTTTGCCGTGTTCTGGTGCCGGCACCACCGTCTGCTGCCCCCAGAACTGTTTGTCGTCATGAACTGAAACTCGGGCCCAGTAACCGTTCACTCCCGCACCCCCCCCGCCCCCGCCCACAACCCCCGTTCTTCTCTCTGTCCCTATGAGTTGGGACCCTGCCCACAGGACCTCATGGAGGTGGAGTCATACAGTGTTTGTCCTTCGTGTCTGGCTTATTCCACTGGGCACGTGCTCAGGATTCACCCACAGTGTGGCAGGTGGGGGACTCCCTTCCTTTTCAAGGCTGCATTGTATTCCACCGGGTGGGTGGACCCTGTGTCTTCTGTGGGTTCGTCCCGTGATGGGTGCTGGGACGCTTCCACCTTCTGGCCATTATGAATGACATTGCCATGACCCTGGACACACCGTGGTCCGAGGTCCTGCTTTCGGCTCTTTTGGGGGCACACCCAGAAGAGAAATGGCTGGGTGTGTGGCCCTGCCGTGGACAGCTCCCCGGGGAGCCGCCCACCCGTCCTCCGCAGCGGCTGCACCCTTTTCCATCCTCACCAGCCGCCCACCCGGGGCCCCGTTGGTCCACACCCTCACCTGACCCTGGAGTTTGCCCTTGAGGATGCTGAGTCTCGAGGATGTGAACCGTGATGGCCCCAAGTCCAGCTGTTGGTAAACCTGGGGGCCTGGGACGGGACAGCCCCTGGGGACTCCAGGCTCCATGCCTGCAGCTGCGGTCCTGGGCGCCTCCTTTATTTGGTGCCTCTGTCTGAGGGTCCCTTCCCTGCGGTGGCCCTGTCTCCCAGGACGGCTGGTTTTCCGCCCTCAGCTCTCAACATTTCGCTAGCATGAGTGTTTGGCGGAGAAAATTCTGCAAGTGGACAAGTTTCACTTTCTTTTCTGCTGTGTCCCCAGGGCGTTGTTGGTTTGGGTTTGGTTTAGCAGAAGGAGCTGCGTAGGTAGGGTGGGGAGGTAGGTAGGGTGGGGACTCCTGGGAGCGGGGTGGAGCTGGCTGGTCCGGGGGGCACGGCCCCGCCCCCCTCAGAGCCCCCGGGGGGTTCTCCTTGTGGCCTGGGGCCCAACATGCTGGCCTGCTTTCTCTGGCTGGACTGGGGGGGATGGGGGTGCCCTCTGTGTGTGTGACTCTGATGGGGCACCGCGGGCTCCTCGTGGAGGGGGGCAATGGCCGTGGGGCTCTGCTGAGGACGTCCTGGGGCTGGGACGGCTGTCTGCTGCCCTGTGTCTGTCCCTGGGGCTGCCCTAGCGAATAACCCCAGGGTGAGTAGCTTCAGACAACAGAAGTTTATCGTCTCAAGTCCCAGCTGAAGGCGTGGGCAGGGCTGCCCTTTTCCTGGGTCCCTGTCCCCACCTCTTCCAGCTTCCGGTGGCCCCGGGTGGTCCAGGGCTTGCGGCTGCTCTTCTCCAGCCTCTGCTCCAGAGTCCCTCTTCTCCTCTGCTGGACAATTACAATCAAAGGGACAGTTGTCTTGGGGGTTAGCAGCCCACCAGCTAATCCAGGAGGATCTCATCCCAGATTCTGAACGTAATCACACCTGCTGTGGCGCTTTTTCCGAAGAAGGTCATGGTCACAGATTCTAGGCATTTGGTTACGGATGTTTGGTTTCGGGGGCCACCCTTCAGCCCATGCCGTGCCCCTTGCTGGATTGTCGGCCCCCACAGGGCAGGGACCCCAGTTTGGTGCCCTCCGTGAACTCCCGAGGCCCGGGACCAGCGCCGGCACCTGTGGGCATGCCCCAGGTGTGTGCTGGGTCGAACCGGGAGGTGGTCTGTCTCCACGTGCCCCCCACCCCCAGGAATTCTGGGATGCTCAGATGCTGCCCCCTCTGGGGAACGCCCAGACCCCCACGGTCAGAGCGCCGTTATTCACAGAGAGTGGGGTGGCTTTGAACAGAAGTCTCCAATGGTGATCGTGAAGAAAAATTAGCGGAGTTGAGTAGGAGCTAAAAATAGCTGGACACATACTTGCCTATAATATCATTTTTTTAAAAGAAAATGTAATTATTTTTATGAACCGACTCTGAGAAGCCAGGAGTGTTTTTAGTTTGCATCTTCCGAGGTGTCGCGCCTCTTTTCGTGAAGAGCAGCATGGGGCGCCGCGTCCCCGAGTCCGGCGGCCGAGCGAGGCCTGCGGAGCGGGGTCGGAGGGCAGGAGCCCGGAGCTGGGGGCTCCACTCTCGGAGCGTGTGGATCCGATGGGAGGACCGTCCACCAGCAGCCCAGCTGCCCCGGTCAGGCGGCTGGCAGCATGGGGAGGACTGCGGCCGCTGCGGCTCAGGAGCCAGGAGGGTGGGGGTTCCCTCGGGGGAAGGTGGCCTGCCCCACTGCCCCGCTGCCCCGGCGACGGGCAGGCAGGGCCCGAGCAGACCTGTGCCGAGTAACCACCCGGACCTGAGGGGACACGCTCTAGGGCTTGTTCGCTGGGAGCCCAGCGTCGCCTCCTATAATTTTTCTCCCCGGTGTTTCCCGTCGCCTCTGCCAGGGTCCTTGGACGGCCACAGACCCCGTTGTTTGCAGAAGGCCTGTGTGTGTGTGCATGCATGGTGAACACATGTGTTTGTGCGCCTGTGCATGCATGTGCACTTGAACACACGTGCATACACGTGTAGGCGTGTACACATGGTGGGTGTGTATCCACATGGGTGCGCACACAATGTGTGCATAGGTGAGTGTGAGTGCATGCGTGTGCATGCATGTGTGCCTGTGTGTGTGCTGACGTGGGGGCGACTTCAGTGCAGAGCGCCCCTGCCCTGCCTCCGTGTGTCCAAGGCGGGGGCGCTGTGACGGCTCTGCACCCTGCTCTTGCTGCAGCATGTGCTCGCAGCCGCGTTTCAGCGCCCAGGCCTCCTGGGGCCTTTGCGGGTGCTTCTCTCTCTGGGGACGGACTTGCCTTCCCAGCGCTTTCTAGGAGAGACTGTGTCCCCCCGCCCCACCCTGCCTCACGGGCCCGTCCCGTGTGTCACCCCTGCCCCCAACCCCACCGGAATGTGCTGGCGAAGCTCCAGCTCCGGAGGCAGGCAGCTGGGTTCCAATCCTGGCTCTGATGTTGTTCATGAGCTCTTTGACCTTGGCAAGCGGCCTTGAGGCTGTGTGAGCCTCAGTTTCCCCGTCTGTGAATGAGGATGGCAGCACTGGAGCGGGACAGGCAGCAACGATAATGGGGCGCTCGGTCCAACGTGGGCTTCCTTCTGAACACGTCTCGCCCCGACTCTGTGGGGGGGGGGAGGGCCCCGTGGCCCTCACGGGGCAGGTGTGGAACCCGCGGCCGTCCGGACTCAGAGCCCCGGGCTGCCTCACGGCGCCGGGGATCCCCCCCTGCCCACTGGGCTGCCCTCAGCAGCAGCTGGCGTGCGGGACGCGGGGAGGGGCGGCAGGTACCGCTGTCTCTGTGGCGGTGATGATGATGATGATGATGATGATGATTATCACCGCCATCATCACTGCCCTGTGCCTGGGCGCAGGTGTCCCAGCGTCTGTGTGGCTTTGCCCGCGGTGGCCGGGGGCTGCCCCGAGACACCTTGCTCTCCAGGCCTCTTTGGTCCCTGCGAAGACGGGGCGGGCCCGGTGCTCTTTCCTGGCCCCCCCCACACCCCTCCCCCGCCTCGCCTTCCCTCCCCCGCTCCGGTTGGTGCCATTGGGGGCCTCCCAGAGTCTTCCCCTTCTCGTGGAGATAATGAACACAGTATTTCCAGAGCCGCCGCACTAACAGTCAAGTGCAAAGTGATGGTTTTCATTTGTTGTCCTCTCTCTCTCTCTCTCTCTCTCTCCCCCTTAATATGCATCTCTTTACGGAGGGATCGGCTGAAAGCAAACAGCTAATAACCTATGGATTTATGGAGCCAGCGCGAGCCGGCTTAATAAGCTTTTCTACCTGGAACCGGTGTCCTGCCCCTTTAAGCCGGAGCGCCGACGCGCTCGGTATTTTACAGTGCCTGGTTTCGTTTATGCTGGAGCCAGACTCACTATGTGAGAGCCGTCCACATGCTGGAATTAGTCTTAAGCTTGCTTCTGTGGCGTTGCCAAATTCCATGTTTGTGTTTTATTTAGAATTCTTTTCACGGCCAGCCGATTCTGTTCCGGCACACACAGGCGCTGTTGCGCCCCATGGAGAAAATAAGCAAGCTTGCGTTTTCTTTGGCAGGGGCCGCGGCCACAATAGACTGCGGTCTCCGAAACATTTTTTAAAAGCTATTTTAACCCATAACAGATGCATAAAGTCGGCACAGGCATGCCAGTTTTCTTAGTTTTAATTAAAAAATAATTACAGTCTAATGGGATGTTAGTGACACATTTGGATGAATGGCGAGTGACATTATCTGCCACTTATAAATGAACGCCTCTCCCTTGGCCGGAGCAGGGGTGGGGAGAGAGCTGGGGGAGGCGGACTGGCTATCTGTTCTCCCTTGCAGGGTGGGGGGGGGCGGGGGTGGCAGGCGCCGGCCTGGGCACGGTGGGGTCCTGCGGAGGCCTGGGGGAACGGTGTGCAGCGCTCAGGAGGGACATCTCGCAGTGGCCAGCCAGGTCACAGCTGCCGGAACGGGGTTGCGGTGTCCCGGAGCATCCTCCACGCCTCAGTGCACCATGGGAAACTCTCACCCACGGGGCTCCTGGGTGGCACGATGGCGGGATGACCCTGCCTGGATGCCGTGGCCTCAGGCCAGCACCTGCGCCTTGGCCCCCAGGACTCCCCCGCCCCTCTAGGAGCCGCCCATCGGCCAGGCACCCCGGGGACCGGAGGGGGACCATGTTAGTGACAGGGCACCGCCAAGAAGGGGAAGGGGCAGAAAAGCGGTGCCTGGCCAGGTCCTGCTGTTGGCGAGGAGTCTGCACCCCACACGCTCACCCTGGGCCCGTTTTCTGTGTAAAGCTTGACCCTCGCTGGGATTTGTAGTGGGGCGGGGCCGGACCAGGGACTCAGGGCAGGGGTGTGGACCTGGCTCGCTGGCTGTGCCAGGAGGGAGGGGCCTGGCTTGGAAGGGGTGGGTCTGGAGCCTCTGCCATGTGTCATCACGGAGGTAGGGGGGTGGCAGTGACGGCTTGTCGTGACCCCTGAGCTCTGGTTCTGCCAGCCCCTCTGGAGTGAGGACTGGGCCTTGGGCAGAGTGGAAGAGCCCAATGTCCTGGGGCTCAGCGCCGCCCCCCCGGGAGCCAGTTCTGCTCAGAGGCGGATGCTGTAGGGTTGTTGGGGTGCTGAGGCCGTTCCTCTGGGAGGGGTGCTGGGCGCTATGTCACGCAGAGCCTTCGGGGGTCCGGAGGGAGGTGCTGGGCCCAGCTGAGCCCTTGGGTGGACGGCCTCACGTCCGGCCGGCACAGCACCCCCTGCCCTGGGCCCTGCGCTGCCAGGTGGGCACGGCTCCCCCAAGCAGGGCCCCAGAGACTGGAGGGACTGGCCCCGGGCCATCCGCTGAGTTAGGACCTGCCTGGCTGGCCTCAGACCCCACGCCTCCCCCCCCCACCCCCCCAGACCGTGCACTCTGCCCAGGCCTGCGGACGCCCCATCCTGGGGCTGAGGGGCAGCACGAGGGACCTTCCTCTTTCCCTCCGGGCCGGTGGTCCTCGCTGCTGTCGGTGCAGGAAGGTGCGTGCTCCTTAGACGATGTCTCCCTGAGCCCAGATTCCTCAGAAGTGAAAATTAGGCTCCTCTATTAAAACCATGAGTCACACCGGCCCAGACGAGAGCCGTCTTGGCGTTCCTCGAATTTTTGGAAGGGAAACATGGCATTCACGCTAATCCCCTCAATTATACCTTATTGCTGCGTAATCCACCGGGCGCTCCGCATGGCGGCCCTCTGCAGTCGGGCTCCTCCGGGGGCGTCCTCGGGCGGGTGGCCCGGGAGGAGCGTGCTCCGGGCTGCGCTCGCCTTTCCGTGGGCGCGCCCGGTCAGCGGAGCCCGGCCGAGCAGCACCCTGGGGCCCCCTTCCTTCCCGGGGCACCTCGGGCACCCTGCACCAGGCCTCGGGGGTTGGTCGAGTGGCGGCAGATGATTCATGCCCAGTCGAAAAGGTGCCAACTCTGTCTTCTCCTGTGCATGGGGAGCAGATGGGAGTGGGGTGCGGTGGGCTCCCGCTCCGAGCCTGGCCTGGGCACAGGACCCTGGTTCCCTTCTCCCTGGGGGGTTCGCCCCTGCTCAGGTGAGGTCGCAGGCTGGCGAGGTGCTGTTCCCTCGGAGAGACTGGCCCGGAGATCTGCTGTTACCGTAGCGGCCCCGGAAGCCTCCTGTGACCCAGGAGGGGCCATTCGGGGGGGGGGTGTCACTGGAGGGAGGGGCGGACCCAGAGACTTCTGTTGGAAGACCCTGTGTCCTGCGTTGGGGGAGGAAGCTGGGCAGGAGGGGGAGGCAGGACAGCGTGGTGGGGCAGGTGAGGCAGGTGAGGCAGGGCCAGCCCCTTGGCTGTGGTGTGGGCACCTCACTGTGGGGCCCACCAGTCTGGGCTGCGGGTGAGCTGACCTTTGGCTCCAGGGGCAGCTTTCAGAGTGCAGAGGGGAGGGGTGCCCTTTGGGAAGCCAGTGTCTGCTCCAACCAGAGGAGACTGCGGGCCTGCGTCTTTAAGACACGTGAGGCTGGAGGCCCTGCCAGACGCGGCTGCCTGACCAGCCTGGAGTCAGGGTCGGGCTTTCCGGCTTTGGGCACGCCCCTGGGTTTGTGGGCATGTCGCCTTTTGGGGGAGCCCACTGTTCTTTCGCTCCTTATTCGGCAGGACACTCTGGCCGCCCAGCACTCAGGTGAACCCTGGGTCGGGGTGGGAGGGGCGGAGCCTGGGGGCGGGGCCTGCGGGGGTGGGGGCGTGGGTGGGGGCCGCTCCGGGGACATCTGCTCCCAGGAGGGCGCGGGCCCTGGGTTCGGATCGCGTGCAGAGTGTGGTTTCCGAGTTTGGAACTGTCCAGTGGTTTTCGGGATGTGTGTGGAGGAGTGGGGGTGAGCAGGGGTTCAAGTTCATTCCCTTCTATGAAGTTGAAGTTTTCCTCTTTTCATGCGGAGGAAAAAACCCATGTGGATGATAAGGCGTGCCGGCAGGACAGGCTGGGTTCGTCTGCTCCTTAAATTCCCCAGGGGGTAAAGGAGGGGTTAGCACAGAAGGACCCGCAGTGGGGGGCTCCGGAGGGTGGGCGGGGCTTGACGGCACCCCCCACCTGCTCGTGCCCTCCTGTCCGGGAGGACAGGTGTGGCCTTGGGGACTGAGGGTGGCGGACCCGACTGTTTGGAAGGAGGGGTGTGTGTGCACGAGTGTGCCCTGTGTGTGCACACACCTGTACACACGTTTGCACATGTCCATGTACTCCATGTGTGCACACATCTGCATGCCTGTGGACACATCCATGCGTGTGCGTGCGTGTGTGTGCACGTGCATAACCAGCGTTCCCGCCCTCCGTTCCGAGGCCCAGGCTCCGTGGCCTGCTGCCCCGGGCTGCTTTGGGAGGAGCCAGGTCGCCAGCACCCAGGACAGGGAGGGGACGAGGCCCCGAAACGACGCCGAGTGTGTGAGTGCAGACTCTCTCGAGGACCCGGCCCTCACGTGCCCTGCGCCCAGTGGCCGCCGCGATGCTACGTCAGAGGCAGAGCTGGGTGGGCAGGGGCCCTGCTGGGAGCCACCAGGCCTGAGCCGGCCCGGCTCCGCCCCGTCCTAACTGGGTGGCCGTGGCCCTTCACTCCATCTCGGAGCCCCGGTTCCTCTCTCCCCGAAAGAGGAGAACGGTGTGCCCCAGGTTCCAGCGTGTGCCAGGTGGCGAGTGCAGGGCCTGGCCCCTGGAAGGTCCCAGCAAAGGGATCAGCCATTGCTGATGTTGTTGACCGTAGTGGCTATCGTTGTCGGTGGCGGGGAGGTGTCCTCTCCAAGGTGGCCCCAGGGTAGACCGTGGGAGTGGCTCTGTGCGCTGCTGTGTTCACCTGGGCCCAGCTCCCGGAGACGGCCTTGTCCCCGGGGGGAGCCCTGCGCTCGGTCTCTCCGCAAGGCCACCTGGAGCCCCTGCCCTGTGTGGCCTCCTGCCATGGCTGGGCTCCCTCTCTCCCCGAGTGGCCCCTCGGACCTCGCCAGGGACCCAGACCTCGGGACGATGGCGTCCTGGCCCCCGGGCGTGCGGTGCTCGGGCTCCTCCGGGAGCCGGCTCCCGCCGCAGAGCAGAGGGGCTGGAGCCCGGGCGGGGGCTGGGTGAGGAGAGATCTCTTCTCGGTTATTTCCCCCTGGAGAAAGCCTTCCAGTAAACACACCTCGTAGTCAGGACGGACCGGAAAACTCGTGGCCTGGACTGCGGCTGATAAAGCCCAGAGCAGAGTGGAAATTCTGGGCCGCTCGCTCTTCTTCCTCCCCTCCCTGGGTTGGACCGTTCTTGGGGACCGGCTGCCCCAGCCTCCTTATTTTCTCCAATTCTTGCTCCACCTTTCTTGGCCTGTCTCTCCCCAAAGGAACGGGGAGCCGTTGTTCAGATGTGGGGTGAGCAGGCACGGGTGTAGCACGGGCACCTCTCTGCTCCTTCCTGCGCCCGCGGCAGACAGCACTAGCTGATCCCAGTCCCCCTGCGCTCTGTGCTCTGCGCCCAGGCCTGTGTGTCTCAGGCAGAGGTGCTCCCTGCTGACCGGTCGCACAGGCCCAGGAGCTAGAGTGTTGTCTCCACCCCGGCACGACGTTCTCTCGAGGAAAGGGTGGCGGAGAGGGCACCACCTCGCACTGTTCCCCTAGCCATCAGGGTGGGTGCCTGGGGGCTCGGGGATGGCTGGCCTGGTCCTTCAGCCCCAAGGCTCTCACCTCCCCTGAGCATCGCTCTTGGGGGGGGTCCTGCCCCGGCCTCACCCCGTGGTGTTACTCTGGCTTGGCTGCCTGCAGTGGGGGCCTGGTCACCCCAAGGCCAGGTTCTCCTGCCCGGCCGGGCCCCCAGGACCTGGTGCCTGGTTGAGATCGCCGTGAGTGTCAAGGGCAGTGTGAGGTCGCGGCCGCCTGCTTCTCCTCTTCTCTGCCGTCCGGGTGCCGAGGCGGCTCTGGGCTGGCGGCCCTCGCGCTGACCTTGTCCTGGCCCCGAGCTGGCCCGGGCTTGGCTTGTTCCGTCACGTGGCCTCCACGGTCTCCGTGGATTTCCACCCCAGGGCTGTGGCCTGCTTGCTGATCGCCTGGGAATTCCCACTGATGTCCGTGGAGGCCGTGTGTTTTGATCAACAAGCAGGGGAGCTCGGGTCCAGCAGGACCGTGAGCTCCGCAGGAGGAGGGAGGGAGGTGGGGGCGGGAGCTCGCCCCCTCCTGCGTCCTCGTCAGGGCTCCTGGAGGCGGGATGGCCACTCCCACCTCACAGACGGGGAACCCGAGGCTCAGGAAGGTCAAGGTTCCCCTACGGAACCACACGGCCTGGAAGTGGCAGAGGGAGGGCTGTGCCGGGTCCCCAAGGCCCTGGCCCCAGCCCCGCTTTTCCTGTCTCCGGACGTGGCGTGACGCGCAGGGCCTCCGCCCCGGGCAGCAGTGGGCAGAGCCCCAGCTGCGGTCCCTGTGTGCTGTCCGCCCCCCTGCAGCACGCCTGCCTCCCTCCCAAGCACCCGCTGTCCCCGCACCCATGCAGGTCATGAGCTGCGTGTCCCCCATGCCAGCCTGGATCTTGGCTGAGGCAGGGACTTAGTGTGGAGACCTGTTTCCCTGATGGGAGCATCCTGCCTACCCCCGAAGGGGCCCTGTGGAGTCTGGCCGATGGGTGGGTGGGCACCGAGGTGATTCTTCCAGCGACTGTCCCATTGCGCCAACCCTCTTGTGCCTTGGGACAGACGGCCCCCCCACAAGGAGGACCAGATGAATTCTGGGACAGGGTGGGGGCAGCCAGAACTGGGAGGTTATGAGCCAAAGAGCACCCGGGCCTCACTCCTCTCGTTAAGGGCGGCCCCCGCACTTGACTTTGCTTCCTCCGGTCTCCAGCCCGCAGCGGGATGGGGCTGCCCCTTTGTGGCGTCAGTGTTCGGGAGGCCCAGGGGAGGCCAGGTGTCGTTGGCATTGGCGCCTGCCCTCGGCCTGCGGGGCAACTGCCTGAGTAAATAACGTGGCGACGAGCAGGGCGACAGCCTCCGTGGGGGCAGGTCCCTTGTGCACACCTGGAATGGAGACTCAGCGGAGCCCCAGGGCCCTTGGTGTGGCCTGGCTGACACCTGGGCTTTTCTGTTCCGGGAGGGACGGCCGGCTTAAGTAAGCTCAAGGTCAGACTGCGGGACGGAGTGGCGAGGGCCTAGACCCTCTGGCTCCCAGGTGCCCCCCAGGAAAGCCACTCCCCACTGCTGCACACAGGGCCCCGGGAGCCTCCGCACGCAGCTCCCCGAGCTGCCTGGTACACCCCAGCACCCAGCCAGCCCGCCGTCTTCGCTTACTTTGACAACGTGGCCCCTCGGAGCCAGGCCCGCCATCTCACGTCCTCTGAGAGGCTGCTGCTGGACCGTGCGTGTGAGGAGGCGGAGACTTGGGGAGTCTCTGTGACTCGCTCGGGGTCGCCCGGCCCACACGTGGTTCATTTCCAGGTGGAGCAGTGGGTGGGACTCGGCTTGGCCAGGACCCCCATGGCGTAGGGTTGGTAGTTACTGATCTCAGTTTCATGGGCTTGTTCCCGGGTACCTCTGCCCTTTGAAGCCCGGCTGGGCTCTGCCCAGAAAGTCCCTGGGTCTCTCTCTGGGCATGGGGGATCCTGTTTAGACCCAGCTCCCTGCTGCATCTCCAGGAAAAACTCCCTCAGGCGGCACTCAGTGTGCACCTGGGCTGAGCTGATCACGTGGTACCTGCTTGGGAGGAGCGGGAGGGCCCCTGGGGCACCCGTTGGACTTCGCTTGTGTCTCTGGGTCTCAGCACCCAGTGCAGGCCTCGGGGCCCAGGAGGGCCTGGGTGAGTGAGAGGTGTCTTTCTTGCCCACCAACAGCAGGTGGGACACTGAAAGTGACCAGAGTGAGTGCCCAGAGCCCACCCAGCTTCCTGCTGGTATTCCCAGCCTACAGGACTCAGCTGGAGGGAGTTCTGATTGGACAGGAAGGAAGGGGGGTGTGGTGGGAGGTGGGTCCTTGCTCCAGGGATGTTCTGAGAGTGGGGCCTGCAAGGGCTCATCAGATGCGGAGAGACCCCTTGAGCTGCAACGCCGCCCTGTCCCCGTGCTCTTCCTCTTCCTCCTTTATACCATAACCACTTCCGTAATAAAGGAGTCTGAAGCCTCTTACTTTAAGTAAACTGGTAACAGAAGCATTAAAATGATGGTGAAAGAATGGGAGCCATACGATGAAGGGATGGGAAAGGTTGTTCCAGGAACCTGCACTGCAGTGGAACACAGAAGTTAGCTCTGAGCTTCCTGGTAGCCTTGGCAAAAAGGGAAATATGGTGAATTCTGATTTGCTCATAAAAGGAAGAGTAATGGTTGAGCATAGATTTCTGCCAAAACCCCAAACATGGGAGATTGCCTCTCATGGTTTTTTACATAAGACCGGGCCTTTATCTGAGGTGAAGGCCCAGACAGTCAACATTTCAGGCTCGGTGAGCCAAATGATTTCTGTGGCAACACTCAGCTCTGCCGTTGCCAGACAAGAACACACACGGGCAACGCACACCAGATGGGGGTGGCTGTTGTTTCCATAAAACTGCGTTTACAAGAGCAGGCATCCTGTCCATCGGCCCGCCATTGGCCGAGTTTTGAGATAAGGAATTGTGAATGTCGCCTTGACGTCCATCACGATATTAGCTCACAAAGCCCAGACGTCTTCTGTCGACCTTGGTGGCAGGTGAGGGCGGAGGGTCTGGTCCTTTCATGCTGTACCCCAAGACCTCACTGTTTCTACTTGTCCCCGGAGAGAGACGGGGAGTCTGGTTCAGGGCGCCACTGCCTTGGGTGTGGCCTCCCCACAACTTCGGCCTTCAGGTGGGAAGACAGCGCTGGCCCCGTGGACTCCCTTCCTGCCAGACGTCCCCACTCGGGGCCGTCCGTGCCTTGGGGGTTGACCTTCCTCCATCACCTTGTTCCTGCCAAGGGAGGGTGTTGGAAGCAAGGCCTCTGCGGCTCCGAGCAGGGTAAGAACCGACCTGCTCTTGGGAACCGGTACGTGTGTGCTGGCATTCTCTTTTAATTGTTGGAGGCAAAATAGAGGGAGGAGAAATTGCTCGAAGTTTGCTCATCTCCTTTTATTTTTTAATCTTTTTCTTTCCTGACTCCTGACTCATTCCACAAGGACCGTGGAAGGGTGCGCCCGCAAAGGTGGGTGTCTGAGCTTCTTTCTCCTCCTCCTAATGCACGTGAGGCAGGCCTGGCAGGGGTGCAGGGCGTCCGTCTCCTTGCCTTAGCTGCCGGTGTAGCCACCGCCTTGCCCTGGGGCTGCAGAGAACGCACAGGTGTCAGAAGCGGGGGCGTGCAGCCTTTGGGAGAACCCCCAGACTGGCTAAAGCCTGGGTCGGGGCACCACCGGAGTGGATGGGTTCTTTCGGGGTGTGCTTGGGTGCTTATGTCTAGGGTCTGGGGCACCTCCGGCCACACCACCGTGAAGAAATGGCCAAAAGCACCATCTCTGCCAACCGCAGAATTTCCTTGGCTGCCCAGGGCGGCCTCACTGGTCCTTCGAGGACCTGATTCGTTTTCCTCCCCCTCCCCATCGCTGTGGAAGGCCACCAGGTAATGGTCAAGTCGCTTTCCCTTTACAAGGAATTTAACTGCAGGTGCACGTTCTGAACACCTGCCCGTAGGTGACCTGGAGCCTGGCCCGCCTGGCCTGTGTCAGGTACCCCTGGAGGAGGCGGTGGCCTTGAGGAGGTGCGGGGTCGCCGCACCAAGGGGGCTTCAGTGAAGGCCCCAGCCAAGCAGCTGTGTCTTCCTTCACCCATGCGGCCTCATTGTGGATGACGTCATTAATTTCTTTAGGCTTTTAACGTGTTTGGGCAAGAAATGCCCTTCATGAGGACCTCCAGGGACCCGGGGGTGGAACTAAGGTGCCGGCGCTCGGTTTTGTCGGAAACTTCTCTCGCGTGCTTGGGCCCAAGCTCTGCCCTCCCTGTGTGCAGGGAAAGGGAGCAATGATTGGGGAAGGAGGAGCTTCCAGACTCTTGTGGGCTGACCTTGGCCCTTGGCTCCCAGCTGCTCAGCACTGGTCTGGACAGTAAGGACACACTGAGCAAATGGGGTGAACAGCTGTGGGGTCGCTGCTGGGCTCTGGCGGGACGTCTGTGGGCCAGTACCTGGGGGGCGGGGGTGCTGTGCCCCCTGCCCAGCACAGAGCAGGCACAGGACCCCTGGGCAGCAGACCCGTTCGTGAAATCAAAGAATAAATAATACGTGGACGAATGAATGGGTGAATGAATGATTTCCTCTAAGGCAGGGGACCTTGTTTGGCAGGATCCCCTCAGCGCCGGGCACATAGTAGGTGCTTAGGAAATGCTGCGTAACCAGTGAGCACACAGAGCCCATTTTGGACCCACCTCTAGGAAATTAAAGCCGCGGTGCAGCCTCTGTGTTCTGTCCCCCAGGGACGTGCCAGTCAGTGTCCCTGCTGCCGAGAGGGTATCTGGGGTTCCTCGGGTCACAGAGGTGCCCCGTGTCCCGAGGGTGCATGCGCCGTTCTGCCCGCAGAGGTGGGATTCGCAGGCAGGGACCCGAGCCAGGTGGGGACCCTCGGGCTGGTGCGGCTCGTGCAGCCCGTTCTGCCCTCCAGGGCGCTGGGGTGGGGAGAAGGGGTCTGCTGGGCGGTGCTGCGGCCGCTGCCCTCCGCTCTGGGGCCGCAGAAGCGCGCTCTCGACTCTGAGCCTGCAGAGGTGGGAGCTGATGGAGACCCCCTGGGCCACGGCCCGGCCCGGCCCCCCGGGCGGCTGGGCGCTCGGCAAAGCAGCTGCCGTGGGTTTTGTCCAGCCGGGCTGTGGCTGTTGGGCCGCTGAGGACAGGGCCGCAGGGGCCCCTCTGCAGTCTCCACGGACCTGGCTTCTCAGTGGTCGCCCCTGCCGCAGAGCGCCTGGGCTGCGAGGCCCCGGATTCTCGGTGGAGGGTGGGGGGCTTTCTGGCCCGACTCCCTCCCAGAACGGAGACCCAGGCCCAGAGCAGGGAAGGGTCTTGCTGGGATCACTCCGCGGGGGGCGGAGCTGAGTCAGACCCTGGGCTTGTGCCTCGCAGCTGCGTTGCTGTCCCCATGTCATGAGCTGGCCTCCAAGGTGCTGTGGTCTAAACGGGCCCCCCCACCCCCAAATTTAGATGTTCAATCCTAACCCCCAAGGGGATGGCATTAAGAGGCGGGTCTTTGGGAAGTGATTAGGCTTTGAGGCTAAGTGCGCTCATAAAAGAGGCCCGGGAAAGCCCCCTGTGCTCCTCCACCGAGTGAGGATGCAGTAAGTAGTCCGCGTCCGTGGACGGGGAAGCGGGTCCTCCCTGGACACTGAACCTGCGGGCGGCTGCCTCTCGGCCTCCCGGCCTCTGGACCTGGGAGGACGTGTCGCTGATGAGATCCCAGTCTGCGGTGCTGTAAGAGCAGCCTGGACGGCCTGGGCTGGGGCTTCACGGGGAAGCTGCTGGGCCGTCCTCTGTTGCCCCAGATTACCACCCGGTCCCTCCCGTGCTCGAAGTGCCGCTGGCTCGGTGAGCTGAGAAGCTGGGGCGGGGGGGGGGGGCTTCCCTCTCCTGGAGTGGATCGGAAGAGAGCCCCCTTTCGCCCCCACCATGTACACAGCCTTCACAAGAAACAACCAGCGCCTGTGGTGCTTTTAGAAAAGCACAGTGTGTCCGACGGATGCTGGCGGCGCACACCTGTCGGTGCTTGGGACCCCCCTGGAGCCCTGCCCTGTTCTCGGCCCCTGGCCACAGAGGCACCGTCAGTCCTTGGCGGTCACCAGGGCCGGTCAGGGGAGGCCAGGCGCTCCGGAAGGGGTTCTGGGCCCGGACGTGACGCAGACAAAGACATCCCCTGGTGTACGGAGGATGGAGGGCCGGTAATGGGGTGACGGTGGTGGCGCTGCCTTGTCAGGTGGTGGCCAGGCTTAGCTCAGGGTCCGGATCGGAGCATGCCTAGTGCAGGGGAGGGTGTCCCTGCCCCTGTTTGCGTCCCCTCGCCCCAAAAGGCTTCTCCAGCACTTGATGTGTTAACTGTATGTGATGCTGGAACTACCGATCAGTTTTGGGCAGCTGGTGGTCAGCCTGTTTCCTTTACGACGTCTTGCTTTGGCTTCCTGGGACGGGCGTCCTGGGCCAGAGGTGCTTTTCCTCCGTGGGGATACTTGCACAGGCTACTGGCCACTTCTCTCAGGAAACCGGGGGGCCCTGTGGTGCAGATCATGCCCTTGGGAAAATGCCAGGGGGCCCGGAAAGTTGGGGTGACTTATGTTCACTCTCCAGCCTGCCCTGATGCCCCCACCACCCCGGGCCAGGCTGTGCCCACTCCCCATGACCGCTAAAGCCGGCCTGGGAGGAAGAAGGCCGGAGCGCTGCCCGAGGCCCCTGCTGTGGCTGCTGGGCTCCGGCAGGCTGCTTCCCCTTCCCTTTGTCTCACCCGACGGAGACCGGGGGCTGCTCCGTGCTGGGCCTGGGGGAGGGCCCCGGACCCCGTGTGAGCCACACGCAGGCCCTGCGGTCGGGGGGTGGCTCCCAGCCTGGGCCTCCCTGCTTCTGATTCCGTTCTGGGTTTGCCCAGCAGTGGCTGTGCCAGCCTCCTGCCCTGCGCCAGGGGCATACGGTCCTGGAGAGTGTGGCCTGGCCCTGGCGCGGGCATTTGCAGGGGAGATCAGAGCCCTGGCTGGAGGCGGACCATGTGAACACAGATGCCCCTCGCTCCAGGGTCACGGGTGAGATGGCTTCCCTGGGCCTGGGCGGGGAATCTGGGCCCTGGGTGGGGAATCTTTTGGGGGGAGCAAAGCGCCAAGGCCCCTAGAGAAGGTAGTGGTTGGAGGGCTTCCAGATATGGGGCTCCCTAGAACAGTGCCCAGAGTAGCCCGCTTGCCCCGGTGGCTGCTGTGGCCGGACCTCAGTCAGCACCCGTGTTCCCGGCTCCGGCTGTGGTACCACCAGCCCTCCCAGGCTGGGCACCCTTCGCTGTGGGCTTTCTGAGCAGGGACGACAAAGCTCCAAATAGGATTCCAGCCGGCCCCCCTCCCCTGCCCACTGGCTCCAGACATCAGGACCAGGGAAGTGGGTGGGCTCCGTTCCCTGGGACCTGCACCCCTGTAGCACCCCGGATTCCTCCTCCCTCAAGGGCGGGCCTCGTGGAGTCTGGCTGCTTCCGGTGCTGCGTGTTAGTATGATCGTGAGCGGAGAAAAGGACCAGCATCTCCATCGTGGTGGAGCCTGGCGCTGCAGAAGCGGAGGGACGGGGAAGTCAGGGGGAGCTCTTTCACAAGAAATCGACTCTCCTGTCTTGGGATTTGGGGGAAGAGAACAGGCGAGGGTTTTTTTTCCCTTCCCAGGCACTGCGTATTATTAAGACACTCTGTCTTATAAGGGATGTGGGATAATTAATCCTGTAGTGAGGCAATAGCAACAAGCCTTCGAATATATTTAAATAATGAGGAAGCGCTCTTACATGGACCCGGGAAACCGTTGCGGGCGGTGGCATGGTGGAGGGAGCACCCGGATTTATTGCGATGTCCTTCCCCCCCCTCTGAGGATGGGCCTTTTGTGGGTGCCCCCCCACACGTGTGCTCACGCACACACACACACACACACACACACAGAGCATTTAGCCAGAACCCCGCTAGGTCTTTTCCCTTTTCAGTGGAAAAGAATCAATTATGCCTCATGGTCGCTTTCCAAAAACCACTTTTGACGGTGTGATTTTGTTTCAGTCGAGAGTGCTCCAGCCAGCCCCTCAGAAAGAAGCCTGGGTGCGGGGGGGAGCCCCTCGTACCAAATATCCGGGGGCCTCGCAGGTCCTCAGCCATCGAGAATATTGACGGCAATCCCAGTTCCGCGGCTGCGGAAACTTCGCCTCTAATTGAACTGGGAAAGGTAAACCCAGATTCAGGGCTCTGCACGCTGTAATTGCAATAATTTAATTTAGCTATTTAACCTGTAATTCAGTGGTATTTATTAAGAAGCATGGGAGAAAATGAGGCCATTAGGAGCCAGAGATGAATACATTGAAGTGAAAATGAACACTTCTAACTGCCAGTTGACCTCCGGTTTGTAGCCGTTTTTATTAGGCTGGTCACGGTAATTACCGGGACGTGAATCAGGGAGGAAAGCGAATAATTCCGTAATGAACATTTTTATTCATTATCTCGCGTTTTCAGGAAGCGGAAAAGCATCGCGCAAACGTATTGGCGACGTGCTCTTTCTGTTTGTTTTTTTTAAAAAATGATTATTGTTTGTGGACAATAGCCCCATGCAAAGCGTCGTGCCGTGGGGAGGGAGTTGGCGTCCAGGGAGCTGGGGAGAGGCCCAGGTGTGTGTCGTGGGCGCCGGGCGTGCTTCCGGGGTGCGCCCGCTGGACAGCTGTCCTGGATGCAGGCGGCATTGTCCTCTCGGCAGGGAGTGGCCAGGAGAGCCCCAGGCAGGCCGGCTCACCGCGGGGAGCTTTCCCCCAAATCATCCATTAGATGGGGAGCTTTCCCGCTGTGGGCTGACCGAGGGCGGGGTGAACCGGCTAGGCGGGGGGGTCGTCAGGGTGAGCGGTGACGTGGTACGGCGCTGGAGGGCGGGGCCACCGCGGAACGTGCGTCCGGGTCCTGCCCACCCACGCACACACCCGGGGATTCTGCCGCCAGGGGTCCATCCCGAAGCCAACCGGGGATCCGCGGAGGAACCCGTGCGCTCGTGCGCATGTCCGCACCGTCCTCATCCTTGCGACTGCGGGAAGTGTGGGGGGCAAGCGGATTCCAGCAGGAGGAGCGTGGCTCTGCGAACAGGGTCCCGGTGTAGGATGGACCATCGCAGAGCGATTAACGGGAACATTTTGCGGCCTTTCTAGGGACGTGGGAAATGCCCCCAGTCAGTACCCAGAGAGAAGGGCCAAACCAAAATTGTAGTAGGCAGTAGGCGCTCTACGGGTAGGTGCCTGTGTGTGCGTCCACAGCGGGGGGCTGGCAGAAGGCACCCCCACTCCAGTGCCAGTGACCTGGACGGTTTCTGTTTTCTTCGTATCCTCGTGCGTGTCCGTCAAGTGTTCTGCAAGATACCAGTGTTCCTTTAAAAATCAGAAGCCGCAGGAGTATTGATTTCAAAAGTTGTGACTTCTGCTGATTGGACAGAGAAGTCCCTGGCCAGGCCCCCTCTGGCGGGCTGTGCCAAGCCTGCGGTTTCCTCGGCCCCTCCTTAGCTTCCCAGAAAAGCCTTCAGCCCCGAGGTGGGCCAGGGGACCCGCGCCCAGAACGCCCCTGTCAGCCGCACCATGATGGATGGCCTCCCCACGCGGAAGGCCGGCCTCCTGGGCCTTCTGAGGCATCTTCTTTCCATTGGCTTTATTTCCACTCTCGGCTCGTCGGTCCAAACTGGGAGTCGGGGCCGGCACGGGGTCCTGATCCTCCTCCTTTGGGGCTGGGGGTCCGTGGTCCAGAAGGGTGGACACTTGTGGAGTTGATGGCCCCAGCTTCTTCGTCTGCCCCACCCCGGCCAACCACCCCATCCGTAGCTGTAGGAAGGATTTTCTCTTCGTGCAGCTGGAAGGAGCGAGGCGTGTGTGTGTGTGTGTGTGTGTGTTGTCAGAAGAGCCTTATTAGATACTCAGATGATACCCCCTCCCCCACCACAGGGTCTTCCCCCCCGGGGGGCCCCTCCCTCACCTTCGGTGCCCACAGGAGCGTCGTGGAGGCTTGCCTCCTGGAAAGAGAAAAAAAAATCATTCTCTTTCCAGTTCTTCATTTTCCAACTTCACTCATTCTCTTTATTGAGTGTGCTGTGGTTCTTGGAGGGAAAGAGGTGAGGCCACAGCCTGGCCCTGAACCCCGAGTGTCTGCACCCTGCTCTGCATAGCGACTGAGGCGGGCCGGCACGGAGCGGCGGGGGGCTCCCGAGGCCCCCGGCAGGGCCTGGCATGCTCCAGGCCCACCCCCCTCCCTGTCCACTCTCTGCGTGCGACCCACGGCCACCGCCTGCAGCCCTACACAGCGCCCCCCAACGAGGTGACTGCTGGCAAAGGCTCTGGTAGTTAGCCCAGGAGGGTGCGGGCCAGGGGGTCAGAGACACTTCCCTTGACGCCCCCCGGGGTCCGCATCTGGGGCCTAGGTGTGCATCCAGATGGGGGAGTAAAGTTCAAGAGGTTATATATGGGAAGCCTTTGGCCAGGTTCCTCACGCATAGCGGGCTCTTGGTCAAGGGTGTCTCTGCCGCCCCCAGTCCCGAGTCCCGAGCCCGGAGCCCGGATCACAGCTCCGTGATCAGAACGCCCACCCAGCCCCTGCCACTCAGCCCGGCGTCAGCTTTGAAAGCGCCTGGTGTGGGCCACATGCCCCGTGCGAGGGGCCTGCTCTCCAGGAGGCTGGTGTGGCCTCGGAGCGTCTTGAGTTTTCAGATCAGAACAGCGCGCGTGCCCTCGGCACCCAGAGCTTCCGCTTCCTTGAACCCGAGACCCTCTTCTCTCCCCCCTCCCCCCCCAGACCCAAAGGCGTCCTCTCGGCCCAGGCGCGTTTCCCAAGGGGCAGCACCCCCCCACCGCACTTCTGCGGCTTTGGTCCCCTGGCCTCCTGGGAGCGCTGGCCCACATCGCTGAGGATGGCCAGTGGTCACGGGGGGTGAGCTGCTGCGGAGTCCGGGCCTTCCTGGAAGGGCCATGGTCTGGGGCCTTGGGCTGCAGACCCGAGGGTGGCGGCGGTGGTGGTTGCATGGACAGCGGGCCCCGGCCCTGCCACGCTGGCCGGCCGGTGTGGCCGGGGCAGAGAAGGGAGAACGCCGAGGCACTGATCATCATCACGGAGGGTGAGCAGCTAGGGTACCCCCCCACCCCCTGTGTTTTTGATGGTCTAGAAGAGGGTGTCACAGCGCCGCTGCCGCTCAGTAGCCCCCAGGAGCGGGACGTGGCCGAGCGAGCTCCTGTGCAGGAACTCGGGAACCTTTCCTCAGCCTGGTTGCCTGGTTACAAGATCATCTGTCAACAGCTCCCGAGGAGGGGGCTTGGCTGGGAGGCGCGGGAGGGAGGGTGGGAGATGGTGTCTGCTGTGGGGCACGCAGTGAGTACATTTGATCATATCTAATTCCCGTTTCTGTGAAGCCGGACAGCCCCACTGCCCAGCTGCCCTCTCGCAGCCCTGGACCGCTGGGCTTTTTTTGATGCATGAATGAAGACTGGGAAGTGGGCCAGGACTTGGCTCATGGGCTTCTTCATCATTTATTAGCTTCTCGTTTTAATTGTTTCCCGACTTCTTTCCAGATATTTATCTAGGAAGAATTGTCAGTTCTCGCTGCGCCGTGCAGACGCGCGGGGCGGGCGCCTGATGCAGAATTTTAACGGCTCTTCTGGGTGGCCGGCGGGGGGGCGCCTCAGTGCAGTCCAGCGGGTGTTGGTGGAGCGCCTACTGTGTGTTGGGTGGTGCGGTGGGGTGAGGGGCTGTGGGGACGGGCCTGTCACCCCGGGGGGGGGGGCGTGGGGCAGGGTGCCATCACATGGAAACTTACTTACATTCACTTTGAGCCCAAACCCGTCGGGGCTGCAGGCCCTGGATGGCTCTGTGCTGGGCGGCCTCAGGCAGGTTGCTTTGCCTCTCTGAGCCGTGGATTCTCCCTCTGGAATCTGAGGTGAGGGGCGGAGCAGGGCTAGCGAAGGCATGCTGAGGCGGTCAGCACGTGCTTGGCAAGGTCAGGCCGTTGTCTCTCGGGGGCCGTGTCCCGGGGAAGTGTCCCGGGTGTCGGGGGGTCGTGGGGTGGGGGCAGCGAGGACAGGATGCTGGGCTGGGAGCTGTAGGCTGTGGGCGTGTCTTTTGCTTTCTGTGCTCCGGTCTCATCAATGACACTGGCGTACTGGGGGGATGTCTCTCTCCCTCTCCTTCCCTTCCAGAAGGAACACTGGGTTGCAGTGGGCCAGCTGTGTCGGTGCCTGTGGTGTTTGGTGGCGGGTGGCGGGGTGGGGAGAGGTGGCTTAGAAGGCTGGTCAGGAACCACCAGGGCTTGGCTTACTCAACACGTGCGTGACCTTGGGAAGACCTTTCTTCCCGATGGCAGCCTCGGTTTCCCCATCTGGTTCTGCGGGGGATGGGGGGGTGGGGGAGGCTGGAGACCTTGCCTGTTGCCGGCCTTTGCTTCACGGGTTGGGTGGCCCTAGGCACAGGTGAGACCCCCAGCCGCAGGCTCGGCTCTGAATTGCGGGGACTGCGGGAGGGCGAAGCTGGCCCCACGGCTAGGAGCCGGTGGGGGCCTGTGGGCTGCCCGCCCCCCCGCCCCCAGGTTGCTGCTGTTGAGGGCGGTTGTCATGGTTAAGACGTCAGGCTCCTGAGCAACATCACTGGGCCGGGGTCCTGCTCCCTCACCTCACCCAGGCCCTCAGCCGGCCACACAAGCCCGTCCGAGCTCCCTTTCCTCCCCGAAAGGCTGAGATGTGAGCCTCCTGTTGGCGTCACCGTGCAGCCAGGGAACGTCACGCTGAAGGACAGACTGGGAGAAGTGGAGCGCCTCGTGCCCAGGGCCCCAGCTGAGCAACCCAAGTCAGTGCTCGCTCACTGGGAGTGGACACCAGCGTGTCTGGTCCCTTGATCGGGCGCAGGGAACCTCGCGGCACAGTGTCCTGGGTGGCCCAGAGGACAGAGGGTGGGAGCACTGGCCCGGCTCCCTGGCCTGGGGCTGTCCCCGCTGGGTGGTGACTCCCGGAAGCCCAGCTCCTTGGCAGGCCCGTCCCACCAGAGCTGGGCAAGGGTTCGGAACCCGTGCAGCTCCGTGGGGTTCGGCCATTCGGGGTCACCTCTGCTGTGGGGACGGCCTGCGGCCGGAGCACTTGCTTGTGCTCAGGCCTGAAGGTTGGAGGGCAGCTGCGGAGGGTGGCCGCCCTGCCGCCGACCCCACGCTTCCCCGGTGGTGCTGCCTCTCGGTCCCGTTTGGGACAACTGTGGTGACGACCAGCGGCTTCGTGTAGGGGACATTCATGTGTCACGTAGATTTCCCTTTTTGGGGGGAACTCGTTGAATTTACAATTTGTGGGGACACAGGGATCGGCAGAAACGGTCAAAGACCACGGTGCCTCATTCCCGTCGATGGGCACCGGGGCCCCTAAAACAGCCGGATCTGCCTGGCCCACGGGATGGGTCGGAGGCGGCTGCAGGGAGAGGGGGGAGTAAAATAGTGCTTATGTTGGTCCGTCTGCTTCTGAACACGAGGTTCAAACACCCAATTTAGACTTAGGGTTTTTAAAGACAGATCAATCCCTTCTGAAATTTGGCCAAGATGACTCCAAGCACCCTAGCCCCAGACCTGATTGAAAGGTGGTGCTGTCAGCTGCTCTTCCTGGGCCGGACCGGAGCTGCTGTGAACCGTGGGGTTTGGAAATGGGTGTGTTCGACTGTTGTTTCTTCGCCCAGAGGCACTTCTTCTGTTAGATTTGGGCTCCGTCATTTGTTTTATTTATTTTTGTTAAAGGGAAACATTTTTACAGAAGGGAGCGGTGAGCGGATTGCGGGGTGGGGGGGCAGCCTCGCAGCCGCCGGACCCTGAGTGCCCCAGAGTGCTGTGCCGAGTGGATGGTTATTGTTCCCCCAGAAAACAATGTCCCGTTCTTTTTTTCTTTTTTTTTTTAAACTTGCTTTCACCATCCTGCCCTTGGCATCTGCGCAGGCATTGTGGACGAGCGAGGCCCGTGCTCTGACAGCGGGTTAAAGCGAGCACTTATGGAGAAGCATTCTCTGCTTAATTACATTTCCTTCTTCTGGAAGCTATTTTAATTTTTTTTTTTATAATCACATGTTAATTGTGTATTAGCGGGGCCTTTCTGATTAGTTGAAAACATAATGAAACCTTTGTAAACAGCACAGAGAGAGAGAAGGAGGCATGTGTGAGGCAGGGACAGGGAGGATGGACCGTTCTGGGAGAGGCTGGGATAGCTGCATTTCTCCCCGCCGGGGAGGGGCGGGCAGGGGCAGACATCGTACCTGGAAGTTCCCCCTGCCCCGCTTTATTTTTTTTTTTTGAGTGACAGCTTCCCTAATGGGGAGGGCGGGGCCACAGCTACTCATCAGTGAAGGAGAGAGGGGGGCTCCTGAGTGGTCCCTGTCCTTCCCTTCCCTCCTAGCTCCACCCTGCTGTCATTCATTCCCTCGTTCACTTGTTCATTCAGCGCTCACTCATTCTCTCACTCATTCATTCACTCATTCATTCATTCCCTCACTCACTCATTCACTCACTCATTCATTCCCTCCCTCACTCATTCATTCCCTCACTCATTCTCTCACTCATTCATTCACTCACTCATTCTCTCACTCATTCATTCACTCACTCATTCATTCCCTCACTTACTCATTCACTCACTCATTCATTCACTCACTCATTCCCTCACTCATTCATTCACTCACTCATTCTCTCATTCATTCACTCACTCATTCACTCACTCACTCATTCCCTCACTCACTCATTCACTCACTCACTCATTCCCTCACTCATTCTCTTATTCATTCACTCAATCATTCACTCACTCATTCACTCACTCATTCCCTCCCTCACTCATTCCCTCACTCACTCATTCACTCACTCACTCACTCACTCATCCTCCTTCTGACCCATCCATGGCTACCTGCATTGAGCCCTGCGGGAGGCAAGGCTCCTCACACACAGGCTGTGTAAGGAACCTCAGGACAGGTGTTCACCCCATCTCCCAGAGGAGCTGAGCTCTCCCGTTGCTGCCCGGCCAAGAATGGGAGCAGGAGAATGGGATCTGCCAGCCCTGGGACACAGCCCTGGGGTGGCTCTGCAGTCCTCCTGTCCTTCCCCCTCCAGACTCCAGCAGGTTCGGGCAGAAGGAGGGGAGGAGGGGCCCTTGGGGCCGGGCCTGCGAGTGTGTTGTTGTGGGGGGTGGTTGGCAGGCAGGCAGGCGAGGTGAAAACCCCACTGGTCTCCCCGGGACCTGCTGGCATTGTGTTATTTTCTGCCTTTCAAACGGCTTTCCTGAATGCAGCACCCCCGCCCCCCCCCCCCCCCCCCCCCCCGTTTACGACCCTTGTTGCGGGGAGGGGGCACCCCGAAAGCCCTGCTCTGCTCGCCCCCGCCCCACCTCGTGTGCAGGGCTGGCCTGACCAGGACCTGCAGTTTCCAGGCTGCTGGGAGGGAAGTGTGGCCGGGGCGCTTGAAATGAAAGTGCTACTGTGTGCAGAGCGCCAGGTCCGCTGTGCGCGCTCCAGGGGCACGCCGCCAAGCCAAACACGCGCACCCGTCCGGCCGAGCCAGCCCGCTCCTGCAGATAGGGGAAAAACTGACTTTCTGGTTTGGAGTGCTTCTACAGCTCAGAAGAGCCGCTCCAGCGATTGTTCTAAAAATATTCTGGAGAAGGCACGTTCTCGAGGGCCTCGGGATTCTGAGTGGTCCTTACTTAATTGTACTTTTTTATGTCATCTCCCCGGACCGTGTTCAAAAAAAATGTTTACGCGGGCTTGCACGGTCATCCTCCCCGCCCCGCCCCCCCCCCCCCCGCCTCCCCCCACGTAAGTGCTGCAGCAGCATTAAGGGTGGCTGGCGCACGCAGCAGAAATTGTGTTTTTATCTCTTCGACTTCAGGAAGTATACTTGGGTTTTCGTCTCCTGCAGCCGCTGCTGCAAGGCACACGTCTGAGCAGCCGAATGTAGGGCAGCTGCTGCCCTGCCTGCAAGGGTGGCCGAGCCCAGGTCTGCAGGGAAGGCATCCTTCGGGGACTTGTTTTTGGGGTGGTGGGCTGGGGGAGGGGGCACGGCCCCGGCGAATGCTCCGCCTTGCTTGCCTGTTCAGGCTGGCACCCCCTGCAGAAGGCACAGCTCCCTGGAGCCCCCCATCCCACAGCTCCAGGCAACGCCAGAATGCAAACGATTTCTATAAGGGAGAAACGGACTGGGATTCCACCATTTGATGATGGCCAAAAGTGGATGCTGTCTGCCCCTCCTCCCCGTGTCTCGGTCCCGCTCCACCCCGGGTGTCCCTCTGCCTCATCCCATTCTCGCTCTCCGCCTGACCCCCAGCTCCGAATTCCTCTCTTGCAGTCTGTCCTGCAGGTTCTAGTGGGGGTGCCCACCAGGGACCCCAGCCTGGTGCAGCCCCAGTGCCGGGTGACATTGGGGCTGGGTGGTTCTTTGTTGTGTGCCGACAGGAGCAGCTCTGCCTCTACCCACCAGATGCCAGCAGCAGCCCCTCCCAGCCGTGGCAGTCAGAGATGTTTTAGGGCACAGCCCGAAGTCCCGGGGGGGCAGGACAGCCCTCGGCTGAGAACCACAGTTGTGGCCCTCCCCCTGCAAAGAACTTACCACCAGGAAAAGGCGTGGAGAATATGAACATTAGCCTCTATGTTTAGGTTGACGAATAACCAAAAAAAAACCCAACCCAAACAACCCCCCCCAAAAAAAACCCCCAAAACCAAACAATAACAGAGTAGAATCAAAGGCCTTGGGCATTGAGAATGAGTCTCCAGGGTTGAATTTTGCCCCCAAAGTGTGTTTTAAAAAGAAGTCGCGGGACCATCGGGGTCTGAGGGCTGACCAGGCGTGGCCCATGGAGGGTGGTGACCTGTCTCTCACGGTCGCGTCTGCCGTGAGTCTGGGTGGTCGGGGGGGCCGTGGCCAGAGCGGCACCTTCCACTGATCAAGTCCTTTTCTCCAAAACATTTCCCGTGCTGAGCTCGCTTGTAAGGTTTGCTAGAATGAGGTAGCTGATGCTTTTGTTGATGAGTGGACACTTTTGGGGCGTTTGCCAGTGTTTTTGGCCACGTGTGCTGGGGCTTTCTCGGTTTTGTTGTCCCTCCCCCGCCCTCCGTCCCCCACTCCTTCCTTTCTTTTCTTTTTTCCTCCCTCTCTTCTCTTCCCTTAGAGATATTTTTATCCCCCTTTTTGTTTTGTCCCTAGCCTGTCACCTGCAAGCACCTCATCTGGATGACATGCCCTGTGACCACGTACTCGATTTACATTCTGTGGCTTTCAATGTTGCCTCGTTACTGGGGCACCAACAGGGTCAGGTGACAAACCCATCTTCAAGAAATCTAGAACTGGGCGGTCAGTGGGTTTTGTGCTGGGCTTCCTGGGAACGCCGTGTGGCCAAGCACGCGTGTGACAGCGTGAGAGTGATTTCCTGGCTTCTGCTAGCTCTTCCCCACCAGCGGGCCAGCTGAGCCAGCCTGGAGGTGCTGCAGCCATTTGGAACTCCCAGCATTTGGCCTCCCTTGGGGCCGGGGCTTCTCGGCATCGGGTTCTGCGGCGCAAACCCAGCAGCACCGTCCCGGGCGCCTCCCTGGTCCAGATCCCACGGTCTGTCTGGGCTGCCGCTCCCCAGCCCCCACCCCCCACTCCTCCTAGGGCTGTCCCCACCTCCTTTGTCACCAGCCTAGCCTCCTGCCACTCAGAGTCACAGCCCTCTGTTGCCCAGTGGGCAGTACCTTGAGACCCAGCTGGCGCAGTCTCTGTGGGTCATGGTCAAGAGCCACTGGGCCGCCCAGCCACCACATTGGGCCCACTGGTGTTTGGAGAGGGGCCATGTTGGGAGCTCGGGTGTGATGCTCTCCCCGCCACCTGGGTGTGTGTGTGTGTGTGCGCACACGTGCCAGCACATGCATGCATGCGTGCATGCACACGCTCATTTACCCCTGCATTTTCGTGGGAACCTGGGCGGGGGTGCGGGGTGTTGGGTTTCTGTTTCCTGGAGGCTCCGGCAGTGGCTGGTACCTCTCTGAACGTTCTGACTTCCCAGTCGCCGGGCAGCCTGGCCTCGCGCATCAGGCCCGGAAGCCCGGAGACTGGTGAGCCACGCCTGGCGAGGGTGACCATCTCCCGCCGCTGGCGGGCTGGAGGGAGCTGGCACGGCGGCGGAGGCCCGGCGCTGGTGCCGCAGGTTTTTCATATGGAAATGTGAAATAATGGGGTGATTAAATAGAGCTGTATATTAAAGTACATCTGACATTAGAATTACCATAATGTGCTGTAGCCCTAGGCTGAGTACTTTATTTGCCATCTGCGTAGGCCCCAAATCCCCCGGGGAAGCGCTAAAATATTCTGAATAAACTCAGCTCGGGTTCTTATTGAGAGTAAAATACCATTTGTGGCACGTCGTATTGATTCGTCTTAATTGTGGTGCAGAAAAGAACATTCCCTCGCTGATGACTTTTGTGCTCGGTGACAAGCTGGCTGGAGTCACTCTCGCGCTGCAGTTGGTTAACCTGGGCGGGCCGGGCGGGCGGGCACCTCCACTCCGGGCAGGGGCTGTGCACCACTGCGGGCGGCACCGCTGGGCCCCCGCTGCCAGCCCCCTGCTCTCCTCCAGGGGGCGCCTTCGGGAGGACTGAGGAAATTCACGCTGTGTCCCCAGGCCCCTGCCCGCCTCCGGGCCTGCCGTCCTCCCCCCTCCACTGACCTGCTGGGGTCGCCCTGGAGGGACCGTGGCCTCCGTCTCAGCCCTTCTTGGAGAAGTGTGCAATGGAATTTGAAGAAAACAAAACTGAAAAGCGAAAAGGAAAAGAATCCCACCCGCCCCGGCAACCCCAAGCTGGGCTGGTTCCTGGTTGGTGGCGGTGGGAGCTGGGGGCGGTGCCCGCGGCCCTGGTGTGTGTGTGTTGGGGGGGGCAGTGCTGGTGCTGGTGCATTAAAGATAAATGAGTCATCGGTGGGAAAAACACGCGGCGAACCAGACTGCGCCCCCCCCTTCGTGAGGTCCAGTTTTTACCCTGTAATTGCCTATCATTATACACAATTTAAATATTCAAACACTCTCCACAAAGCTGGGGCTAGCATGTTTTTATTACGAATTCAGAGCAAGGGAATAACCTTTAACTTCAGAGACAAATGAGACAAATTTACAAGTGTGCGTCTGCTGTTTTCTTGTGTTTTATCAATCCCCGCGGACCGGAACGCTCTGGCTGCAGCGCCGCTCGCAACAATATACATATATTACTACTTGTTTGTGGCGCGTCGGTAACGAGGCCCCTCTGCATTAGCAAACCTGTATCGCTCGGGCGGAGGCCCTCCATAACGTCAATTATCTCCTCGGAGCTAAACGCACACTCCATTAAAGCGAGATTTACCGCCCCTCCAGTGCGTCTTGGGGTGGGAGGTGGAGATTCGCGTGGATTTCAGGAGAGGCGGGGGGGCCGGGGGCGGGGGGAGGCCTGCCCGGGCGAGGGCCGCGGGAGGCGGACTTCCTGTGTCAGCGGAAGGCGCGGCCCGAGCCCCGCGGGAGGCGTGCACACGCGTGCACACGCGTGCACACTCGCGCACACTCGCAGGCCTCTCCCGGCTCGTCTCGCCTGTTCGTTTCTCCGTTCACTCTGTTTTCCCACGAAAGGGTGAGGGCGGCTTGCTCTGTGCTTCCCTTTCAGGGTCTCTGCTCAATGCCTGTCCCCAGCGCCCTAGGAGCCTCTCAGAAACCCCCCTCTGTGGTGGCGGGGGGCTGGGGTGAGAGGAACAAAACCTCCAAAACAGCGCCCCGGCTCGCCCGCTAAACCCCCCTGGGAAGGAGAGGCCCTGTTCAGGGGACGCGAACAGACAGCAGCTCCAGGGGGCAGTCTGACAGTGGCACGTGTGTCTGTTCCTGGGAGGACGGACCGTTTCCAGCCGACTGGGTGTCTTCTGCGAAGGGCCACCCTGTCAAGATGGTCTGGAGCCGTGGGCCTCGTTTTCCGAGAATGTCGCGTGTGTGCTGCCACACTTAAAGCCACTCCGCGTGCCCTGCCCCTGGCTCCGGCGCCTCCGTGGCAAGCGCCGCCGTTCTCACCCTGCCCCCGGAGGCACCCCGCGGTCACCAGCGTCGCTGGGTTTCAGGCCTGGGGGCCTGTTTCCTGAGCCTGAACTGCACACACCTGGTCTGACCACAGACGCCAGCGGTTGACGTCGAGACCGGGGAAACCTGGGGTGCATGGTGCCTGTAGCTGTAGTTCAGTTTTACTGTGTCCCCACTTCCTTAAGAACCTGGACCGCCCCGTTCCTGAAGGTGGCTTCCTAGGCGTTAGGATGAGAGGCTGGGTGGAAATAATTGCACTGCCGGTGTTTTAGAAGCCACCTAGCAGGGCGGTGGTCCTCCTGGACGGGGTTTTCCGTTCCCTCCACGTGTTTTCTGGACCCTGGTTTCATTTCTTCAAGCCTCATGGGTCTGAGACCCTCTTCAGGGGTTCAACTGCATCCTCCTGTCACACTGAGATTTTGTCTCACTGCACAGTGGACCGCTCAAGCAGTCTTGCGTGTGGGCTTGAAAATGTTCATTGAAAAAGTCTTTTTTTCCGGTGCTAATCGGAATTGGATCTGTACACAGCTGAGTCTCTGCACATTTGCAGAGCCTCCTCCGACGAATCCCACCCCCCCCTTGTCAACCCCACCTCCAGTTCCCCATCCCCTCTGTGACTCCAGGACCCCCACCCTCCATGCCTCGGTTGCCGCTGGTTCCCCTGCCAGGCACGACCTCTCTCTGTGCGACAGAATCGTTCCTCCTGACCTCAGTTCCAGGGGCTCCTCCTGGAGAAATATTCCTGAGCCTCCCGGACAGTCGGTCTGTCCTTCCTCTGTGTCCTACACCACGCGGCACACCCTTGACTGGTGACCCAGTGGCCCGAGCCCTTGCTTGATGTCTGTGGGCGAGTTAGCCTGTTGCCCTAGACCGCAGGCTCTGTGAGGGCAGACGCTCATTACTGTGTCCCTGAGGACACCCCATGCACCTGTGTGGTCAAGGACGGAAGGGAGGAAGGAGCAAGTGGGCAAGTGGGGTCGAGAAGGCCCTCTCGCTTTTTGCAGCAAGGGAGCAGGAGCTTCTGGCGCGCCGGTGTCGTGTGACCTTGGCTGCCACCCTGGTTCACTTCCTGGAGTTCTTGGGAGGAGCATAATCGCCCCGAGAGCGGGATGGGTTCTTCCCATGATCCTTTAGCCCTGGGTTTGGCTGTGAGTGTGGGGCAGTGTGGACAGCTCTGCGGTGGGACCCCTGGGAATGGGCTGCACCCCTCGTCAAAGTCTTGTAGGTGTGTACCTCTCTGCCTGCCTTCTATCCCCTCACTGGCCACGACCGTCAGGGAACAGAACTTGCTCTTCTGTGCAGCTCAGAGGTCCCCGCCGCCCTCCCCCATTTCCTCCTCGATCTGGGACGGGGCTGTCTTCTCCCCCTGTGTCTGACGTGAACTCACCTCCATGCAGTGTCTCCTGCCTGCCTCCCTCCTGCCCAGGCGCCCTGGTCACTCAGCAGATTCCGCTCTGCCTTTAGAATCCTTTGCTTCTGCAGCTTAACACCGCCCCCCCGACAGCTCCTGACCCCCACCTGTGGCCGCCTGGGGAGAGGGGCCCTGGCCGGCCGTCCCTCTGCTGCAGCTCTCAGCACCTGGTCCTCGGTGACTGGGTGGGTGCGTGAGTGAGAGAGAGAACGAGAAAGGCCTGTCCCCGGAGCCCGTGGGACAGGAGTAGCTCTGCTTGGGTTCACTCCCCGCCAGAAAGGCCTTTTCTGCTGGAAGCAGGATTCCCAGGTGTTCTTGGATGCCCCTGGCGGCCTGGGGGGTGTCGGGGCGCAAGGTCGGGGCTTTGACGAAGGTAAAAGGTCTCCCAGCCCGAGGTGGCTGCAGGCACCTAACGCGCCAGCGAAGTTCACCAGTCACCCGGGCTGGGGCGGACGGACTGGGGCGGACGGACGGTCCACAGACACCGGGGGGGCTGCGCGAGGTTTCTCCACTGTGTGAGGCCCCTGTATCCTCAGCCCGGGGGCACAGGGCCAGGCTTGCGGCTGCCCTCCCTGGCCGGCTCACTGGTGTTCCCGTGCAACTGGAATAACTTGCCGCAGCTGGTTCAGGTCCCTCCCCAGGGCCCGCGGCGGCCGCATTCGTGCCCCAGTGCCGGGGGAGGTGAGGCGTGTGTCTGGACTCAGCCAGGCCCTGGGCTCAGACCAGGCTGTGTGACCTTGGGCCCCTCGCTCGACTGTGATGAGGCTTAGTTTCTTTCTTTCTTTCTTTTTTTTTTTTTTTTTACAAAATCTGGATGAACACCCGTTTGCCAAAGTTGCTGTGAGTGTTCACCTGAGAGGCCAACACTGGCACGAGCAGGTTGGACGTGAGCTGAACACACCAAAGTCAAGGGCAAAATGGACAGTCCGTGTAATGATCGGTGTCCAGCAGCGTCCCCAGAATGCAATGGGAGGAGAGAGGGGTCCTACCCGGTCTGGGTCTAAGGAGGTGTGTCGCAGGTGGTGAAGGGAAGGCAGGTGCGCCAGGTTGGGCGCAGGCGATGGATGTGTGGAAGGGCCAGGCCCGAGGAGACGACCGGGAAGGGAGCAGCTGCTGCGGAGGCGGGCAGCGAGGTGGGCTGGGTCCTGCGGGCTGAGTGCTGGGGGCCTCCTCAAGGGCGGCTGCTGCTGCCCTGTGATGGGGGAAGATCACTGTCGTGCTAGCCTCTCTCCCGAGGTGGCTTACAGGTGGGCAGGGGCAGCGGCGAAGTGTCTTGGTCTGTCCAGAGTCACCTGGATGCTGGCGGAGGTGGTTGGCACGCAGCCGTCAAGGGCTTGGTGTGCTGGGTGGGGCCCGTGCCAGGCGCGCCCGGGGAGCAGGGCTGCCCACTGAGAGTGCCTGGCCGGAGCTGGCCGAGTCCGGAGGGCGGACTGTGCAGCTGTGGGGGTTCACCCAGACCCGGGCAGACGTCCTGGTCCCGAGGGAGACGGCTTCTGTGGTGCAGGCCTCGGGCAGCAGACAGAACGCACGGTTCACGCAGGCCGCCGACACTTCCGCGGGCCGCGGGCCGGTGGCCCGAGTCACGGCGGCGGTGCACGAGGCTGGCTGGATCCCTGTCCTCCGGGAGCTTGGAATCCAGCCCAGACAATGAATCTTCACATAAATAACCCACGGCCCATAATGTGGCCTTGAGCAACTCGCTTATGGTTTCCGAGCGAGCTTTATTGCTCCCGTGAATGGTCACAGTGTGCGCGGAGTCATCGTGCGGGTTCAAGAGGGTAATGCACGCGAGAGGCTGGCCTCAGGCGGGTCTGGACCTCTGAGTCCTGCCGACCCCCTGCGTTCCTCCTCCCAGCACCTTGAACTTCTCCCTGGTGGCACGCCTGCCTCTTGCTGACAGATGAGAGGATTGTTACCAGGTGTCCTGTGCTCACTGCTGGCATCCTCAGCTAGCAACAGAGGACCCGGTGGGTCACAGGTCCCCGGCCCCGGTGTGTTCCGTGAGTGGGGGAGAGGCAGGTGTGGTCCTTGCTCTCGGCGGGATGCAGGCTGCCACCTGGTTTATCCAGGCTGTGTGCCCTGGTCCCCCGTGTGCCCTGGGACCCAGGGCCGGCCAAGAGGCAGAGGCACATCCTATGTGGCGATGGCTGTCTGGGGAGCAGGGCTGAAGAGGGCTCTGAGTCCGGAGGGAGTGTGCGGGGATGGATTGGTAATGCCTGCCGCCAGCACCGGTGGAGGGGCGTGGGCCCTGTCAGTCCAGGCCGGCTGGACACTTCATCACCCGGGGCGGGGACTGTTGTTACCAGTCGTGAGAGTGCTGCCCAGCCCCACCACCACCGGCACCGACACCCAGCGAAGGGCATCTGTTGCTTGTCCACGAGACAGGTGGTCAGCACGGTTTCTCCCCGTTATTGCCACCCTGGCCGACAGCAGCAGGTTGCCACAATTCAGGTAGCACAGGGGCCAGCAGCAAAGGTTAAACGTCAGGGCGCGCTCAGCCGACCCCCGCCCCCGCCGCAGCCCTGCCCGCCTTTTTCTCTCAGTCAGGCTTTCACGGGTCCAGCGTAACATTCAGGAGCCGAGCCTGGGAAATGGTTGTCCCCTCCGCTCCTCTCCTTGCTCATCTGCGAAATGGTGCTGATGACAGCTCTGACCCCAGGGGTTGTTGGGAGACTCCTGTGGGGTCAGGTGTGCTTAGCTGCGGGCTGGCTGGTGGTGGGGATTCAATCACGGCTCCCTGTCCTGCTGCCGCTGGGAGTCCCCGGTGCCGCCCGCCTCTCTCTGCGAGGCCGAGCTGTGACGGACTGCACCCAGAGCCAGCGGCAATGGTCAAAGATCTCCTGGCCCTCTCTGTTCAAGAATAACACAGACACCAACCTTCAAAGGCCCTCCCGGGGGGGGGGGGCAGTTGACATGTTCTCTCTGGGATCCTGAAAGAGGGGAGACAGTTTCTTTAAACTTTCTAAGCAGGGGCCTAGACAACTAAGGGAGAATAGTGATAATACTTGTTCTCATTTTGGAAACGTGGAGACCAGAGATGCCAGCGGTCATCGATTCTGAGGAAGGCTCGGTGGGGGGGGGGGGGTCAGAGAACCTGGCTCTTTCTTGGGACACTGGGCACCCTGAGGTGGAGGGAGGGGAAGGGGCCTGCCTCAGGGGACCCCGGGACCCTGCTTCCTGCTCCTGACCTGGCTGCCCGCTGTCTCGTGGCCCCTCCCCCAGGTGCTGAGTGGCGTGTTGCAGGACCACTTGCTCCGTGGAAGGTCTCCCCTCCAGGAGCCGGGCCTGCGGGGGACCGGATCGGGTCCCACCAGAGGACAGTGGGTGGATGCCCTTCTGTGGGAGGATACACAGAGGGTGGCGGGAAAACCTCTCTCTCTCTCTCTGTCTCTCTGCCTCTGTCTCTCTCGGCTGTTTTCATTGCGAAACAGGCCCCGACAAGTGTTGAGGGAGTGACCCGTCCCTGGGTGGGGCTGCGTGCCGGTGGGTGGCCAGCGGAGCCTGGGGCCCGGGAGCCCGACGAGGGGCAAGGCCCTTCCCGTGCTGGCTGGGGGACTCTGCGCTTGGTCGCCGGCCAGCGGGAGTGCAGTCCTTGCCCGGCCTCCCCCGGAGGCCCCGGGAGCAGCTGGCAATGGCCAGTGCACGAGGCGGTGCCAAAGCCACTGCAAAGCTCTGTGCACCCTGCGAGGCCAAGGCCTAGGTCCTCGCTTCCACCTTCGGCCTTTGGAGGGCGGGGGGCTCCGTGCCCCCTTTTGAGCCAAGAGGAGCCGCCGTCCCCAGCAGCGGGAGGCCCGCCCGCCGGTGCCCCCCACCCCCGGCCTCGGGAGGAGGCCCGCTAATCTCGTGCTGTCGGTGATGGCCTTTAGACGGGGTAACGACAACTCCGCGGAGGGTGTGCTTTTATCGGACATCCCCGGTGCCTTTATTGGCACTAGGAGAGTTACCGGCATGATGAGGAGGGACTTATTTAAATGCTCACGAAAGAAAAGAACCAGTGTCCCAGCAGAGGCAGGGCGGCACCTCACTGGAGGGCTCCAGGGGTGTGTGCGCTCCCACGTGGCACAGTAAAAGGTGGCGTTTCCTTGGCGCTTGCAAGTGTCCGCTTCCCCGGGGCCTCCCGTGCGTTAGGGGGGCTGCATTCGGGCTCCTCCAGGGTTGGCTCACTGCCGGGGCCGCGCAGAAAGTCAGCCCCGAAGCACCCCGTGCTCCGTGTGAGCCCCGAAGCACCCTGTGCTCCGTGTGAGCCGGGTTGTGGAAAAGGAATCCCGAGGAGCCCAGACGGTAATGTCTGCGTGGCGACGTGCACCTTCACGGGGTGTGCCCACACCCGGGGTCGCACCTGGTCCCTCAGGTCTGTTGTTCACGTTCTACTGGTGAGGAGATGGCTGCTCAGAGAGCGTGAGGGCTCGTGGACTTCTCTCTGCTGGGCATGGGGAGGTGTGAAGGGGAGGTGGGAACCCACACTGCCATCTCACCCCCGGAGACTGCAGAGAGGGTTTTGACCTTGATGGAAACACAAGGCCCCCCCCCCCCCCCCCCCCCCCCCCCCCGTAGAGCCTGCAGGGCAGGGGTGTCCACCCTGTGGCCCGAGGGCTGCATGCGGCCCAGGGTGGCCGTGTGTGTGGACCAACACAAACTCGTGAGTTTACTTAAAACACGATGAGATGTTCCGGGGTGATGACGTGTCACAATGCACTTAACGTGTAGCCTGAGACAGCTCTTCTTCTTTTGGTGTGGCCCAGAGGCAGCAAAAGGGTGGACACCCCCGCAGCAAAGCAGACCTAGCAGGGGCTTCTGCCAGCTGACATGGACAATGTCTGGGGAAGAGAGGGAGGGAGGGAGGGAAGGGGGGAGGGGAAGGGCGGGGCGGGCCCTGGCTCCGAGCCACCCGATCTGAGCCTGACCCAGTGAGTCTTCAACTGCAGCCCACATTTTCAGGTCCGGCAGCTGCGCTTCACGTGGCCAGGTAAGCCGCCTCACGACAACGGACCCATCAGGTTGCAGCGTTAGCATCCTATCCGGGGCCACTGGTGATGTCCTCCCCTCGTGGATACCCCGCGTCACCTCAGGGCGGGTGGCCCTGAGCTGTAGCACAGGGTGAGGCCAGGAGGCCTCTCGTCCCAGGCAGGGGCGGGGGCCTGCCCTCGGACCCTCAGACCCTCGGACCCAGGGTCTTCGGCTGCATGTACAAGCGGGCTGTCCGTGACGGCGTGTGCCACGAGTCTGAGACAGTGACCGAGGGTCTGGGTGGAAACACGTTCCCAGGCGCGCTCTGAGACTTCCTGACGCTGCTCAGTTCTCGAAAGGGGGCAGGCCCGGTGCTCAAGGCTCCTTCTGGGCGACAGAGAACCACGGTGCCGTGATGCGGGAACGAGCCTTGCGTTAAAAAAAAGGGAGGCAGCCGGGAGAGGGAGCTGCCTGCAGCGGGCCTTCGAGGGCTTGGGGGGGCTTTTAGAAACCGGAAGCTGTCCGGTCCTGGGGGGCCGGCACCCACAGAGATTGTCACCACCGCGAGGAGGGGAGCCCGGGAGCCTGGGCCGTTTCGGGGTACAGCAAAAGAAAGGGCTCCCCCTGGTATGGCGAGGGGCCCTGAGATCCGATGCGATGGAGAACCACGGGCAGGTGACGTCCTCCCCAGGCCGCTCCCGGGTGCAGCGTTCCGAGTGTCTTCCCCCCTTTTTATAAAACAAGGAGTGCCAACGTCTGAGCTGCCGGGAGCGTGTCGCTACAGGTTTCCCCACGGCTGCCATTGTGAGTTCATTTTTAAAAAATGTTTTCATCGGCCGTTTCGGCGGCAGAGCAGCCTTCATGCCTGGCCTGCCTGGGAGTTCTGGATTTTCTTCTGCTCACCACATTCCTCGCCGGCAGGAGAGCTTTCTAGAAAACGTGTGGCCAGCAGGACAAGCAACAGGAAGCGCTCTGCAGGCACCCAAGGAGATGGAGAGGGTGAAAGGAGAGACTGGGGTGGGGGGAGGGTGGGGGAGGGTGGGGGTCCCACGGAGGGGCATGGAGCCCCAGAGCAGCTGGGTGCCGTGACTCGGCGCTTGAGGCCGAGACGAAGGGTCGAGAGGCACTCTTCGACCTATGACCTTGTGGGCGGCCCTTCATTTGCATTATTGGCTTCTGTGTCAGAAGGGACTTGTATTTACCTGCGTCTTATTTGTTACTTATTTATCCCACCTCACTCGGGTTTGAGGGTGACTCAAACTGTGGCTTCTGGCTGGCTGTCCCGCGTGCAAGACTGTCAGAGGCGCAGGGCCCCGGTCCCCACGCATGGCTACCAACACGCTGAGGACGGGGGATTGTGCGCATGTCCTCTGCTGGCCGAGGGACAGTCAGAGAGGGCTGCCGGCCGGCCTGGGCTGCTGGGAAGACCGCCCTCTGCCCTCCTGCCCTGCCCCAGCGCTTCCCTGGTGGGGCCAGTTCTCCTTGGGCCCCAGGTTAGAAACTGAATTACCCAGACACACTGGGGCAGGGACATTACCCAGGCGCCCTGGAGAAAGAAAATGGTGTCACTCAGAAGTTCTCCTGGAGCTGTTTTTTTTAAAACTATTCTTTTTTAAAAGATTATTTATTTATTTTTAGAGAGGGAAGGGAGGGAGAGAGAAACATCAATGTGCGGTTGCTGGGGGTTATGGCCTGCAACCCAGGCATGTGCCCTGACTGGGAATCGAACCTGCGACACTTTGGTTTGCAGCCCGCGCTCAATCCACTGAGCTACGCCAGCCAGGGCTTCCTTGAGCTGTTTTTAAAAGTGGGGGGGGGCGGGCTGAACTTCAGAGTTCTTTTTTCCTCTCTGTCCCCCCTGCCCAGTGGTCTCCTCACCGCCAGACACACAGACGCAGCAGAGGAGACAGCGGTGAGATGACCCCGTGGGACAGCAGACCTGTGAGGCCTGCCCTCGGTGTCCGGAGGGGGTGTGCTAGCCCCGGTGGTCGTGTGGTGCGGGAGCATCGACACCCTGCCCCCTGGACACACGCTGCTTCCCTGGGACCTTGCTCGCGTCCCATGGCCCCATGGCGGGGGGAGACCCTGGCCCCTCGGGAGTCGCCAGGCCTAACCGACCGGTGTGGAATTCAGGTGCTCCCTGAGCCACCTGGATTTCCTGCTAAGGGTGCAGCCGCCCCCAAAAATACAGTTCATGGGTGGAAAGCAAAAAATAAGCCTCTGCTGGACATTTCAGAAGTCCTTAAATGCCTGGGGAGAGGCGAGAGGAGGGGCTGTGCTCTGGGCTCAGCCCCCCTGGGAGCCCCCCCACACCCAGGAACTAGCACTGGTCCCGGTCCCCAGGGAGTCTGTGGCTGCCTCGCGCCGACCTTGTTGGAACCTCCCCGGTGCAGGGGGGCTGGACGAAACCAGGGGGTTCTTCAAGGCTGCGGCTGCCATGTCTTGTTCCTTTTTCCTTCGTGCCCCGCGAGCAAATCGGCCTCCCGTGCCTGTCCCGTGTGCATGAAGCGCCAGGAGAGGTTTGGGTGGGCGGGGCAGCCAGCTTCACCCACAGGTCGAGGAGGGCGGCCGTGAGACGGGCTCTGGAGGACAATGACGGACAGGACCTTGGCGTTTGGCTCCGAGCCACCCGTGTCCGCGGTGGCTGGCCCCTGTGCCACCGGAGCCAGTATGTAACAGATCTGTGCTCGCCGCCATTCATCCTGACAGGCCCATCAGACTGGACATTCTTTCATTCCGTTAACATCCTGGCAAAGGACTTCACGTAGACCGGGCCCCCCCCCCCCGCCCCCTCCCAGGGGGTCTGAGGAGGCTGGATCCCCAACAGTGGTTAGGGTGCACATGAGGCCGTGGCAGGGCAGCTGCCACACAGCAGCGACCTTCATAACAGGCCAAGTTCCCGCGGTCCCCGCACATCCGTGTTTAACTTCGACAGCGCTCTCTGCACGGATGCTGGGGCTTGCACCTCCAGCACCCCCTGGAGCTAACATCCCGGACGGTGCGGGGGTGTCGGCCATTCCTCTTTAAAAGGTGTTTGCGAGGTGGTTCAGTTTGACCTGCGTCTTTAGAACGTTCTAGGATTGAATGTTACTGTCGGGGGTGCACGGATGCGGGGGGTCGGTTTGGGCCTGCCCGCAGGGGACATTTGGTACTCCCTGCAGAGATTTTTGGTCTTAGTGACTTGGGGTTGGGAGGTGCTACTGGCTTCTGGGGGGCAGAGGCCAGGGATGCTGTGGGACACCCTACACAGGGCAGCTCCGTGACAAAGAATTACTGGGGTCTAACTGTCAGTCATGCTTGGGGGACACCCCGGCCCCAGCGTTGCTGGCTGTGGCCTGGACTCTCCCTGCCACAGTCCAAACTCGATGTCACTCCTGTTACTGGAACCAGGCATTCTCCCAAACGCATCTCATCCGGCTTCGGAGCTACTGGGAGTAAGGACACCTTTTCTTGCAGAGGGACAAACCAAAGTGTACGGCATTAAAGTGCCGAGCTGAGGTCCCGTGGCGGGTCTGGGCTTTGCCCACACGACCCACGGAAGCCCGCAGGCAGCCGGAGCATGCACGGCGTGGCCGGAGGGCCTGCCACTGGGCACACAGGCCTGGGCCTTGCAGGTCTGTGCTTTCGGGTCAGGGGTCCCTCGGTGCGCACGCCCCGGGCTGCTTCTCACGCTCTCTTCTCTGCCTTTCTGTCCGTGTGTCTCCCCAGGTAAAGATGAGCCTTCCAGCTACATTTGCACAACATGCAAGCAGCCCTTCAACAGCGCGTGGTTCCTGCTGCAGCACGCGCAGAACACGCATGGCTTCCGCATCTACCTGGAGCCCGGGCCGGCCAGCAGCTCCCTCACGCCGCGGCTCACCATCCCGCCGCCGCTGGGGCCTGAGGCCGTGGCCCAGTCCCCCCTCATGAATTTCCTGGGCGACAGCAACCCCTTCAACCTGCTGCGCATGACGGGCCCCATCCTGCGGGACCACCCGGGCTTTGGGGAGGGCCGCCTGCCCGGCACGCCGCCCCTCTTCAGCCCGCCGCCGCGCCACCACCTGGACCCGCACCGCCTCAGTGCCGAGGAGATGGGGCTTGTCGCCCAGCACCCCAGTGCCTTTGACCGAGTCATGCGCCTGAACCCCATGGCCATCGACTCGCCCGCCATGGACTTCTCAAGGCGGCTCCGCGAGCTGGCGGGCAACAGCTCCACGCCGCCGCCCGTGTCGCCCGGCCGAAGTAACCCTATGCACCGGCTCCTGAACCCCTTCCAGCCCAGCCCCAAGTCCCCCTTCCTGAGCACGCCGCCACTGCCGCCCATGCCCCCCGGCAGCACGCCGCCGCCCCAGCCGCCCGCCAAAAGCAAGTCGTGCGAGTTCTGCGGCAAGACCTTCAAGTTCCAGAGCAATCTCATCGTGCACCGGCGCAGCCACACCGGCGAGAAGCCCTACAAGTGCCAGCTGTGCGACCACGCGTGCTCGCAGGCGAGCAAGCTCAAGCGCCACATGAAGACGCACATGCACAAGGCCGGCTCGCTGACCGGCCGCTCCGACGACGGCCTCTCGGCCGCCAGCTCCCCGGAGCCCGGCACCAGCGAGCTGGCCGGCGAGGGGCTCAAGGCCGGCGGCGACTTCCGCCACCATGAGAGCGACCCGTCGTTGGGCCACGAGCCAGAGGAGGAGGACGAGGAGGAGGAGGAAGAGGAGGAGGAGCTGCTGCTGGAGAACGAGAGCCGGCCGGAGTCGAGCTTTAGCATGGACTCGGAGCTGAGCCGCAACCGGGAGAACGGCGGCGCTGGGGTGCCTGGGGTTCCAGGCGCGGCTGGAGTGGGCGCCGCGGCCAAGGCGCTGGCCGATGAGAAGGCGCTGGTGCTGGGCAAGGTCATGGAGAACGTGGGCCTGGGCGCGCTGCCGCAGTACAGCGACCTGCTGGCTGACAAGCAGAAGCGCGGCGCCTTCCTGAAGCGTGCGGCAGGCGACACGGGTGACGACGATGACGCGGGTGGCTGCGGTGACGCGGGGCCCGGCGGCGCGGTCAACGGGCGTGGCGGAGGCTTTGCGCCAGGCGCCGAGCCCTTCCCGGGCCTCTTCCCACGCAAGCCCGCGCCGCTGCCCAGTCCCGGTCTCAACAGCGCGGCCAAACGCATCAAAGTGGAGAAGGACCTGGAGCTGCCGCCCGCCGCGCTCATCCCGTCGGAGAACGTGTACTCACAGTGGCTGGTGGGCTACGCGGCGTCGCGGCACTTCATGAAGGACCCCTTCCTGGGCTTCACGGATGCGCGCCAGTCGCCCTTCGCCACGTCGTCCGAGCACTCGTCCGAGAACGGCAGCCTGCGCTTCTCCACGCCGCCCGGGGACCTGCTGGACGGCGGCCTTTCGGGCCGCAGTGGCACGGCCAGCGGCGGCAGCACGCCGCACCTGGGCGGCCCCGGCCCCGGGCGGCCGAGCTCCAAGGAGGGCCGCCGCAGCGACACGTGCGAGTACTGCGGCAAGGTGTTCAAGAACTGCAGCAACCTGACGGTGCACCGGCGGAGCCACACCGGCGAGCGGCCTTACAAGTGCGAGCTGTGCAACTACGCGTGCGCGCAGAGCAGCAAGCTCACGCGCCACATGAAGACGCACGGGCAGATCGGCAAGGAGGTGTACCGCTGCGACATCTGCCAGATGCCCTTCAGCGTCTACAGCACCCTGGAGAAACACATGAAAAAGTGGCACGGCGAGCACTTGCTGACTAACGACGTCAAGATCGAGCAGGCCGAGAGGAGCTAAGCGCGTGCGCGGGTGGGCGCCCCGCCCCTGTACAGTGGACCCGTTGCCAAGCGACAGAATGCTGACCTGACACTCGCCTCCGTGTCACCACCACCACTGAGCACCCCGCGTGTCCCCGGGGCTCAGGGGGAGGCGGCCCTCCAACCTAACCTGTGTCTGCGAAGTCCTATGGAAATCCGAGGGTTGTTAAGGCAGTCAGAATTGTGGAGCCTTTTAACTGTGCAATAATTTCTGTATTTATTGGGTTTTGTAATTTTTTTGGCATGTGCAGGTACTTTTTATTATTATTCTTTCTGTTGAAATTCCTTTAAAAGATTCTGTTGGGTATCCATCCCTTCTTCATTTTTTTTTTAAAACCCAGTAGTAGCCTGAGCAATGACTCGCAAGCAATGTAGAGGGAAGCATATCTTTTAAATTATAATTTTGGGGGGAGGGCGCTGCTTTTTTAAAATTTAAGCTAAGCATGTGTAATTTCTTGTGAAGAAGCCAACACTTAAATGACTTTTAAAGTTGTTTACTTTTTTTATTCCTTTTTTTTTTTTTGTCCTGAGATAAAAAGTGGCATGCATTTTTTGGGGGGGTGGGGGGTGATGTACAGCGGATAACAATCTTTAAAGTTGCAGCACTTTGTTTCAGAATTGGAGTGGAGACGTAGCACTGATGATGTCCTGAGCGACAGAGGCCTTTTCTGTGTTGACTTCGACCTTTCCATGAGTGGACGAGAGGGGAGCTGGGAGTGGTGGGGGAGGGGCCCGGAAACTCCGCACTGCCAGAAAAATAAGAGTTTTTGAGGGCTCCTCTCGGAAACGGCCCAGAAGATTCTAGGATTGTGCATTCCCAGCACACACGCTCCCCTTCTTGAAATGCGGGTTTGCCCCGGGATGCCATCTCGGCTGCTTCGCTGTGGAACAGGCTGAATACGATGGGCTGAGGGTACTTTTTATGGGGGGGTAGGTGGTGGTGGCCTGCAGTGACACAGAAAGGAAGAAACCAGAGGTGTTCTTTCCGGCTTCTTCTGGCTTGACAGCTTCTCTCTCTCTCTTCCTCTCCCCGCCCTCTCGCCGTCTCCCCCCTCTCTCTCCCTCCCTCTCCCCCCACCATGAACATCCCACGACTTACGTTGCTACACGTGATAATTGGCTGATCATTTCTCAAGCAGACAAGTGCCCTGATGGTGAACTGGGGGAGGCGAGTGCTCTCATTTCATGCACACCGATGACATGGTAGGGACAGGGGGCGGGGAAATCTCTCGAACTTCCCCTCCTGTTTACCGGGAGAGCAGGGGAAGTTCCACCCGAAGGTGCCCAGCGCTACTTCCCGATTTTGTTTTTTTCTTCTACCCCATTAGGTTGGAAGGTACTAAACATCGGACTGTTGAGATTAGACATTTGAATTCTGTTGACCCGCACTTTAAAGCTTTTGTTTGCGTTTGAATTAAATGGCTTCTAAACAAGAAATTGCAGCATATCCTTCTCTTCGGCCCAGAGGTGGGTTTAAACTGTAAGGGACGGCTGAGATTGAGTGTCAGTGTTGCTAAGCGCGGCATTCCCAATACTGGCACTATAAAGAACCAGATGAAATAGTAACTTATTGGACAGTTTTTCTACTGCCGATCGATCTGATGTGAGTGCCTTGAAAACTGATCTTCCTATTTCAGTCTCTTGAGACAAATGCAAAACTCTTTTTTTTTTTTTTTTTTTGGAAATGAAAAGACTTTTTTAAAAAAAGTAACACAAGAAAAGTACATTCTCTAGACACAAACAAAGCCACATTTACTTTAAGTAAATTCTAGAATTCCTGGTTGAAGATAGAGGACTTGAAAATGCCATGAGACCCAATCAAATGAAGAAACAGACCCAGCACAACCCTGGACACCCATTGCTAGCTGAACGGCCCTCAGCCCTGTTCTGTTCGTGGGACTGCGCTGCTTAGAGGTGGAGTGGAGGTGACTTACTGCTGAATTAAAACTCAAGTGACACAAGTTACAAGTTGATATCGTTGAATGAAAAACAAAACGACAAAAAAAAATTCAGGAACAATGGCTCATTTTTTTTTCTCCTAAAGTTAAATTTAGTGCACTCTGTCTTAAAAATACGTTTACAGTATTGGATACATACAAGGGTAAAAAAAAAAATTGTGTGTATGTGTGTTGGAGAGATCTTTTTTTTTTTTTCAAAGTTTGCTTAATAGGTTATTACAAAATGCCACAGTGGCTGCGTGTATATTGTTTTCTTTTGGTGACGGGGTTTTAGTATATATTATATATATTAAAATTTCTTGATTACTGTAAAAGTGGACCAGTATTTGTAATAATCGAGAATGCCTGGGCATTTTACAAAACAAGAAAAAAAAAACCTTTTTCCTTTTCCTTGAAAATGTTGCAGTAAAATTTAAATGGTGGGTCTATAAATTTGTTCTTGTCACAGTAACTGTAAAGTCGGAGTTTTAGTAAATTTTTTTCTGCCTTGGGTGTTGAATTTTTATTTCAAAAAATGTATAGAAACTTGTATTTGGGGATTAAAAGGGGATTGCTACACCATGTAGAAAAAGTATGTAGAAAAAAGTGCTTAATATTGTTATTGCTTTGCAGAAAAAAAAATCACATTTCTGACCTGTACTTATTTTTCTCTCCCCACCGCCCTCTGGAATGGATATATTGGTTGGTTCATATGATGTAGGCACTTGCTGTATTTTTACTGGAGCTTGTAATTTTTTAACTGTAAGCTTGTCCTTTTAAAGGGATTTAATGTACCTTTTTGTTAGTGAATTTGGAAATAAAAAGAAAAAAAAAACAAAAACAAACAGGCTGCCATAATATATTTTTTTAATTTGGCAGGATAAAATATTGCAAAAAAAAATTTGTATGTTAAGTCCTATTGTACAGGAGGAAAAGGGTTGTTTGACAACCTTTGAGGGAAAGAAACGGAAGGAAGCAGTGAAAAGCTTTGGTTCACAAGTCGTTTTAGTTGTACATATTTTTGACGGAATTGGCCTGTGCACAGGAATGTGGGAGCCGGGCCTCCCTCCGCACGCAGCCGAACCTTGCACCGGGGCTCCCTGGGGTGGCCACGGCAGACCGGATGGGAGAGCCCTGATTTGGGATGAGTGGAAATGTCAGTTTCCGTACAGGTGTCGGTGACGTCTCGCAGAGCCCCGCTTGCTCTCACGGGCCGTCTGTGAGATGTCAGCCGCACAGAGGACCAGGGAGGGAGCCTCTTCCTTCTCCGCTGTCCCTGCGGTGGCCATCGCCACCGCCACCGCCACCGCCACCTCTCCCGCCCTTAAGAGCAGAAAGAAATGCAAACCGAGCTTTCTTGAGCCCTTGACAAAACATTAAACAAACAAAGAATGTAACAAAAGGAGCTGGCCTATCAGCGGGGCACAGGTGACCCCATCTGCTGCTGAGGGCGGCGCACGTGGGCTTGCGGGATGGAGTCCCCTCGCCACCGGGACCTTTCACTCCACGGAGAGCCCTGGCCTGCGGTCTTTCTTACCTGCTCTGCTGCTTGCCTTCCCGAAACCCACGCTCCGTCCGTGTCCGAACGCCTAGGCCCCGGGGTGGATGCCGTGCCTTGCCGTCTCTCTCTCTCCTTCCTCACGTTTCCTGTCCATCCTCCAGCCTCTGTCGGTCCTGTATCTGTCCCTTTTCATTTAATTTATTTCCTGTCTCCCCTCCCTGTCCCTTCCCTATTTTTTTTTTTTTTTTTTGTAAAGCCAAGTAGCTTTAAGATTATAAAGTGGTAGTTTTTTGGATGAGGGAATAATACATTAAAAAAATACCTATATCAGGAAGCCATTTTTTATTTCAGGAACTGTAAGGAATCATTATTTCAGGTTATGGAAGTCTAACCAAGCATCCTTTTGGGCGATTCTTGACCAAATGCAGAAATCTTTCTTCTGGGGTCTTCTCCGTTTCATAGGCTCTTTCCTCCTTGCCACTCACCTTTGCTCAGTGAGAAGAAGGGGGAGGGGGTGGGAGATAAAGCTAAGATGTCAGTTTCCTGCCCGCTTGACCCCAAGACCCGTGGGCTGCCCTGGTGAGGCACCCCGAGAGCCTCCAAGGGGACCCCTCCTGTCGTCAACGCAGCCAGCTCCCACCTGCTCACACCACGTCACCCGAATGCCAGGACTAAGCCATCCTAAAGCACAAAGATTGTGTCTCCGTCCACCGACGGCAGAGGGAAGAGCATTTTGCTTCTCTTTCTTGTGTCAAAAGCCAGCCCTCCAGCGGACGACCCGCGGGGGGAGGCCCCCCAGCCTGGTGTCCACACTGCCACAGCTCTGTTCCGAGTTGCCCCCCGTGGGAACCTGCCACTTGCCAGGAGAGTGTCTTTCATGGGGAGAGGCGGAGGCTGAGCCGTAAGGAAAATGTGAAAAGGCGAGGAACTCAGCCCCTCCTCCTGGCCCCGGGGGACAGCCGGGCGAGGCCGCGTGGGACTCGGGCAGCCCCGGGCCTCCGGTGCTCCTCGGTGCTCCTCGGAGCTTAGCGCCGCGTGGCCGAGTTCCGCTGCTTTCGGCTGTACTGGCGAGGCAAACTATTTTTATTACCTTTTCTATTCCTCATTGTATGAGCTTTTGTTGTTTACTTGGAGGTTCTGTCTTTTACTACAAGTTTGGAACTATTTATTATTGCTTGGTACTTGTGCTCTGTGGAAGAAACGGGCACTTTTTTTTAAAAAAAATTGTGGATAAAATGTTGAGATGACGGGAGGTCATTTCAATATGGCTTAGTAAAATATTTATTGTTCTTTTATTCTCTGTACCAGATTTTGGGCCTCTTTTTCCCCTTAATGTCACGATGTTGAGTTCAGCATGTGTCTGCCATTTCATTTGTACGCTTGTTCAAAAACCAAGTTTGTTCTGATTTCAAGTTATAAAAAATAAATTGGACATTTAACTTGATCTCCGAACCTTGTCCTTTTCTGTGTCTTTTAAGGGTGGGGGAGGGACAGCTTATATCCGAGGGTGACTTGGAGGTCTTTCTCCATTTTCCTCCTGACCCAAGCCCCCCTGCCCGCATCTGGGAAGACGGGGAAGAATGGTGTGGGAGTGTGACAGGGTTCTTTATTTACTCCCGCCAACCAGCGTGAGTTAGAGCAGTGGTCCTCGGGCCTGGGTAGACCCTGGCATCACCTGGGAGCGCTGAAGAACCTCAGCACCCAGGCCTCACCCCAGCCCAGTTTCTATCAGGACCTCTGGAGCTGGGATCCAGGCATCAGGGGTTTTGAAAGTGGTCCAGGTGGTTCCCACGCACAGCCAGGCTTGCAAACAAGTGGTTCAGAAGAAACCACCGAGACTGACAGGTCTCAGGCTAGGTCTCGGGCTCACGTTGCTGGGACACCCAGTGAGCCGGCTGCAGGAGGCATCCGGGGGTAGGAAGGAAGGGGGCAGAGGCCCTGCGTGGCTCTGCACCCTGAATCAGGGCCCCTCGGGTCTGCGGAGCGAGGGTGCGGGGCCAGACAGCACCTCCAAGCACCGTGAGAGATCACGGGTCACTAGGAAGACTGCCTTCCCGCCCCGCGTGCTGGGTCAGCGGGTTTCAGCCTTTATCACCGTGTGGCACACATAAACCGCAGTGATTACTAGAGCTGGGTGGCTCGCCAAAAATATGTTTTTGCTGATCTGACCAAAAAAATAGATACAATTTTGATTCACTCACACCTAGGACGGCTATTGCTGTGTTGGCTGTTGTCTTTTTTTTTTTTTATTGGACAGTCTCAGGGAAAAGAGGTCCGTGCCCCTCACTAAACCGCCAGGTGCGCATGTTTTAAAATGTCTTGCAGCACACCGGTTGAAAAGCGCTGTTGTGGCTGTTAACAGATGGGAGGAAACGTTCTTTAGGGGTAACCTCACGGGTCCAGAGGAGGAAGGAAGGTCTGGGGGAAGGAAATAGCCTCCCAGTGGGTGTTCCCAGTTCCCAGCCTGGAGCCGCGGACGGGGTGGAGGTGGAGGAAGGCCGCGCTCGGGGTGGGGGCGTCGGCCACGCAGGCGCACAGGTGCCTCGGGTTTCCTCCTCCGGTGCGAGCGAGCCCGCCGCCGAGTGCGGAGCGATCCAAGGCCCCTGCTCAGAAAGCACAGAGAGCCTTCCCCTCGAGTCACCTGCCGCACGTTCACCGGGCGCCAGCCGTGAAGCGCCCCCAACCAGGCAGCCCGAGGGTCTCAGCAAGGAGACTTCGCGCAAGACGCAAACCCCACACCCTGCTTGCTAAGGCGTCTTGTGGGTTCTGCCCACAGAGATGATGGGAGAGACCATGTGGCATGTGCCCCCCTCCGTCCTGTTTCACCCCGCTCTCCCGAGACCACGCCCGCCCACTGGAGGGAAGGTAGTGGGATTTGAACTCCAGCTCCCGAAATGGAGTTGGCGCCGTTCAGGAAAGACCTGCCCCGTCCCAGGGGCTCACGGAGCAGGAATCCCAGCGAGGAATTCCCTCCTTCTCCTCCGTAGGTCCTGGGCTCCAAGTCTCTCCCTGGGGGCGCTTTAGAATGCGGTGTGTCTTTCCCCGCCCAGGAAACGGTGCAGACAGCAGAACCGAAAGGCCCGGTGGTCCTCTCCCCTCCGAGTACGAACCAGACCCGACCCTGCTTCGCTTCCGAGACCGGACGAGACCGGACGAGACCGGGCGCGGCGTCCAGGGTGCTGTGGCCGTGGACGGCCGGTGGCGCTCTGATCCGAATACGCAGAGACGCGCTCTTTGGGGAACACCCTGCATCTTCGCGTTGGTGAACACACACCCAGACTGAGGGGCCCAGATTGCTGGGGGCGAGTGTGTAAACACCAGGGAGTGCCTGGCATTCACACGTAGAGCCTGCCCCTTTCCTCTGTCCTCTGAAGGAGGGCAAACTTGGGGGTTACCGGCGGGGCCGGGGAGAGGCTCGATTCAGTTCCGTAGCCCCGTGACTTCAGGCCAGCCCTTCCCATGCTGGGCCTCCGTTTCCCCGTTTGTGCAACGGAGAGGGGAGGTGATCGGGAAGGACTCCATCTGCCTTCAGGTAGTTGGGCCGCGGTGAGCGCGTCTGTCGCACGGGAGCAGATGACGAACTTTGATGGGAGTGTTAACGTCAGAAATGTCCCCGTCCGGATTACAAACGTCAAGGGGAGGACAGGTCCTCGAACACACATCCCCTTATTGTTGCTGGGCGTCCCTCGAAGTCTGCAGCCGCCGCCCGCGTCCCGTTCCCCGCCCCCTCCCGACGCCCCCAGTCTTGCGGGGGCAGCAGAAGCAGCCGCTGCCCTCCCCGCTCCTGAGCTGGAAGTTCAGCAATTAAAGCCAGAAAAATATCCCCTTCTGCTGCGGAGATAAAACCAGATGAATAGAACTTTTTAAATGTTAATGTGATGAAATGTGTAATGAAACTCATGTAACTTTCAAACGGGGAGGATGAAAATTCTCGCGTGCAGGTGAAGTCTTGAGTCGTTAATTGCCTGCCCGGCATAACCTTCAAAACAATTTTACAGGATTCTCGCCGCAGACCATTTAGGGTGCTCTGAAGATGTCAAAACAGGCTGAGCTCAGAGGTTTGGTTAATTCCCAAGGCAAAGGCTGAGCCAGGTGTCAGGCCCGGGCACACAGGTGCGTCTCAGGCCTCGCCTTGGCCCTCACAGAGCTCCCCACTCAGCGAGAGCAGCGCACGACGTGGGGACAGGCTGCGGGAGCGGGGGTGCGGGCAGTGAGAGGGCCCCGGGGTGTGGAGCAGCTCAGCAGCTGGGGAGAGGGATGGTCCGGGCAGTGTTGCTGCTCCCTGGGAGTGGAGTTGAGGTTCACACGGGAGAGGAGGGCAGGCAAGGGAGAGGCGGCCTCTCTTGCAGAGCGTGTGACATGGGGAAGTGCGTGGACGTGGGACAAGCACAGTGGGGCCCACGGGGAAGCAGAATCCTGGAGTTGGGGGGACTCTTAAAAATCATTCAATGCTGTTCCACCCAATTTAGGGTCCTCTCCCAAACCCTAATGTGTAACATTTCCATCCATGTAGCCATCCATCCATCCATGTATCCATCCATCCATGTACCCATCCATGTACCCATCCATGTATCCATTCATCCATCCATCCATCCATCCATCCATGTATCCATCCATCCATGTACCCATCCATGTATCCATCCATTCATTTCTCCATCCATTCACCTATCTATCCATTCACAAGCTGTTCATTTAATAAGCATTTAGCAAAGGCCCATGCTCTGTCATAGACTCTGCTGAGAGGTTACAGATCAGTAAGACTCACCCCACCTTGCAGGGGTTGCCTCTCAGTGGGCAGTGAGGGACACATATCCACATATTCAGTTCTTTGTCCCATTAACTACCCTGGAGTTCTTACTGAGTGCCCCCCACTCCCCGGCCTTGGAGCTTGTGCCGTGGGGTGACTCCCGAGGAGCTGGGGAGGCCGTTGGGGGCCAGACAGCAGGGCTCTGTCCTTCTGATGGGAGCCAGGATCCAGCAGGAGGCAGGAGGAGACACTCATGTCCTTCCTCACAGGTTAGGAGGCCCAGTCCTCGCCCCACTGGGTCTGTCACCATCCAAACTGTCTCTGTCCCTGTGGCTTAATTCTCACAGGCTGTAACGAAGATGTACTTGTGTTCCTGTGGTCTTTTAGAATTAAAAATGTAAAGCGAGACCTGGCTGGCATAGCTCAGTGGATTGAGCGTGGGCTGTGAACCAAAGTGTCGCAGGTTTGATTCCCAGTCAGGGCACATGCCTGGGTTGCAGGCCACGGCCCCCGGCAATGGCACATTGATGTTTCTCTCTCTCTCTTTCTCTCTCTCTCTCTCCCTCCTTTCCCTCTCTAAAAATAAATAAATAAAATCTTAAAAAAAAAAGTAAAGCGAAGACTTGTCCAGTTTACGGCACACCTCAGGGTGTGAACCCAGGGGTCCTGGTGAGAGGAAGCCAGTGGTCACTTCCCATGTCCGAACTCTGAAATATGGTAATGATGTGGGCGTGTCACTCATGGGGCAGGACACATGGGACATTTTGGGGGGGGGTGCTCAGGATGCACGTGGGATGAAGTTTCCAAAGGGTGGGCCGGCCTTCCAGCAAAGCAAAGAGCTCCTCGCCCTCCTCCCCCCCTTCCACGGACAAGCAGGCTCTAAGCACCGCCTCCTTGTCCTGTGTGCAGTGTGGAAGCTACTGTGAAGACCCAGGGAGTGAGGAAGGGAAAGGAAGACGTGAAGGGGCAAACCCAGGGGACACTCCCAGACCCTGGCCACCGTCAGCACTCAGCATGACCCAGCCCTTCCGCTTGTGTTTGGAGGTTCATCCTGACACTAGATTGTGTTACCACCCACCATCAGCGGTCATTTCTGGGGCTGGCCATGACGAGAGCTGTCGTCACCTTGTCATTCTCTCAAACGGAAGAGCTGGTGAAGGCCTTTTCCGTGGTGTCATCCGACACGCCCTGGGTGTCAGTTTCATGGGCTTCGTCCCATCAGTCCAAGTTCTCGTGTGTTTCGAGGGCTGTCACGGATCGGACTCTTCGGTGGTTTGTGATTTCAGATCGCGAGCTCACCCTCGTGGGTTTCCCCTCTGGGCGAGGCTGCTGAGTTCCGGTGATAAAAATGCCCTTCAGCCCTGGCTGGTGTGGCTCAGTGGCTTGAGCAATGGCCTGAGAACCAACAGGTCACTGGTCTGATTCCCAGTCGGGGCACATGCCTGCATTGCAGGCGAGGTCCCCAGTGGGGGGCAAACAAGAGGCAACCAGAGGCAACCACACATGGATGTTTCTCTCTCTCTTTCTCCCCTATCTCTAAAAATAAATAATAAAATAAAATCTTAACAAAATAAATGCCCTTCAGAGCATGTTCATGGCTGCTTCTGTGGACCCGAGGGCTTCCGTGGTTCTAGAAAGGGAGTGTAGACCTGGACCCCACACGTGCTTGGCTCCGGGCAGGCCACGCTTCTGCAGCCCCTCAAAGTGCAGGCTCTGTGCGCGGGGGCCCGTTGCAGGCGCCCAGCCTCACGTGCACGGACGCCGGACGCCGGACACTAGTTCCCAGTGTCCTGGTCCGTCTGCAGGTCAGAAGCCCGGGGGCCGCGGAGGCTGGGCTCAGCACTCTGGCTTCCGTTTGTCTTGCTGTCAGGGGTTCCTTTCCTTTTGAGCTTAGACACACACACAGTATACACAACTATACGTTGACTTGGCCAAAAAGTTCGTTTGTTTTTTTCCAAACAATGGCTCTAGCAGTGCTTAGTTGTCTTTAATGTCATTGGCAACAGTTGTGTTAGATCGTATTGTGACAGCTGTCACGTCAGCGTGCATTTCAAAAACGTATCAAAACTGGTGAATTTTTGTAGAGCCATTTTAATATCGAATGGAAGAAAATGTGCAAAATTTTCAGTGTATTGTGCTTTATTATCTTAAAGGTAAAAATGCAACTGAAAAGCAAAAAGAGCTTTGCGCAGCGTACGGAGAAGGTGCTGTGACTGACTCCACATGACAAAAGTGGTTTGTGAAGTTTCGTGCTGGAGGTTTTTGCTGGGCCATGCTCCAAGGGGGGCAGACCAGTTGAAATGGATAGCAATCAAATCGAGACATTAATTGAGAACAATCAACATTTTACCACCTGGATAATAAACACATAATATCCAAACACATAATACTCAAAATATCCAAATCAATGAAGTTATTGCTGAAAGTGAAAAATGTGTCTTTTATTTTATAGGAAAAACTAAAGAGACTTTTTAGCCAACCCAGTACCACGACTATACATATTGCATAAATATATACTATATATACTATAGAAATATATATAAATATATAGTATACAGTATACAAAACATACCACATAAATATATAACTATATGCAACTATATATTTATAGAATTATACAGTTCTATATGTATACAACTATCTTGTTATATACACATATTTTTATATATATAGTTATATATATGTGTGTGTGTATAGCAGTATAACAAGATAACAAGCGTTTGGCATTTTATTTATCTGGGAATCTTACCCATGATTTCTGGGACTTAGCATTGGAAAATAAATGTCTCTCTTGATAAGTTAGTGTGCTTCGTCTTGTCGTTGAACCATGTAATCATGTAACATGTTGCATTTCCCTTTTTGCCACAACCGCCAGGAAGCTCACCGTTAAATTTAATGTTCCATCATAGTATCCCCATTAGTTTGAGATCTTAAAAGAGGATTTCTCCTCTCTACTATTTTTGACTTTCTGTTTTGACAGCCTTATTGCATATGCGATCTTACTGTGAGCGCCCCAGGACTCTTTAGAAGATGGCAGGGTAGAGACTTAGGTAGAGACATGACTCCCTCCGCCCATAAAGCCATGCCAGGACACCCCGCCCACACCGCTCGGCTCTCTCTCGACTCCAACTCCGGTGTGTCCGCCTCCGGGTCTAGGAGCAGTCGTGGCTGCCTTGCTGCCGCTCCGCTGTTGCCACATTGCACTGCCGAGCTGTGCGATGTTCTTTACCTTCTATGAACTTGGGAACTTTAGCGCAGTGAAGGCAATACGGCATTTAGAATTGGATGCACCGGAGGCTGAGCGGGAACCTCCGCCCCGCCTCTCCCCAGCTAAACGCCCGACTTCTGCAATCGCTCAGCCCCGGTTGGCGGGTCTGCAGCTCGGAGGGGTCTGCGCGCCGCGGCGCTGCTTCCGGCATCAAACCGGAAGACGCAGCAGACGGAGCACCTGGGGCGCGGAGGGTGCCCAGCAAAGGTCCAGGTGAGATGTTAATGTTTCCCTTCCCACTGCGCCCCCCCAAGTTCCCGGCTAGTCCCTACCCCCACCGCGCTCGCTCGCCTCCTCGCTCCCTGCCTCCCACCCCCCGCCCGCCCCACACGGCGCAGGGGACCCGGCAGCCTCTCGCTTGCCTCCCCACGCTCGGTTGCACTCCGGGAGACTCACTCCATCCCGCCCCCCCCCCCCCCCCCGTGTGTGCTCCCCGGGGAGCCTCGCCTGGCGCAGCCCGGAGACACCCCCTTAGCACAGCCCTAAGCGCCT